>NC_030678.2:154475712-154834879 GCF_000004195.4 Xenopus tropicalis | reverse complement strand
ATATAGCTGGGCTTTATGCCTTACATTCCTCCTTTTTATCCAAGTTAGGGTGATCAGATCACTTGAAAATTCAGGGACATGTCTAATAAATACATGTTGCAGGGCAGCACTGAGTGCACTTAAAATAAGCAGCAATCAGTCCATCCCTGTTAGCTGGATTTTTTAAAACTGTCCCTAAATTTTCAAGTGATCTGGTCATCGATCGGGGATCTAAGACAATATAAAATCATTTGGATATTCTTGATATATATGTTTATACTGAAAGCATCTTATAATCATTACATAATACAATATACCATTTGTTCTTTAAATAAGCTCTGTAAGGGCCAGAGCCGCCACTGCCCAGCCCATAGTATTCCTGATAGCTTCTGTAAGTTATTTTTCAGAATTCAATATTTCAGTACTTTTTACATAAACAATGCATATTGAGTAGGCAACAGGACTAATTGCAAGTGCATACTGTGTGTTCTTGTATTTTCTGGTCATCACTGGCTATTCAGTTCATGTAAATAACTGATTTCACAGTAACCTTGGTTTCACAGAAATATACTAACAAGCCCGCAGTGAGAAAATCTTTAGCTATTTCCCTCCTTAAATCACTCAGCGGACTTCCCATTGAATATTACATTATCCACATGACCCCTTCTCTCTCAGCGCTGCAATCCCTATTGCGCTTCTCTCGGCTTCAGCCCTAATCTGCTTCTGACCTCTTGTTCATTTCCGTTAATGTGCTGTCTGCTTACCACCTTATTTTTCTACATTGTTATCTAAATGTTCGAAATATGTTCCTTACTGTTGGCTGAACATCTTTATCTGTTTTCCAGGCATAGCTTGGGAGATTAGTGCAGCTGTAGCTGTAATGTTGTGGGGTTTAGCATAGCATTGATCCAACTATTCAATGTGATTCTGGCATCAACAAGGTTTAGCTCTGCTCTTCTATTTTATTGGCTGTGAAAGGCAAACATTGTGAGGGTGCACTGACCCCCAAAGCTTTTATGTCTGCTTTGGACTCTTTCTATATTTTTTTATGGCAAGATTGGACAATTTCATGTAATATCATGTAATGACATTACATGAAATATTCATGAAATATAACATTTGTATATAACAATTCCAACAATGTATATAACATTATCTAAAGCCCCAGTAATCGGAACAACCTTTAAAGAAGAAATACATACAAAAATACCTGCTAATAAATCAGGATGAGGTACATGGGCAATTTGCAATGTCTAAAGTGCCGTAGTGCACTTAAAGAAGAAGGAAATGTAAAAACTAAGTAAGCTTTATCAGAAAGGTCTATGTAAATATAGCCATAAGCACTCACAGAAAAGCTGCAATGAGTCCTCTAAAGAAACACAGGATTTCTTGTCTCCTTTTTTGTAAACATGTTCTTCAGTATCAGACTTCCTGTTCTTTAGGGCTCCTTCAGGTTTGGAGTCTGCTCAGTTCTCTCCTCTCTCCCTTCTCCTGCTCCCCCCTCCCATACGAAATCATAGGAATTCACTCCCCCCTCCCTTAGGAATGTGTGATCTTAGCTTCCAACGGCTAGAGCCGCAGCAGGAAGCTACAAAGACCAAGCTAAAATGGCAGCTGTCTTTACTAAAAGCTATTTTATTAGGTAAAGCTTTCTGCTGATTAAATATAGCATTCTAGGTGACACTAATGTGGTGAATCTATTGGCAATAAAATGCCAAAATGACTTTACTTCTTCTTTAAGTGTTACTGCTTTACTTGCCTATCCACATAGCTCATTATATCAGTGGCTGAACTGTATATTCCCATCTTTGTGGAGAAATGTCTACCACTCCTGAAGCTGGTTATCAGAAAAAGTTTATACTTCCCTAATGCGTCAGGTATCTAGACAGGTATAGTTAGTTTCTACTATGTTTCTCCAACATAAAAATCAGTGGAAAGTAGTTGTCAAGAATGTTAATGCCCTTTAAACAGTGCATGGGTTTTACTTATTTTTTCACTTATCCCAGTGACGCATTCCTTGAGCCTTGAGAATTGTATCAGTGGCTCATAGGCTAACATTCTGTATAATGACATAGCGTTATATTAAGGAGGTAATGAAGCTTTTCAGCTATGATTGATGTCACCGCGGATCTATACAGAGATGTAATGGAGTTGTCACATGTTGTGATGAAACGGGTGCACAGTTGATGGTTACCTGATATGTTTATTGATGGACTAATAATGTTGCTTGCCTTAAGATGTAAGAGGCGTTGCCTCCTGCAAGTAAAAACTGGAAAGATTCCCCAGTGTAGTTCTACTGGTGAGCAGCTAGGAGATCATTCTTGTCTCTGGGTTACAGTACAGGGCATCTGTAAAAAGCCGTAGTTCATGAGTTTTACTTTGGTATTTTTTAAGAGGCCTATCCTTGTCTCCCCAAGTGCAACAGATCCAGTTACCTCCAGCCACTATATCCCTTGCCTTCTATGCACATACGCCCCTCAACACATCTACGTAGGGTAGTATATTCACCAATTCATACTGCAGTTTTTTTAATGTGGCATTGATATGGTTAAAGAACAATGGGGCTGATTTATCAATGTTTTAATTCTAATTTTATCTGCAATTTTATTTGTGCAAAAACTGCCAAATTCTAATTATGGTTTCCAAAACTCGAAAACTGCTCAAAATGTATTAAGCACAAAAAATCTGAAAAAGTCAATGAGAGTTGTAGAATACCAATTTGATGCATTTGAGGTTTTTTCACAGTTTAATTCAATCAACAAACATTTGAATTTAGTAATATTTCAAGTTTATTATTTATATTTATTTATTTATTGAATTGAAACAAAAACCCTCAAATTAACAAAATTCCAAAATTGATAAATAAGCCCCCATTGTTAAGAGGATTTTCCTAGGCTTCATTGTTCCTGCCCCCTTTCCCAAGAAAAGAAGAAAGCAAGAAAGGCAAAGTATCAGAACCATGACATACATACCATGAACTGTAGTTAAAACAGGAATGAGAGAGAATCATTATTGCACCTCAACTACAGTATATATTTGTATTAGAAAACGTACATTTGCGCCAGAACTCGACACAACAAGAATCAAACATTGGCCCCAGTTGGCCCAACACAGGAGGTCTATACACAGTAGTGGCAGTGTGCTGCTTTACCCAGATTCTAATCTTGAACACTGGAAAAAAAAAGTTTATTCTATCAGTTTACGCAATAGGGTTGATTCACTAAGGTGCATTAAAATGAGCACTATTTATAGCATGCGTTAACAATTTTATCACGTCGAATTTTTCGCATCTTAACGCACAATTCACTAAAAGGACATTTGCGTTAATTTAGACGCGATGCTGTTTGCGTTATTTAAGTTGTGAAGACTATTTTTGTGCAGTATTTGATGCAACGGGCGCTAATTAACGCATGTGGGCTACTTATCGCGCGCACGCCATATTAGCCATACACAGCATTACGTTCGTAAAACTACTACTTTTGAAAATGACCATTTCCCTGCAAACTGGCGGCTGCATCACTCTAACACAGACTTGAATAAATCCCACTGCAAAGTCCATATTGTGTTGCCAAAAGCTCATGAACTGTACTTTTCTATAATTACCGCCTGCCCCAAGTAGGTGTTAATTTTCGCATTGACTAATGAGATATTTAGCGCGTCTAAGTGTTCATCATGCGTTAGTAATATTTCTGCGTGAGAATTAATGCAATTCGGTAAAATTAATTCATGTGGTTGCGCGCTATTTAATGCACGCGATATGCAACTTAACGCATGCGATAATACTTTAGCGAATCACGTGTTTTTTTTCGCGTCAATTTTAACGCAAAAAAGCATGCAATAAGCGTTATCGCACTTTAGTGAATCAACCCTAATGTTCCTTAAATGATTATTCTTTAGTTCTATATCACCTTATATGTAGCCCATGTATGACCACCTTAGTGACCTTTAGTGAGATTTCTTACACAGCTAAAGACTTTTCTTGACATAGGAAGCAGTCACCAACTTTACTGCATACTTCATAAGGGCTGAGGACAATCAAACCCCTGCATCCTCAATTTCATGGTCCCAAGACATATTTAAGATAATATATACGTATTTAAGATCCATTAGCCCTGTATCTGCACAGTCTCATTCACTGGGGTTGCTTATTACATGGATAGGTAAGTTAGCTGATACATTCATAGCATGAGGACACTTATGAACAAAATGGGGGGCCTTTATTTAGACCCAGGGAAGAAATGCTAGACCACTTCATACCTAGGTCTGGCTGCATTCTGCTCTATTTCAGATGGTAAGGATTGCCTGCCACTCCCTAACTTTGTAGATGGCTACGGTGTGCCTACATGCCTTCCAACCACCCACTGCTCATGAATACAGTACTGCTAAACATTTATTTATAGGGCTAACCTCAAGTCTCAGTGCTCGAAAATGAGTGGACCTATTTTTTGCACTTTGCACACTGCCTTCCTAATCGTATATGATCACTACTGCCTACTAGAAATAAGTTCCATTCTGCACTCAATATTTCAAACTATTTTTTTTAATCTATCCAAAGCTGCCCACAGAATAAGCAATCATGACCCAATTAATGAACAACCACTATAGTCAATATGGTAACCTACATGGAGCAATTCTGGTCAATAAATTAAAACCCTGATTGACTGGATTTGTTTGAGCTTTCATAAATGGAGGGAAATGGAAAATGAAAGCATCATCAAAAAACATTTTTGAGCAGACCTGTCTACCCACAGGTCTACTTAGCTTTATCAACATAAAATAATTAGTATAAGTTGCAAATATAACACTAACCTGTTGTGAATGTTTAATAAACCTCTTTTGCAAAAAGTCTTTATTATTTTTTCTTATACTTTAGTTGTTTATATATTTCGTGATTTGCTTGTGGGTTCCTCAACCTAACATTTTTACCAGCTGCAAACACACTCATGCTGTGAGTCATAGACAGCCTTTACCTGGTCTAATTGGCTAATTCCAGTTTGAGTCGGGGGTTTGTAATGCTCCACTGATAACTAGCATATTCAGGATTGCAGTAAGAAAAAATGTTAAGTTGACAATAATAAAGTATTTATATCTCAAACCCCCTCTAAAGAAGAGGGGCATATGTACATTTTTTTTTCCAGAATCTAAGGGGTCATTTGTGACCAAAAATGCAGTGAGCAACATGTAGTCACCATGTTTTTTTCCCCATAATGCAGCCCTTTCCCCTAAAGTTCCAGTGTGCAAGGGAGCAGTGCGTCTGACACAACTTACCCAATCAAAATTGACCGAATCACTCTTGCACTTCATCACAAAATAAACACAATTGCACCGATTATTTTCAAAGTCCAGTTGATGTAATTTCCAGTGTTTGGCATGCAAGTGATGCACGCGCTGTGCCCATTGACACTGAGGGTACCCTGGAGCTACTGAATGCTCTCAAGGTAGTGGAAACCAGGGTCAGACTGGCCCAGATCCTATGCCCTCAGGGCGCTCCACTGATCCACCGGTCTCCCTCCCCCTATGCGCTGCAGGTACGTGCGCTCGGAGGGACGGACGGGTTTTGGGGGCCTCTATGGGAGTTCCTCTGCTTTAAGTGCTCTGCTTCTGCTTCAACCACTTAGACTGTAAGCTCTACAAGCAGGGACCTCCTTCCTACTGTGTCTCATACCACATGGCACTTATCCCTGTGCATTTATATATATTTATTGTATTTATTTATTATAATACTTGTCCTCCCTGTGTGTAATTTTGAATTTTGTAAGATTGTACAGCGCTGCGTACCCTTGTGGCACTTTATACCCTTGCGGGACCACAACTGCACTTGCAGTCGGAAAGAAGCACTGTAATGTTTTCCTGGTGTAGCATTCTATTTTGCTCTGGGTAGCCCCATGTGGTACGCTGACTCTCTTTGGCCTGTAGATGTTTAATAATTAAATGACTACTTGAACTAGACAACCCTGTTCTCAGGAAATGTAAGTGCATACTATATCAAGCAGTGACCTCAGAAGAAGATTTAGGAACCATAATCTAAATTGTAACCTCACCCATTTTCATAAATGGAAAAACATGAGACAGATGACAAGCTGCTTTATTTGGGCGTGTGTTTGTGTTGTCTTGTGGCGGAAACTCCAGTGTCTTCCGAATAATAGAGAAGTGAAGTCTGAGCACATGTAACTTCTGGTGATAAGATATTCCACTCCAAACACTGACATTTTGGTCATCATTTGCCAAGGTCAGAAGGACACATTTATTAACATCATCTGCCTCATATAGCTCTTGCTGATTGTCCCTGTACTCGTCATGCCTTTGTAACTAAGGGACACAGGATATTAGCACTTATTTTATATATATTTTCCATTCCGCATGAAATGTTAAAGTCAGTTACAGTCATTGGAAGGTTTCTTCATATAGACATAAAAACGTCATTCAGTGGAGGACATTCAGCCGCAGCCAGTCAAGTGGCCAGTCAAGTTGCAGGGCAGTCCACTTATATAATTAAACGTGATAAGTCATGTTTTGAATAAGACTCCATTATGCTTGTCCTTTGGGTATTTATAGCTATTCCATGTGTGTCATTTTTGCTCTGTTTGTATTTATTAATGTTTTATAGTGAGATGTACATAGACATATATGGCAAACTTTCAAAGTATCCCTTTTAAAACTTAATTTCTACCTAATTTCTATAGGAATAATTTAAAGGTGCAGTGCACCCCATTGTTCAACACAAGTGCAATGAATAGGGCTTGTGCTGGACATGCTTTTTAGCTATTTTTTTAATCACATAAAATCTTCTTGTTATTTTTTGACTTTAACAGGGTAAGGGGTACCTTGCAAGAACCAAATAAGGAGTAGCTTTAATTTCCTCAGTTACCCTGATTAGCTCAAGAAATAACAAAACCCATAGATATATTTGTGATTGAAACAACAGGCAAAAAGTGCATGCAGCTCAATTGGTCTGCATTCTTTATTTTGTATAGTTTTTGAATGATTTACCTACTTCTTTTGACTCGTCAAATGGGGGTCACTGACCCTGGCAGCCAAAACACTATTGTTATTGTTACTTTTTGTTACTTAACTTCCTATTCAGGCCCTCTCCTGTTTATTTCCCAGTTTCTTATTCAAACTACTGCCTGGTTTCTAGGGTAATTTAGTGCCTAGCAACCAGATAGATGCTGAAATTCCAAAGTGGAGAGTCAGTACTGACCAAATAGACAGAACTTGTAGAGTTGAAATTCCAGCCTCCACTGTCTCCTCTGTTTGTAAGGCAGAAGAAGGGGCCTGATACCTGCTCCAAAATCCATTAAAATCCTTTTTAGAGAGGATTTTACCAGGTTTGGGAAGGGTTGCAGGCTGTTTTTGAAGATTTATAGATAATGGGTATGCTGATAAAGGGGTGTTACCACCTATAAAAAAAAAAAAGTCTGAAATGCTTAATGCAATAAAAATAACTGAAATGTTATAGTAATGAGCTGTGTAGTGAAGCTTTAGGTAAATGTGAGCAGTGGAAGTCAAGTCATTTTGGAGGATTTCCTTGGAATTTGCTTATTACATGCACATCCTATTGCCTGAAACTGTGTCCTTGAACTTTACCCCAAACTAACGTAATGACTTGGGCATATGCAGTAGTGGAAACTGTGACATATCATATATATAAATTAGACAAACACTTATAATGAGCCTTCATCCAGATCACAAGAGCCGGCGTTTTGCAGAGGCTTCAGATTTTTAGAAACATTCAGACAATTCCAGAAGGCTGACCAAGAAGTCGGAGAAGGTTAACCAAGCTCTAATTGGATAAATTGAGAAAAGTCCTTAAGAATGAGATCATGGAAGGGAGAAGAAGATTAGAGTAGGGGTGAAAGGACACGTTCTGAGATCAGACAGGGAGCATGAAGCAAAGCAGAGGGCTGAGAAGTCTCCGACTGCATGCTGTTACACAATTTGAGTGATTCAGAAATCTAGAATTTCGTAGCTTCCTCACATTGGAACATTTTATTCCTTTAGAAGGAAATAACCCACTTTATAATAACTTCTAAAAATACAAGAGGGTTGTGCAATAGTTTTATATCATGTATTTATGCTTCCCACTAGGTACACACAAATTCAAAATAACATTATTTCCAAAATGACACTTTGTGGATGAAGACTATTCAATGCTGATATTGTTTTGATCCTGAAATGCTAAACATCAAAGGTCCCCACAGGAGGGAGGGGGTCCAGCATGAGGTGTTCTTAAAGAGGATATAAACATTTTCCTAATGAAAGCAAATGTAATTCTTAGCAACATTTTTAATATTTATTCATTAAAGGTTTCCAAACCAAAAATTGTCAGAGCCCCACACAACACAGAAACCCCTTATATACCTATCACTGTAATCTGTTCCTTCAAAAGCATAAATACCATTTTTATATGCTGAAATCCAGCTGCAAAACGGTTAGACCATTCCTTTTTTTCATCATTTGAAATCCTGGCAGGGGAGGAGGGACTAAAACACTGATGTTACAAATTGTAACAACTTCTCAACAGCTTACAGACAGCATACAGGAACTACATAGCCCACAATGTATTGCACTGTGATGTTCCTTTCCTTATTGACATCACTTGTGCAGGGAATTGTGGGATTGGGAGTATGCAGGTTAAAGGCAGGCTGAGGACAGTCGACTACATTTTTTTGAGTCTCAAAGTAGTCAGATATCACATTAGGAAAATAAAACAGAACAACCTAAAGAACGTTTGGCATAGTGATCATACTGGGGAGATACTAGAGGTCATTTGCAAATGCAAAAGTGCCCCTGTATTTAGTGCCAGATTGGAAATCCAGGGCTAATGGCTGAGAACAGAACCAGAGGGCAGTGTGGGACTGGGACCTCAGGGGCCCACCAGAAAACCTTAGACCCTAGGCCCACTCTCCAAACTATTTTCCTCCTTTCCTCGCCCAAACTCTTTATTCTCCTAGTCTCTTTTATTTACATGCTAGCATCTATTCTTCCATCTATTTCTCCTCTTTGTTCCCATTCAGAAATAGGGAATGACCATAAAACAGGCCAAATGCTCAGGAGCAGGAGGGCCCACTGACACCTGGGCCCACCGGGAGTTTTCCTGGTATCCTGGTGGGCCAGTCCGACACTGCCAGAGGGTGCAACACAGCTCTGTCCTTGCCTTTTGTCATAGTGCCAGGAATGGATAGGAGGGGCAAACATATTGCTACCCAAAAAGGCACTGACATTCATGGGAATGCGGGTCTCTGTTTCGGAGCACTGAGACCTGCAGCAATTTTTTCAAAGTACAGGGCACAAGGTGCAGAAACCATGGGGAATTGCACCCCTTTTTGCAGCCTTGCAACATTAAAGGGGGCATTTACTAAGGATTTTTTTTGGTTTGGGGTTTTTGATGCCAAAACACAGTTTTGCCGCTGAAAAAAAATGTGATTTTGTAGTGATTTATTGTGAGAAAAAACTGTGACAATTTCAATGCAAAAATAATTCAAAGGTTAAAGAAAGTAAACATTTTTTTTTCTATCTCTAAAATGAATTCAGCAACCAGATCAGACTGAATGCAGGGGCTAAAGTTTGCCATACATGCACCAATAGTATCGTACAAAACCTAGTTTCATACAATATTCGGTGCATGTATGGCGGATCGACATGACGAACAATTTTACAAAAGCTTCAGATATCAGTCACGTTGAAGGCACCCAAGCAAAATCTGCGTTTAGGGCTGAATCGTCTGGTGGAGTCAGAATCCCTATTGTTTCTACCTCCATTTCTGACAATTCAGCCCTGAATGCCAGTGGAGGGAATGAACAATCTTTCCTGTGAGCAATGGTCGCAGGAAAGATCGTTATTGGTACGTGTATGGCCACCTTAAGGTATGTTATTATAGGGGTTGTTTAAAGTAATTTTAGAGAAAAAAAAGGAAATGGCAAAGAATTTGTGAAACCGCGAAAATGGCGCACGTAAAAAAATTGGTGTGACAATTTTTTTTATGCACGTGATCATTTTTATGACGCGGCCGACAATTATTTTTCGTGTGGCAAATTTTTCCACAATGCTATTTTGCACCCGTTTCTTGAATAAAGCCACTAATCCATGCCTGGCAAATTATTTAGCTTATCACTGTTTACTTATTCTTTAAGTCGCTGGATCTCTCTGTGCCTCAGACCCCAGGAATAAAGTGTCAGTTCTATGGGCTATTGGCTGACTGTGAAATAAATTCAATGTACACCGGGAGGAAGATTAATCAGAGTTAGCATGTTAGTATTTTTAAGTTTTTTCCCGAATTTTAAAAATCTCCATTGTTAGACCATGAACCATGAATATATAAGTTCCGAAAGCCTGAATTTTAAGATAGTCAAGTTAAGTTTGCAGCAGAAAACTTGTTCTTAAATGTTAACAAATCTGCCCCTTAGTATTGTTGAATTTAGGAATCAGAATAATGTACTGTTGTATGTTTGTATGTAAGCCGTATATTCAATGTATAAACCTATCTTTTGTACAATATTGCAGAATATTGTAGCATTTTATAAATACGTGTTAATAAAAATATTCTTAGTATTTTTTGTACCTATTCGAAGTCACCATAATCCATTTTAGTATCCATTATTAGTGATGAGTGAATCAGTCCTGTTTCGCTTCGCCATAAAATTCGTGAAATGGCAAGAAAATTTGCAAAACGGCAAAAAAATTTGCGAAACACATTTGTCACCCGCCTTTTTTTGACGCAGGTGCGCCCGATTTGACGCCACCATGCCCTTTTTTATGCGGCCGCGCCCGATTTGACGTGCAACAAAAAAAATCCACACGACAAATTTTTCTCCGGCAAATTTTCATGGAAGTTTCGCAAAACAAATCGCCAATGGCGAAATGTGGAAATTTGCTGCAAATCCATGCCTGGCGAAAAAATTCACTCATCACTATCCATTATTACAATATAGTTAGTTAGTTACATAGTTACATAGGGTTGAAAAAAGACCAGAGTCCATCAAGTTCAACCCATCCAAGTAAACCCAGCACACACAACCCACACCTACCAATCTATACACTCACATACATAAACTATACATACAACCACTAGTACTAACTGTAGATATTAGTATCACAATAGCCTTGGATATTCTGCTTGTTCAAGAACTCATCCAGGCCCCTCTTATAGGCATTAACGGAATCTGCCATTACCACATCTCTAGGAAGGGCATTCCACGGCCTCACTGCCCTCACCGTGAGAAACCCCCTACGCTGCTTCAAATGGAAGCTCCGTTCCTCTAATCTAAAGGGGGGGCCTCTGGTGCGTTGATTGTTTTTATGGGAAAAAAGAACATCCCCCATCTGCCTATAATCCCCTCTAATGTACTTGTACAGAGTAATCATGTCCCCTCGCAAGCGCCTCTTTTCCAGAGAAAACAACCCCAACCTCGACAGTCTAACCTCATAGTTTAACCCTCCCATCCCCTTAACCAGTTTAGTTGCAGTCTCTGCACTCTCTCCAGCTCATTAATATCCTTCTTAAGGACTGGAGCCCAAAACTGCCCCCCATACTCAAGGTGAGGCCTTACCAGGGACCTATAAAGGGGCAAAATTATGTTCTCATCCCTTGAGTCAATGCCCTTTTTTATACAAGACAGCACTTTATTTGCTTTAGTAGCCACAGAATGACACTGCCTGGAATTAGACAACGTGTTATCAACAAAAACCCCCAGATCCTTCTCCATTAAGGATCCCCCCAACACACTACCATTCAGTAGATAGTTTGTTTATATTATTTCTACCAAAATGCATAACTTTGCACTTATCAACATTGAACCTCATTTTCCAGTTTGCTGCCCAGTTTCCCAATTTTGTCAAATCGCTCTGCAAAGCGGCAGCATCCTGCATGGAACTTATAGTTTTGCACAATTTTGTGTCATCAGCAAAAATAGAAACAGTACTCTCTATGCCCACCTCCAGGTCATTAATAAACAAGTTAAAAAGCAAAGGACCAAGGACTGACCCCTGCGGTACTCCACTAACCATACTGGTCCAATTAGAAAATGTTCCATTTACCACCACTCTTTGTAATCTATCCTTCAGCCAGTTCTCTATCCAATTACAAATATTATGTTCTAGGCCAATATTCCTTAATTTGATCATTAACCTTCTGTGAGGTACTGTATCAAACGCTTTAGCAAAGTCCAAGTAGATGACATCAACTGCCATTCCAGCATCAAGGTTCCTACTCACCTCCTCATGAAAGGCGACTAAATTAGTCTGGCAAGATCTGTTACGTATAAAACCATGCTGGCACAAACTAATAGTATTGTGAACTGCAATGTATTCAAGTACCCTATCCCTTATTACCCCTTCCAAAAAATTTCCTACTACCGATGTTAGACTAACAGGCCTATAGTTTTCAGGCTGAGAACGGGATCCCTTTTTAAATAACGGCACCACATTAGCAATCTGCCAGTCTCTCGGCACCATGCCAAACCTCAACGAATCCTGAAAAATTAAGTGAAGAGGTTTGGAAATCACAGCGCTCAGCTCATTTAATACCCTGGGATGAATCCCATCCGGCCCTGGACCTTTGTTTACCTTTACATGTTCAAGTCTCTTTTGAATTTCCTCCTGAGTGACCCATGCGCCAGTAGCTAAATTACTAGCACTGGGCATATTAAAAGGGAAGCCTTCATTATGTGGCTCCTCAGATGTATAGACAGATGAAAAATAAGAGTTCAAAATTTCTGCTTTTTCCCCGTTCTCATCAACCAACGTACCCCCCCGTGATAATAAGGTTCCCACCCCTTCTTGCTTCATTTTTTTACTATTCACATAATTAAAAAATAATTTTGGATTCTTTTTACTCCTTGCTGCAATATCCCTTTCCATCTCTATTTTAGCTTGCCTGATAGCTTTTTTGCTGCTTTATTTGCTTCCTTGTACCTGATTAAAGTTTCCGCTGTCCCAGCTAACTTGAATGCTTTAAAAGCACGTTTTTTCTTACCAACCTCGACCCTAACTCTTTTATTCAGCCATAAAGGTTTTGCTTTGCGATGCCTCTCCTTGCTTACAAGGGGATATACTGTTGTGTATACCTACAAAGCAATGTTTTAAAGATGTTCCATTTTCCTTCTGTGTCTAACCCCATGAAAAGCCTTTCCCAGTTGACACATTGCAGAGATGCCCTTATACTGGCAAAGTCTGCACGTCTAAAATTGAGCGTTTTAGTTACTCCCTTATAGCGCTGTCTCTGCAGCATTATCTCAAAGGAGACCATGTTGTGATCACTGTTCCCCAAATGCTCAGCCACACAAATGTTAGAGATAAGTTCAGTATTATTAGATATTACCAGGTTCAAAATAGACTCATTCCTAGTAGGTTCTTGAACCGCCTGAAATAAAAAGTTGTCATTTAGCATATTTACAAACCTACTAGCTTTTTCTGACTTAGCCCCCCCATTACTCCAGTCAATGTCCGGATAATTAAAGTCCCCGATAATAACAACTTGACCCAGTTTTGAAGCCTCCTCCATTTGCAACAATAGCTGGGCCTTCCACTGTTTTTAGGGCTCATTTATCAATGCTGATCAAATTAGCCCATGGGCAGTAACCCATATCAACCAATCAGTGATCGGCTTTTTTCAACCAGCTGCAGATAGACAAATGAATGCAGCAATTTGATTGATTGCCATGGGTTACTACCCACGGGCAATTTTGCCCAGTGTTGATATATTACCCCCACTGTGTTACATATTACACTCAAGATAGCCAATTGAAAATGGTGGAAACTCTTTATCCATTCTGTTTGTACAGTAACTGAATGGCTGCAGTAGAACATTGGCTAAGGCAGCATCAACACATCTCTATTTCTTTAATTATAATGAAAACATTGCATTCTCTGATTAAAGCGAAAACATGTTAGTTCTCATTTTTTTCCCGAAAACATAGGAAAATAATTGAATTAATATGTGCAGAATTGCGACATTTGTTTGGTGCTATCAGGATGTCTCCTAGACAGTCAATGGCTTTTATATCCAGGAATTACAGAAAAATAGTTTTAGAGTTTGTGGTTTTGAGATAGAAATCCCAGCACAAACATTTGGATACTACATAGAATTCAGGGAATAAACTGAATAATTATTAATTCCCATAATCTTTGTACAAATAATGTTTATTCTCTTTCTGCAAGAGTGTCCAGTGGGCCCAAGAGCTTATTGCCTCTGTTCTAATTTCTGTGACATTCCGATTAGAGTGTAGGCACCTGTTGGTACTGTTGGATAATGTCTTCTATTTATATGTAATCTTATAGATGAAAGGGCACATGAAATCCATTCTTACCCCAGCGTCAGATTAGCAAAGGGCTGGGCCCTCACGTAGGTGATGGAGGAAAGGTTTTGTGAACAATCAACAGTTGTTTCTTTTATTGAACAACAATAAACAACGTGAGGTACTACCTTAATCACACCAATAAATGAGGTAAGTTGGCCTTTATTGATATTCAAAAGATTAAAAAGTTTCCAAAAGGACATGCCCCATTGCCCATAGGATACAGAAATTATAAGCAATAGCCTTATCATCTCAGTGAAACGTATCCCCTCCAGAGGAAGCCTATCAGGGGTGAAAGATAGAAGAGTCCCATTCTAATTATGGTCCCCACACTTGGTGGGCTATACTTACAACACACTAGTTCTTCTTGGTGGAGCTAAATACTGCTCTTTCTAACCTGGCCCATCTATCTCACAATCTCCTAGGAGTGTGCTAAGATGAAGCTATCTTTGGAAGCCTAGAAAGATACAGAAAAGTGTGCCTTTCAGGCGCATAATATGGGCTACAAAGGGATGCCAAGGAGAAAAAGTGTTACTTTTCCCTTTCAGACAGGTAACTAAGTGGCAGCTGAAGGCAAAGTTGCTACTGCAGGTAAATGCTCCTATACCTGTGGGCTCTTTCTTGGCTGTGTGTAGGAGAGACAGCTCTTTCTCGAATCTGAGGAGAGTCACAGGGCTGCCTGGTACCTGTGTGTGGGGGGGCGGGGGGCTAAGAGAGAGCTAAGTGGCCTGAGATGGGCCTTTGAGAGAGAGAACCTGTGAAAAAAGCAAGAAAACCTAAAGAATTATATAAATTTGTAGGAAATGTCAAAATAAGCAGGAATGAACTGCACTACTGAGTATGTTGACATCTAAAATGCTGCTTTTTTTGTCGCAATTTATAAAACCATCTTTAAGCAAAGGCACAACAGCCCTTGACAACAAATGCCCTGCACCCGGGCCTGGGGATGACTAGTTACGCCACTACCTGCCTTGGAAGTAACCAAGTAACTTGTAACAAAACCATGTAACCATAAAACAAAAATTCCCATCCTGGTGATGAGAGAGTGTCGGCAGAATTTTATGAGACACAATGTTCAGAAAATTAAAAACATAAAAGTCAAATCACATCTGGATTTTCAGACGTAGAAATGCCTTCCCTAATAAACAACAATTTCCTGCAGTCCATATGAATGCTGCTGCTTCTTCATAGAACCTAAAGAGCAAGTTTCTACTTCAGCTTTGCAATGTGAGGCCAGAGTATGTTCCCTTAGCATTTCAAAAACAGTGCATACACCTTGGCCTTGGACAAAGTGGAGACACAAATGTCTGTGGAGACAATCTAAAATGTATAATTGTGTACATATGTCTGGATTTATGGTTGTCGGCAGTGGTATTTCCAATAAGTGAGGCCTGGGTGTTGGCTATAATTGGTTTCAATCCACTCAACGATGGGAACTTTAGAATTTGAGAAGTGCTACACACAAAAGGATACAGAATCTGATTAGTTTATTAAGGCACTGCCGTTTTAATAAATGGGCAAAAGGGGAATTTGCCCAGGGCTCACCAGGATAGGTGGCCTACAATCAAACCTTTTATCTGTGATAACTTTTGGCAGAAACACCCTGCAGAGCTGGAAGAGCTCCTCTACAGTATGGTTATTTAACGTTATTTGCCTTATTTCTTATGGCATCACCATTTTGTCATTTTTCTGCTCGCAGGGCTTTTGGTCCAGGGTGGCACACCTGGGAAACATGTCTACTTCACTAACCACAGCGCAGACCATTTCTTTACTGCCTGCCTTACTATATTAAACTTGAGGGTTGCTTGAGGGTTATTCTGTCACAAATTTCTTGGGGCAATGGGGGCCCACCAATTGAATTTTGCCTTGGGCCCACTGATATCTTAATGTGGCCCCCTATTAAAGCACTTTTAATGGCATTGACACTGATCTTGGCTAAATCATGTTCAATTAGTATTAATTAGTACAGTTTACCGTTTAATATATCTGTTCTAATAATGAGAAATGCTTAGAGTCATATAGAAAATATATATATAACAAGTTATTTGGGGCAATACAATACAAAGTTTTTCAGTAAATATTAGATTAGTCTAATGACGGTACAGTTAAGGTGGCCATACATTGTAAGATTCGTTTGTTTGGCGAGGTGGGGGGGTGATATCAGGCTAATTCGATCGTTTGGCTCTTGGGCCAAATGATCAAATTAAAATGGCGGGCATAGGCACCTTCAGTTCGGGGACTGCATTAACAAGCTGATACAGTCCTCGATCCACCTTAAGTTGAGGTTGTTCTGCCATATCCATTAATAAGAATAAGGAAAGAACATTAAACATTTTGTTTTTACAGGCGACCAATTTTTTCTCTCAGCTACACGTTTCTCCATGGATATATTTAAACATACAATCAGGAATGTACACAGCTAAGCACTTTTCACTAAGTACATGGAACTCAAAGTCAGAGCCTCCTCCACAATAATGATCCAGACTTCCCTCAATTCACATTGTACTTGTGACCTGTAATTGAACCGTTGCTTCAAAAATGAAGAGCCGGCCTGTTCTGAGTGGAGATTATATGTGTTTTTGCATCTATTGTGTCTCCCCTTGCCAATAATAGTTATAAAGCAAGCGGCGCTGAGTTGTTGATGTAGGACTTTCCGAGATGCCAGTTGTGCCTGATCTTTTTCCTCTCCACAGATTCAAGGGGTAAAGATATATTGTTGAGGGAACTTTTCCATCATCAACTGTGGTTCCTTGAAACTTAAGCTTATTTTCCTCTTCCTTTTGGGAGTATGAAATTTAGCCATGCTGGCTGTTATGAATGGTTGGTGTTGAAATGCTGTCCCATTCGCATTTCCTTTTATTGTATGTTAAACATGGCATGTGGCTGAGGCAGGTGCAGAGTTGAGTAAATGTACCCAGCTTTGTTTGTATCATTGGCAAAGAGAAAATAGGCCAAGGGGCTACTGCATTGGGTGAGATACTGGCTTGGAGCCAACACATCACTACCGTGGCATTCTTATAGTTGAGGAGTGGAGAGCTGGGTAATTGAGAACTTCATTCCAGTTAGATTTCAGTGCCATAAAACATGCAATCAACAATTAGATATATAATGGCCAATTAAATACATACAAGTGGAAAGTGTTCAGACCTGTACAATACCATTTAATTGGCATATATGTAGCCTATAATGCAAGTCTTGTTTTGCTTGATTACTGGAGGTCATGATCCATTAGACGCCTTAATTTAAAATGTATACATAATTATTTGTCAGTGATATGCAAAAAGCAAAGAATTTCTTCAAGTACTGGGCTCCTATAATGAGTAATACTCAAAGGAGGTGGGCTCCTTAAGTGAGTAGGGCACAAAGCAGTGTGTCATGTTAGGGGTTGTAGTATTGTCTGATCTCATTGGAAAGCAGTGGGAACCCGGAGAAATTGTCTGGTTGATCAATTATAAGCACCTGAAAGGAAGGATCTTGTGAAAAGGTCCAAAAATAAGCAGAATAGTCTTTAATTGAACTTTGTGTCCCATGGGAGAAGGGCCATTCAGAGATGTATTAATCAGCTGCACAATGTAACCTACGTTTGCAAGTATATTAGGAAGGCTATAGAACTAACTATTTGGCACTGGGTTAATAAACACTGCATTTTTTAAGGTTGTCAAGTGGGAAGAGTTTTCTACAGCAGTAAAGTACGAAACCTTAGCTCTTCAGTGCTTTGCTTAACAGAAACATTGTATAAAGGATGAATACTGAATGACGTAGGATTCTTCATCATACCAATGAAGTTGTTAAATGCTATGGAATAACTAGCATGGGTGGTTCAATAGGAGGAGCTTGTGCAAAGACAGAAAAAAATAGGAGGAATTACAGTGGCAGAAAATAGGAGCATGAAAATTAACATGGGAGATTTGTCCATAGATCATACAGTCTTATGCGGAGGCTCTTAATGCCCCTTTTCTCTATTGGTTGATCTGCTCTGGTATAGGGTATTCAGGCTTGTACCAGAAAGAAGTTGAAGGGCAATAATGATCTAACAGTGTAATCATTAATAAGTTTTATAATAATCTCAAAAAGCAAAATTGTGATATTAGTATACTACAATTCCAATGGCTGCCCTGACACAGTAGAGGGGTGTTTTAACAAGAGGGTATAGAGAAAGTAACATTTTTACCTCCATTAGATGTGTAAAATCCACTGTAATGTAACCTAATCCCTAAGGTATGCAAATGTTTCAGTTGGCCCGGCAGAGTTATGGGTAAACTAGTAGGCCTGGACTGGCAAACTGTGGATTCTGGCAAATGCCAGAGGGGCTGCTGTAAGATGCCATAGGCATAGGTCGGTGGGAGGCTGTTGTGCACTTTAAATGCCACCTCCTATTTTGAATCCCAGGTGACAGCTGTCAAGTTAGGGACTTCACTGTGTAGGAACTCAAGTTAGAGCTCACTATTACATGAAGAATCCAAGTGAGAGAAAGAGGTGCATGTAGCGTTGCTCTACCGTGAACGCAGCATGACTCCATCGGACCCCCCTTCAAAGGTTTTACAAGAACATCAAAACCTGAAGTATACAATGCCACTATTAAGCTTTGTAATTAAGTACAGGACAAGTACAACAGAGGAAGTGGCAGCCAGTTTCCCACACTGGTCCTCGACTTTTTCCCTACGATCTCAAGGGTACCCAAAAAGCAACAGGAATGCTGTGTATTATCCAGAGCTATTTAAACCCTGCGTGGAGCACTTGCTTGCATTAAGGTCACACAATATTTTGGCACCATGACAGCAACCTTTGCAACTTGCACTCAAGTAGTCATGCAATGGGTGTGTCGAGAGGATTGGGAGCTGCCATTGTGAAAACGTGTTATGAAAATTCCTACACTTGATGTATTTCCAATATGATTTCATTTGTATTCAAGTGTTTGTTCCCTAGAAGAAAAAAGGACAGCGCACAGTAGGGACTCACTCAGTGTGAAGTTGTATTTGTTTGATGAAAGATCATTTTACAATAGCTTGGCAAAAAAAAATGTACAATAAATTATCCAGACATAAAAGAAACAGGGCAATATTCATTTTGCTCTATTTAATGCTTTCCTGAAGCACAAAGTCCCATCATTAATAAAAGGTCAATCATTGTGGGGAACTTATTTAACATCAGCTTTGTTTATTCCAGAGAGGTTTTTAGATATTTACACATGAATATTTTGTGATTCCTCACAATGAAACTGTCACCTCCATATTAAATTCCCCATTCACTGCCCAATAAGGGTATTTTTTAAAGTGCCCCATTCTAGTGCAGGGGCTTTCACCTGGCCTTGAACCAAGGGTGAAAACTGAAGCACTTGGGCTTCCCTTACATGCACACTATTCACAAGGTATTAGAAGGCTTTGCCCTTAGGCAGTACAGATATGGAACCATTATCCAGATTCCTTGGGATCTGGGTTTTTCCATAATATGGATCTCCATACTTCAACGCTACTAAAAATCATTTAAACAGGATTGTTTTGCCTCCAATAAGGATTAATTATATGTTAGTTCAAGGTACAAGGCACTGTTTTATTATTACAAAGAAAAAGGAGATCATTTTTAAAAATGAATTATTTATAATGAAGTCTATGGGAGATTTTCGACAGGTTTTCGGATAATGGATCCCATCCGTGTACTAGTGAAGTATGGTGGCGGTAGTGTTATACAGGGGGAATACTTGCCACTAACAGGGTCTAGGCACCTAGAAGTATGAATGGATTCTGATTGTATGTATAAGTCCTACAATCAGTGCTTCCGGTCACTGGCAGAAGCATTTAGGTAAATGAGAAGCCTTTTGTGCAGCGATAGGTAAAAGGATAATACAATAATTTACTCTGGATCAGCACATCAGTATATAAAAATTCTATACATAACACAGAGTTGTGTCTTGGCATGGGTCATTCCAAGAAAAATTCAAGGAGATTAGTCATCGCCCCTACACTCAGATCTCTGCTCTAGTAATAGCCTCAATGACAGGGACCACACCAAACCTCAAATTACCTCTATTTCATACTACTAAAGTACTTACTTCAGCATCTCTATTTCATTGGTTAGAAGCTCACTTGTGGGATCCTCATACTGACTTTTTCTGGGTCCTACACTACTCAGAATCTGGCCATACATCCATCCTTCTCACTAAAGGGCCCTGCCACCCCAGGCCTGTATTCTGTGCAGGATCTGCAGGGTGGAAGGTTCGGTTAGAAGCGGCCACAAATGGAGGTAAGCATTAGGCGTGGGGGGGGGGGGGGGGGGTTGCAGAGTGGGAATTTCAAGCTCCTGCCCAACCTTTTATCTACAATGTTTAGGCCTAAGTAGGCACAAAGTGCAATGTGGATTTAGAATGTAGAGATGTAGCGAACTGTTCACCGGCGAACTAATTCGTGCGAACATCGGGTGTTCGCGAACGCGTATGTTCGCAATTTGGGTTCGCCGCGTTTTTTTTCGCTGTGTTTTTTCTCTGCGTTTTTCTCAGCCTAAAAAAACGCTGCACAACCACAAATGGTGTTTTTCAGCCTAGTACTGGTGTAAGCAAATCCCGTTTCCATGGTGCCAATAGCGCGAAATAGCAAAAACCGCCACGTATTTCCTCTAGGTCTGCCCGTTTTTACGAAACGCTTTTTCAACAAAGTATTTTTTAGAGAAATTTTTGCCCTTGATCCCCCTCCTGCATGCCCCTGTCCAGGTCGTGGCACCCTTTAAACAAATTTAAAATCAGTTTTCTGGCCAGAAATGGCTTTTCTAGGTTTTAAAGTTCGCCTTCCCATTGAAGTCTATGGGGGTTTGCAAAGTTCGCGAATATTCGCGCTTTTTGGCTTTTTTTTTTAGGTTCGCTACATCCCTATTAGAATGACAACCCACATGGAGATATTTCAATAGAATTTTTCAGTATTTAATACGAATAAGCATTGTCAACCGCCATCGATACACTTATATACAGATTTTATAAAGAATATAACTAATGCCTGATACAAGAGGGCCCTGCTTAATAGAGCTTACAATCTAAAAGAACAATTAAATATGAGACACAATGGGGCTGATTTACTAACCCACGAATCCGACCCGAATTGGAAAAGTTCCGACTTGAAAACGAATATTTTGCGACTTTTTCGTATGTTTTGCGATTTTTTCGGATTCTGTACGAATTTTTCGGATCCAATACGATTTTTGCGTAAAAACGCAAGTTTTTCGTATCCATTACGAAAGTTGCGTAAAAAGTTGCGCATTTTGCGTAGCGTTAAAACTTACGCGAAAAATGCGCAACTTTTCGCGTAAGTTTTAACGCTACGCAAAATGCGCAACTTTTTACGCAACTTTCGTAATGGATAGGAAAACTCGCGTTTTTACGCAAAAATCGTATTGGATCCGAAAAATTCGTAAAGAATCCGAAAAAATCGCAAAACATACGAAAAAATCGCAAAGTACCGATCATTACGAAAAAAACGCAATCGGACTCCATTCGACCCGTTCGTGGGTAAGTAAATCAGCCCCAAAGTGTGGGGTTGGCAAGATCAGAAATCAGTGAGGCATTGAGCATTGCATTTAGTAGGAAGTGATGTGATTTAGTTATTGATTGGTTATGAACAGTGAAGCACAAGGCAAAATCAACATATAAATGGTTATTACACAATCCATAGTAACTGATATAGAAATCAGTATAATGGAGGATTTTTCTCCCTGAGAGGCTAAATTGCCAGCTGGCCTGCTGAGGGATTGCCTTCCTCCAGGTGCTTTTCTAAAAGATTTAGCAACAGTTTCACCCAATGGCCTCCAGTTCTTTCTCATTTCACTGCTTGGGGGATAGGTGGCCATACATGGGATGATTTCAGCTGCCAATATCAGTCCTTTAGACTGATTGGGCAGTTTATCTGAACGTGTATGGTCACCAACGACGGTGCCCATACTGTCATTGGTGGCCAGATCTCGATCGGGCAGGTTTGATTTTTCCATCGGACCAGAAACCACATGGGCTCGTTGATGCGGCCCCTGATCCGACCCGCCATTTTAATTTGATCATTTGGCCCTAGGGCCAAGAAATCAAATTAGTCCGATATCGCCCACCTGTATGCGGTCATATCGGGAGAAGATCCGCACACTTGGCCAAAGGAGTGGATCTTACAGTGTATGGCAACATTAACTATACAAGGTGCCCAGATATCATGTTTTATAGAAAAACCGTCTGCATCTTCACGCTCCAAACAAAAAAGAATTGTTTTGCCAGTAAGGATTAATTATATATTATTTGGGTTCAAGTACAAGGTTCTGTTTTATTATTAGAGATAAAAAGGAAATCATTTTTAAAACTAAGAATTATTTGCTTATAATGGAGTCTATGGGAGATGGCCTTCCTGTAATTTAGTTTCTTTAGTTTTGTTATACCTATGCACCCTGTACTTTGCACCTTATTTAGCAGTGCCATTAATCAGCATTGTGATGCAAGTATAGATGAGTATGTATTGATACATACATAGAGTCTAAGCAGGGGTCCCCAACTTTTTTACCCATGAGCAACATTCAAATGTAAAAATGGATGGGGAGCAACACAAGTATTAAAAAGTTCCTGGGGTGCCAAATAAAGGCTGTTATTGGCTATTGGGTAGCCCCTTAATGGAATGACAGCCTAGAGGAGGCTCTGTTTGTCAGTACACCTGCAACCAAAACTTGCCTCCAAGTCAGAAGTTAAAAAATAAGCACCTGCTTTGAGGCCACTGGGAGCAACATCCAAGGGGTTGGGCAGCAACATGTTGCTTACGAGCCACTGGTTGGGGATCACTGGTCTAAATGGACAAAATGTTGCTGCATTTTTGCCCTTTCACTTGAAAATGAGCTGTAAAGTCATTAGTAATTAATGGTTATTTATGACCCCAAATGCAATTACACTCTCATATTTTTACCTGCAGGGAGATGTGTGTTAAACTCCTTTCATTGTGTTCATTTTAAACTTGCTTCAAAATGTGCTTTTTGTGTTTCCGTATAATTGTGCTTGGTGCCGCTCAGTCCCTCCTGCCTCTTGTTCAGAATTGAGCGTTGCTTCACTTTGTGACGTAGGGAAACCCTGGAGCTACTGCAGCGTCTGGTCAAGGAGGTAGCTCCAGAGTCCCCTTCCCACCCAGGATCAATAGGCACAGTACACTTACGCCTAAAGAATCAGATGCAGGCAGACACCTCGAACACCACAAATGATGCCAGGTGGACTTTTGCTTAACTGAAACAGATTGGCAGCGAAATGCACACACAGTTGCATTAAAGGACATGTAATTTAATCAGTGAACAGCCTTTTTGAAATTTTTAAATACCTGCCACTCTGGTTGTTCAATGGTTAATAATAAAGCTACAGTATCCCCTGAATCACTTAGGATTCCTTCTCTAACCCACTTGGCCCCCTCCCTTAGGAACAGACTTTGGCTTTTGGCTACTGAGCATGCTCACTTCTTCTCACACCCCCCAGTCTAGCAGCCAATGAAGAGATGGCATTGATGGTTTCCATAGAAACTATGCTCTAGTTGTTCAATTTGCTGGAAAAACATGGTTTTTTCTCCTAATCTCCTCTCCTGAGCTAAGACCGCATCAATGAGTCAATGTGGTCCCCTATCTGACGGAAAAATCAAACCTGCCCAATCGAGGTCTGGCCAATTTCAGACAAGATGTCAGTGGGGGAGGCCCGTCAGTGGTGCCATACACGGGCAGCTAAGCTACCGAAACGATCTAAAGGACCCATAACAGCAGCTGAATACGGCCCATTTCTGACCACATTCTGGGAAAAACATGGCATTTCTGCACTTTGCTTACTGCTGTTGCAGATGTAAATTACTCCTGGTGATATTTTACTTCCTGCCAATTATCCAATCAAAGGTGTTGAATTATAGAATGGCAATGACATTTTACTGCTGCAAAGATATTTACATTAAAGCAGTGACCACTTTTTCACTCCCCTGTAACTTCATCAGAACGTTTTGAAGCTTATTGTAAATGTGATATCAAAATCAATAAAGCGGTTGATGCACAGTAGTAAAGTATCATTTTGCCCTTTGTGCTATCATTTATTGCATCATTATTCTTCTGTAGACTCAGTATACAAAGCTATACTTCTATTTCCTAATCCATATCTGGTCAGTATAAGTTCTCATAACAAATGCTGGTATGAATGGAGAAGGTGCTTACCCTACTATAAGTGGAAATACATTCTCCCCCTCTCTCTTTACATATATATATCACACAGGAATGACCTGCTTTCAGTCTGATCTTCCCCGTTGCATTTTCCATTGACTTGGTTATGACTGCAGATATTTTCCATATAATTGCATTGCTGAGCTCAGGAAATAGCTTGAAATGTTGTTGTGGAAAAGGGAATTTGGGTGAGCCCTAATTAGGATGTTCTATTGTCTATGCTGTCGTTTCCTTGTTATTTATATGATTGTTTTATTGTTTGTTTTCGGTTAGATACTGTTCCGCCTCCCGCGGTGCCTGGGTGCAGAGCGCTTTAAAGATGCAGCAAATAAATAAATACTATTAATTGTTATGACGCAAATTTCGGACCGTGCATTTGGAGAAGTAATTGTGGCGGGCTTGGCGGCCTTTCTTTTAGCCATATTTATAGCATCACAGGTTTATTTGTGGGATGTGATATAATGGTATAGTAGGTTTTGTCTACTGAGCAATGTTTCATAACCATTTACCAGAAACCAGTTTTTTAGGTGTTGCTATTGAGTTCTACAAATCTACTACAAAGCTGCATTACTCTCTCTCATCTAAAGAATTGGCTTTATTCAATCATTACGGGCTTTAACCTCTACTATTCTAAAAAGGGTAACATAATAACATAGTCAGTTAGGTTGAAATACACGTCCATCAAGTTCAACCTTTTATGTATATATAAATTCTGCGAAACTGTTAGTTGATCCAGAGGAAGGAAAAAAAAAAGCATCTGAAGCCTCTCTAATTTGCCACAGAGGGGAAAAAATTCCTTCCTGACTCCAAGTTGCAATTGGACCAGATATGATCCTTCATATCAGTCTTTATTTCTGCAGTGTCTTCCTCTCCCCAGCCCTGGCTACACCTGGCTGTACTGTCTGTCAAGAGATGCACTCTGATTGGAGAAGCCACAAGAAGAAAGATCCAAATAGAGAGCAGCTGATTACAACAGAACCGGAGCTTGCAGGAATGCATGAATCTACTCGGATGTTAAAGTCATGTACAGAGTGAGTTTTGTGCCAAGCAGGTTTGGGGAGGCTTATTAGCTTTATTGAAAATCTGCCAATGCCAAGAGCTGTTCCAGGAACAGTGTTCAAGCAGGAAAGTGAAGTCAGCCGAAACTAAAATGGCTAAGAGCTTCTATGGCTGTTTAGTCAAGTATGGTAAAGCTTTCTGCAGAATAAACATAGCATTCTAGTTTGCACCATTGTGACTAATCTATTGGCAATAAAATGCCAAAATTCCTTTCCTTCTTTTTTAATACAGTTCAAAACCTTGTTTGAACATAGTGGGTTGGATTTACTTACCAATTAAATTAAATTACTTTACCAATTAAATTTAATGTCCACTAATTGCCCACTGATGTTGGTCTGGTCTGGTTTGAATCTGTGTTCCAGTTCATCCTACTGGTGTTGGGTTGGGGCCAGAGCCTGTGCAGATAGGTTCTCCCACTTCCATCTCAGCAAACCCATTCTATATGGACCTTTCTTTCTGCATGGAGGCATTATTGTGCTGAAACACACTAGACAGAATTGTCAAAAATGTCAATATATGATGTATGGCAGTGATCCCCAACCAGTGGCTCAGGGGCAACAATGTTGCTCACCAACCCCTTGGATGTTGCTCCCAGGGGCCTCAAAGTTGGTGCCCATTTTTGAATTTCTGACTTGGAGGCAAGTTATGGAGGCATAAAGACCATGTGTGGGCTACTAATTAACCAATTTGAGTCCTTATTTGTCACATACTAGGAAACATTTTGTGCTTGTGTTGCTCCCCAGCTTTTTTTTTCATTGAAATGTTGCTCACTGGTAAAAAAGGTTGGGGATCCCTGATGTAGGGGCTCCTCCTGGGACTCCTTTTGATGTGACCTAATCTGTTTAGTTAAAGGAGAAGGAAAGTCATTTTGGCATTTTACCGCCAATAGATTTGCCACATTAGTGCCACCTAGAATACTATTTATTCTGCAGAAAGCTTTACCATACCTGAGTAAACAGCTTTTTAGTCACCCAGAATTGGTCTGTAAGTCCATGTGAACGCTTGCATTAAAAGCAATGTAACAGATTGGAACACATTACAGAGAGATTTAAGCATTACATCTCCACAAGCTTATTTTAGCCAGAACAGTGAAAGCACACATCTGATTGGTTGCCATGGGTTACTGCCCTGGTGCATATTTGCCCAGTGTTTATTTGTTAGGGCTGTGACAGACGGGAAGATTAGTTGCCGCGCAACAAATCTCCCTTGTCGCAGGCGACTAATCTCCACAAAATGCCATCCCACCGGCGAGAATGTAAATCGCCGGGGGGATTGCATACGCGGCACTGAAATTGCTGAAATTTCCTCTCAAGGCAACTTTGACGATCACCGTGTATATTGTTGGCATATTGGGGAGATTAGTTGCCCGCGACAAGGGAGATTTGTCGTGGGTGACTAATCTCCCTGTGTGCCACAGCCCTTAACAAAAAAAGGGAAAGTTGTGCTCAACCACTAAATTTTAAACCTGCGTGCCACAGCCCTTAAGCCCCCCTTGTGGTTGTATATCATAACCTGGATGAATGGAAACATTCATATACAGTATTTAGTCTTATATTGAGAATAATGTGCAATACATGTTAGAACCCTGGTATGCTGAATAGGCATTTGTGCTATTTCTTCAGGAGAGAATAGGGTCTCAGTACCTACAAGATACCTAATGAAACAACAGATGTTGTTCTTGCTTAAATATTTTTAATAAACTGATTAGAATACATTTCTCTATCCTGCTCTGAGTGTTTGTGGGCAAAATCATCCACCCAGAAAAACACTTGTATGTATGTATGTATGTATAACTTTATTTATAAAGCGCCACAAGGGTACGCAGCGCTGTACAGTCTTACAATATACAAAATTACACACAGGGAGGAGAAATGTTATAATAAATACAATAAATATATATATATAAATGCACAGGCAATAAGTGCCATGTGGTATGAGACACAGTAGGAAGGAGGTCCCTGCCCCGTAGAGCTTACAATCTAAGTGGTTGGGTAACATACAGGCACAAACTGGAAGGTAAGAGTGCATCAGGTATGGGCATTTGCCCTTAAGCGCAGGACTGGGCAAGATAATGTTTTAGTGCTCCAGAAGGTAACAGCTGAGCTTTACCTTAAAGAGAATGGGTGAGTTTTCCCTACGGAGGGATTCAGGGATAGAGTTCCAGAGGGAAGGAGCAGCGAGATAGAAAGGTTTAAGACGAGAGAGCGCAGTGGGTGTGGATGGTGTAAAAAGACAGAGGCTCTGAGAGGAGCGGAGGAGACGACCAGGAACGTGCAGAGAACGCTTCCCATTCCCTGCTGCCCTAGGCTTCTGGTGTAGATTAACCAGTCTCTGGAACCAGTCACCAGTCCCCTTTGACTCAAAGAGAGAAAATACTGCCGTAGATCTGCATCCGGGAACAACTTTATTGGAACTCTCCCATCGAGGTGAGAGGCAGATGATCAGGAAACCTCCTCAGCCAAATAACTGCTCCAGTTCCTGTGTTATTCTATTTTGATTATCCATTTAATTGGCTGGCTATGCAGGGGGCAAACAAGGCAACAGGGAGGGCTGAGAGCCAGCAATATCTGGGTGTCTGCAACTACCTTATTCCAAGTGCTGGAGGTGGTGGAAATAAATTTATTTCCCCAATGTAACATAGCATTTGGTGTGTGCCCCTATAACTGGCTGAAATTGGCATCTCCCACTCTTGATCTTGCACTAATGGCAAACACTGAGAAGAAGGGAGTGCATGAATCCTATGATATGCTGTACATCAAGGGATTTGATCTAGCGAAGACATGTCAGGTATCTTGTCCACTTAGTTTACAGTGGGGAATATGTTGTAGAGGATATAATAAAGATAATCATATGTATATTTAGCTCAAATTGGGCTGATAAACCCTGATGTCATGTAACAAATTGACAGAGATTGACAGTATTTCTATAGTTTGGAAGAGCATCCCAACTAAATGGATGCCACTGGTAGGGTGGCAGCGCTGCGTACATAAGTAGCGCTTTATAAATAAAGATATACATACATACATATAAAGTGGCTGCAGCCTGGCTACTGCAATGGGGATAAGAGGGCACCAAAGATTATATTAGGCAACTTTCTGCTCAAGCCTCCTGGCTGCCCCATGGCTAGTTATTTTAATAGTTCTGTATGCAAAAACCCAGTTGAATATTCAAATGCTGGGAGATACAAATAAGGTTTGTTTCATCAGGATCCAGTTAACCAGCCTGGAGGGTTTTGGTGTTGAAAGAAACTGGAGCAATCGGACAAATCACTGGAAAAGCTAATGGGGCCAAAGATTCCAACACTAAACAATAGCACTGATTAGTGGCACTTTTTAATAAGCAGGTATTATAATAAGCTGTTGGTTCCTGGTGCCCCAGAGGGTAGTGATTCCTAACCTTTCTTCTATGGGGACCCAGATTAAGTTTGAGAATTAGCTTTAAAACGCACAAATTATTTTAAATTGTATTGTGCACCTTGTCTTAATTACTCTTGAAAATGTCACTGCATAAATGGGGATAATGGAGCCCCCAGTGCATGAAACCATTTTGAGTCCCAACTTAGTAGTTGTACAAGTGTACAAGTGTGTTCCTTTGGATCCCTCAAGTGGTAGACTAAATTGGTAAAGGGGATGGAAGGGTTAAACTATGAGGTTAGACTGTCAGGGTTGGGGTTGTTTTTTCTGGAAAAGATTACTCTGTACAAGTACATTAGAGGGGGTTATAGGCAGATGGGGGGGGTTCTTTTTTCCCATAAAAACCACCAAGGCACCAGAGGCCCCCCCTTTAGATTAGAGGAACGGAGCTTCCATTTGAAGCAGTGTAGGGGGTTTTTCAATGTGAGGGCAGTGAGGTTGGGGAATGCCCTTCCTAGAGATGTGGTAATGGCAGATTCTATTAATGCCTTTAAGAGGGGCCTGGATGAGTTCTTGAACAATCAGAATATCCAAGGCTATTGTGATACTAATATCTACAGTTAGTATTAGTGGTTGTATATATAGTTTATGTATGTGAGTGTATAGATTGGTAGGTGTGGGTTGTGTGTGCTGGGTTTACTTGGAAGCGTTGATCTTGATGGTCTTTTTTCATATAGTTACATAGTTACATAGTTACATAGGGTTGAAAAAAGACCAGTGTCCATCAAGTGCAACCCATCCGAGTAAACCCAGCACACCTAACCCACACCTACCAATCTATACACTCACATACATAAACTATAAATACAACCACTAGTACTAACTGTAGATATTAGTATCACAATAGCCTTGGATATTCTGATTGTTCAAGAACTCATCCAGGCCCCTCTTAAAGGCATTAACAGAATCTGCCATTACCACATCACTAGGAAGGGCATTCCCCAATCTCACTGCCCTCACCGTGAAAAACCCCCTACGCTGCTTCAAATGGAAGCTCCGTTCCTCTAATCTAAAGGGGTGACCTCTGGTGCGCTGATTGTTTTTATGGGAAAAAAGAACATCCCCCAACTGCCTATAATCCCCTCTAATGTACTTGTACAGAGTAATCATGTCCCCTCGCAAGCGCCTCTTTTCCAGAGAAAACAACCCCAACCTCGACAGTCTAACCTCATAGTTTAACCCTTCCATCCACTTAACCAGTTTAGTTGCAGTCTCTGCACTCTCTCCAGCTCATTAATATCCTTCTTAAGGACTGGAGCCCAAAACTGCCCCCATACTCAAGGTGAGGCCTTACCAGGGACCTATATAGGGGCAAAATTATGTTCTCATCCCTTGAGTCAATGCCCTTTTTTATACAAGACAGCACTTTATTTGCTTTAGTAGCCACAGAATGACACTGCCTGGAATTAGACAATTTGTTATCAACAAAAACCCCCAGATCCTTCTCCATTAAGGATGCCCCCAACACACTACCATTCAGTAGATAGTTTGCGTTTATATTATTTCTACCAAAGTGCATAACTTTGCACTTATCAACATTAAACCTCATTTTCCAGTTTGCTGCCCAGTTTTCCAATTTTGTCAAATCGCTCTGCAAAGCGGCAGCATCCTGCATGGAACCTATAGTTTTGCACAATTTTGTGTCATCAGCAAAAATAGAAACAGTACTGTCTATGCCCACCTCCAGGTCATTAATAAACAGGTTAAAAAGCAAAGGACCAAGGACTGACCCCTGCGGTACTCCACTAACCACACTGGTCCAATTAGAAAATGTTCCATTTACCACCACTCTTTGTACTCTATCCTTCAGCCAGTTCTCTATCCAATTACAGATATTATGTTCTAGGCCAATATTCCTTAATTTGATCATTAACCTTCTGTGAGGTACTGTATCAAACGCTTTAGCAAAGTCCAAGTTAGATGACATCAACTGCCATTCCAGCATCAAGGTTCCTGCTCACCTCCTCATAAAAGGCAACTAAATTAGTCTGGCAAGATCTGTTACGTATAAAACCATGCTGGCACAAACTAATAGTATTGTGAACTGCAATGTATTCAAGTACCCTATCCCTTATTACCCCTTCCAAAATTTTTCCTACTACTGATGTCAGACTAATCAACCCTATGTAACTATGTAGAGAGTGTATTGAAAAGGGAACCCCTCTGCCTGGGGTGTAACTACAAAGAAAGCAGACTCTGCAGTTGCTGGGGGGAAATAATGAATGAACCACAAGTGGCAGCCATCTGATGGACCCAGACAAATATTCCTCTCTTCAGTGCGTACAACAGAGAAGCCATCTATACTCATCCCGCTCATAATTCAGATTGTCAAACGACTAGAAAACTCAAATTCCCTGTGTTGTGATTTTAAAAAGCTCTTGCCCATCAACTGGCCCTCTGGACTGGGCTCCCTGCCAGGCTCACAAATTATGCAGCTCACACACGGGGCTGTAGGGTGGTACAGCAACTGCCTGCGAGACTGGTGTAAATGTCTCCTGGGTCAGTTAGAGTCGATTTATAGAGGGGTTAATCCAAAATGCCCAGACTGATTATCTGTTCCTGCTGATGCACAGTCTGATACAGGTGATTGTATGACAGGGTGATGGTAGAGTCCAGTGCGGAACCAATTTTTGAAACCTGAACCCAGCGCGTACATGCGGCCCGCAACCCACATTTCTACCCACTTGGACCCACTAACCAACACGCAACTGTCTTATCTTCAACTGATCCAGGACCCGCTGACCACCATTACACAGGAAGTGCTGTTGGTGTAAAATAATGAAATAGTAAAAATGAGAAATGAAATGAGAAGGTGTAAAATGAGAAATAAAGATTAGACCCGCAACCCACAGACCTATATCCATACGTTCATTTTAAAATCTTACCCACAATGCACAGGGTACCCCCTTTTCTTGCGGGTAACCTGCCTGTGAGTTCCTGACCCACTGCAGGTGACGGTCCCCATAGCCAGTGCAAGGCAGTGGGATCATTGGGGTCTTTCTTTCTTTAGTTCAGTGAATCTTGGCCTTGATAAACCCCTAAGTAAAGACAAATTTTGCTCCCCATCTGTATCACTAACCTATAGATTTTTGTTTAAATCTAAATCACAGAAATACAATGCCCAGCATTAGAAGCTTAATTATAATATTTTGCAATATAGTCCCCAGTAGCATTAGCCACTCTAGTTAAATGGAGCGCTGCACACAGGTCCCTTGAACAGCCACAGTCCTTTTTACTTTCCCGTCTCTATTTCATTTACAGGTTCTGAGCCCCCTCTATGGGCAGGTCTCCAGTGCTGCAGGCTTTGGGTAACACAAGGAAATCACGTTTTTCTAAATGGGATAGGATACATGAAACAAAATTGAATTTTCTATATTTAACTTAGGGGCTGACTAGTGAAGTATTGGTATTTTTTAAGGAGACTTGGGGCGAAGACACACGGAGCTACTTAGTAGCAGCTACTTGTCACGGCTACTTACCGCCAGAAAATACCCTGCCATAGACAGTGCTGAGAATTGCCTCTGCTAAAACACACATCAGTAAATGATCAGCATTGTCTATTTTAGTAGCCACAACAAGTAGCAGCTCTTCCTGAGGGGGCATTAACGAAAGATAAAGATAATGCACTAAAATACTAAATACTAAAGTGCAAATCACTGGTACAATTCTCCATTATTTGTACTATAATGTACAGGGTCGGACTGGGGGGTGCAGGGCCCACCGGGGCTCCCGCCCCAGGGGCCCTGCAGGTGCCCCAGCCGCGTCCCCTAACCCCCCCAAGGGCCCCCCTAACCCCCCCGAAGGGCCCCCGCCTGACGTCCTCCCCGAGCGCGTATAAATTGAACGCGTGGGGGAGGAACAGTCAGTAGCGGGGAGCGCCGGCAAAGGTCGGACTGGGCCGCTGGGGCCCACTAGGGCCGGGGCCCACCGGGATTTTTCCCGGTGTCCCGGCGGCCCAGTCCGACCCTGATAATGTAGCATTCCTTGCAGAGGCGCACAAATTAGCATTGGATATTGGGAGCTAAAAAACTAGCACAGGTTAATAATTTGCACACACAAATGGGAGATCAACACACAAAAAGCTCTGTATTTGCCACCTGGTCAAGACAGATATGAGGTACAGGATTGGCAATTGTGCCCTAGTCCTCAGGCACCCAGGCAGGTCTATAGGGTTGCCACCTTTTTTCTGGAAAAAATACCAGTCTTTGTATATTTTTACCTTTTTTTCCCTATTAATAACATTGGCATCAAGCATAATTGTTACTGGCCAGGTGGCAACCCTCCAGGTGTGCAATAACAATGGGCAAAATCCTGCCCCCTTTTGACACCAATGTTATTTCAGCCATGAGTGCATGCAGGACTTTACCAACATGTTCCTATTTAGCTCTACTATTGTATATACTCAGCAATGGCCCCTGAACTTTTAAGGCAGTGTATATAATTTAAGTAGTGTTTTTTGTCAGGGGGTTCATTAGGCTGCACTCTGCTTGGACCATACCTTTGTAAAGATTGCATTTACTGCAGCGCCGATGTGCCCATTGCACTAGGTGACAATGACTGGCACAAGTCGGGCGCTGCGCTATCCAGATATGTTTGACGGATGCGCCATCTGGAGTCCTGCGCAGAAGCAATTTTTTCAGTGGGCGGGGGTAGAAAAAAAGTTTAAAAATATGTTTAAAGGAGTAAAATATAGATTATATAGGAAATATAAGAAATGGATAAGAATTGCAATGCGGCCCATGACCCACATCGATACCCACATTCAAAAATCTAACCAACAGGGTACCCCTTCTCTTGCTGGTAACCCAAGGGTACCCGACGTACTGCAGGACTGTACCCTACCAGTGTTTCTACATTGGATGCACAGCAATCACACATAGCAAGATTAGCAGTGAGTGGTTGGGTGGCAGTGAACGAGAGGGGGGGGCTGGCATCAAGCTGGCAGGGGGTTGTATGATGGCAGTGCTGATTGTGTGGGTGGAGATGGGTGTTGCATTGGGTGCCCTTGGGTGCCCATAACTCTTGGCCTCTTTAGCATTAAAACATAGATAGAAGTACAGGTATGGGATCCATTAACTGGAAATCCATTATCCCGAAAGCTCCGAGTTATGGCATGGCCATCACCCATAGACTCCATTTTAACTGAATAATTACATTTTTAAAAAATGATTACCTTTTTCTCTGTATTAATAAAACAGTGACTTGTACTTGATCTCAACTAAGTTATAATTAATCCTTATTGGACGCAAAACAATTCTATTGGGTTTATTTAATGTTTAAATTATTTCTTAGTAAACAAAGTATTGTGATCCAAAGGCCCCAAGCATTCTGTATAACAGGTCCCATACCTATACAAATTTCACATTGCGTATTTGTAGCATATCGATCAGGCCTGCAGACCAACAGTCTGGGGGGTTCTGGGAGTTGCAGTTTAGTAACAGCTGGAGGGCTGCAAGCTGCCCATATCTGATTTATATAATCCCCCTCCCCCCACCATTTAGGGGCCACTGCCTTCCGGCTTTTCTCTATTGTCTAGTGACACTTTTAATGCAAAATCAACAGGAGAGGTTTTTTTTCTTGGTGATGAAAGAGTTAACAACATATCTGTAAACACGTAACACGTTAATGATACCGCTGTGACTCTTTTCTTTTCAACACTTTCCCCCAGTTTCAGGAAAGGGTGGGACACTTTTCGGGGTTTCCTGGCGTTTTTTATAGCCCAGGTTTCAGGGTAAGACTCGGGCTTAGAGACAGCCTTGAGAATCTTGTTTTGGAACAGAACTCCCACGCTGCGCTCTCTGCGCTTCACTGGCCTTTTCTGTTTTTACATGAAACCAAATTTAACCTGACAGTCTCCGAGGGAGCACAGCGGCACAAATACATTGCAAATCTCTCATTAGCGTGAAAAGGCGCCTTCTACCCTTCTAATATGGTGAGAGCTATGCCCTGGAGCCCTCTGTAGTGCCATAGCTTATTCTATAATAGGCAATGCCAGGAATAACCTGGAAATAATATCCTTATAAACAGTGTTGTGATGTCATCAGTGGCTATTGATGCGGGTTATGTAATAAGAGGCACTAAGTTTGCCCAGGAGCAGTAACCCATAGCAACCAGTCAGCAGGTAGCATTTACTGGTCATCTGTTTAAAAGCAAGGATCTTACTGGGTTTCTATGGGTTATTGATTCTGGGCCTTTTATTACATATGGGGGTAGTGTCACATGACTAGGATTCTGTTGCCTCCCAGGGAAGAGAAAGTAGATGGTGTGGATCTCCTTTACTATTAATTAATTAAAAAAAAAAAAAAACACGACCAAGTTACGCCTCTGGTTGCTGGTAAATTTGTAATGCCCTATAAACTCTTCCCTTTCTTCACCTTCTCTGCTGTTGATTTTGCTTATGTGAACAGGCCCACCTCCACTCCAATTTCCCCACCCCTCCAGCCCATTTCCCTGTGCCATCTGCCTATTTTCCCACCCCATGTTGTCATCATCCCACCCCCAAAAGCCATCATTGCCACCCCCCACTGCTATAATAAGGCCGATATAATGGGACCAAAAGGTGGCAACCCCCCCCCCCCAAAAAAGGGCCATGAGTTGGCAATAAAAATGGAGACTGCCCTGCAAAAAAGTGGGAGGTATGAACTGGTGGGGGTAAGCAATGATACTGGAATTCATAGGAAAAATGCTGCATTCCCTGCAGTCTTTCAGCACTGCTCCTGGGCACCATAACACCCATGCCTGGGCCCAGCTGTGCCACTGGTCAAACCACCTGGCCCGATAACTGGTGGAAGAGTGAGCTGATTGACAAGAGGCTGGAACAAGTTCCTGGGTGATGCTGGGACCCCAAGTGGACCCCTGGAAAAGAAAGAGTACCCAGGAGAAGGCTGGTCTTCCAGCCCAAACAGGAGGGAGGGCCAACAGGGCAGGGGCTATAAAGGACTACCTTCAGCCAATTGCAGCTAGATAGGAGTCACCAGACTAGTGTGCTGCCCTTGCTGAGCTTGGCCAGGAGAAGAGACCAGGTGTTCCAGCTGCACACAGAGAGCCCACCCTGTTCCCTGCCAAGCTTCAAGAAGCCCAGGAGGTAACATGCAGTGTTGCTGTAAATACCAGCACTGCAAAATTGCCTAGAACTCCACTGTGCCAGCCCCAGTGACCATACCATGGAGCAGACTGCAGTTAGGAGGATACTGGCAGAATTCAAATCATGTGCTCCCTGTATGAGAGAAGGCCTATACCTTCTACATGGGAGCAATTGCTTGTGCCTACAAGAGGTACATTGGGTAAAGTATCGATACATATTAAGAGCTGTTGGCAAAGGACTTTGTACCAGTAACTGAACTTGGAATATCCTGATGTTCATTCTGGGAAATTCATGCCAGATACTAGGCTTGCAGGCGTGTTGCACGCTGTTAAATTGCAGTTTCTTACTTTTCCTATAACGTTTATTGCTGTTGGTATAACTGTGCTATATTATTTTATTATCTACGGGGATTCCCTGAGAAGTATTCCCAAGTACCAATAAGGAGGTGCCCCAGGATATGACGATTGCACGTATGTGCAGATTCCCAAACACTTGCCCTACATGGGAATTTAGTATTTCCTTTTGCAGTAAAAGTCCCCTTGCAGCTTTTATTTTACATCCTTTAGTCTCTGGCCCTAACCGCTGAATCCTCCTCAATCTAAACATTTTTCTTCATGGGCTGGACTGGCAATCTATGGATTCTGGCAAATGCCAGAGGGGCCGCTGTAAGATGCCATAGACAGTCACTATTTATTGGGCTGGTGGGGGGCTGTTTAGGCCTCTGTGTACTAGAAATGCCAGGGCCTATTTTGAATCCTAGTCCAGGCCTGCCTACCTCCAATCAACACTTTGCTTTGCCAGTACAAGACGATAGGGGAAACTCACCAGGGGTGAATGCTATAGAAAATTATAGTGTGGTGTAATGTTTATGTCTGACCACTAGATGGGGTACAAGTACTGAACTATTGTACAATGCAAGGGAATTAGCAGTAGTCGCCTCTTTCAAGTAGCAAACGTTAGTAGGAATAAATTCTAGGAGTATGAGAATGACCTGAAGAGCTCCTTGGCCCCATTGGTACCAAGTGGAAACTCGTTAGGAGCTTAAAGCACTGGCTGGACTTTATCAAGGCAGCTGGAGTGGAGTGGGTGGAAGAACTGTAAGGCTTATCTAGAGCAGGTTGTGTCAAAGCACTGCCAGGCTACTGATCAAGGGTAGCTCTATTCCCACCAATGAATGAGAGGGGTTAGTACCCCAACATGGACACTGCTAGTTAGGGCCAAAGTGGATAGAACAGGGCGATCCTGGTATGCTTTAAAGGGGATCTAAACCCCCAAAGGCATTCAGAATGATCTTCTGACCACTTCTGCATGTTATAAAACTTTTTTAAGTAGTTTTTGAGATATTAACAACTAGCATTGCCTGCTAGTAAAAGGCTTGGCTCAACAGCTCTCCCCACAAGCCCAGATTATCAGTAAACCCTATATGTCTATGTGCTTTCTATTCCTTTCCTGTATATAGTTATTTAGTTAACCCTAAGGTTGCTTTAGCCAAAAGTCTGGTAATAGAAGACAAAAACTGAAAATATCTTAGACACAAAAAAATGTAATCCGTGAACAGCCTCTTTAAAATCTTTAAATACTAGACTGGAGGGTGTGTTTGATAACCTGAGTTGAGAAGAACGGAGCATGCTCAGTAGCCAAGAGCCAAAGTTAATTCCTGAGGGAGAGGGCTGAGCGAGTAACAGGAAGAGAAGGAATCCTATGTGATTATTATCCTATGTAATTAAGCAGCGCGGGTGATGGGGGGCAGCATAAACAGTGCTGGGTCCATCTTTCTTGTGTTCTGATGAATATACTTTATCTGTAAGCAAGTAAACAACACGAGCAAGTACAGTAAAATAGTAAAATAGCATTTTTATTAAAAAGATAAGTTTAGGAGAAATAAGAGTCTGCAGAATTCAGCTATACAGTGATTAACAAAGCTTCCCCTATGTCCCCTTTTACATGAACATTCAATTCAAGGGCACAGATGTTTGTGGGGTGCCCAGTTCTGTTTACCCACCCTTTTAAGATTTCAGTTTCCAGTGAATGATCAGAACTGCTACATTGTGTGCCCCTACCTTACATAATACAGGTATCGGATCTATTATCTGGAATGCTTGGGGCAGGGAATCTTTCCATAATCCAGGATTCGGCCAAGATTCTGCCTTTTTCAGCAGATTCTATAGGAGATGGCCCTCCCATAATTTGGAGCCTTCTGGATAATGGATTTCTGGGTTAAAGATCCCATACCTGTATGTTACTCCACTTTTAAATTTTGAAGGCAATAAAATATAAACTAGCAACTTCTGTACCTTAGGGGTTTAGAATATCTGTAACTCACATTATATCCAGTAAATCATTTTCTAATGCACACAACTGCTAATCATTAGATTCCTGTAAATCAAACAATAATTAGATAAGACTATAAAATATTTGTAATTGTACAAAAATAATTATATCAATCTATATACATGTATATATTTGTTCCCAACCTACGGTTCCTATTGGCACAATGATAACAGAGGGTTCTATAGGAATGGCAGGGCTGCTCAGTGCCTCGTTATGACCCGCTGCGGCTGGGAGATTGGCTCAGTATTTACACCACACACACACATTGTTATCAGATGATCACTGTAATGCTTTCATATTTATAGAAAATAAAGTGCTTAAGGTTTGGCATTTGAGGAATCACCAAGAGCTGCTTTATTTAGGCAATATCTACTTATCTGTAATATGTATTTGTATGCTAGAGAATAATACTGCCACTACTTTGCCAGTGATTAATGGAATTGCCCGTATTTATAGATAGGCACCCAAGGGCCTGGCCTGGAGCAAGTTGAAGTATAAGGTATCATATAGTGATTATTGGGGGCTGGGGGCAGTCAGAGGCCTGGGACAGCACCAGACATGCCCAATGGTGGACTGCAAGGGGCATGTGGCAACTCTCGGGCTCCACTATGGCCCCATGTGCTTTTCCTGCTAGTGCTCACCTTACCATGATATGTACCTATCTGCTTCCTCCTCCTGTGGAGCACTAGGGGGCAGCGGAATGCATTGGCACTCATGGGTAGTGGTGGGCCCTTAGCTGGGGTGGGGTGAAGCCGGAGTGGTGGGCACTTAGCTGGGGATGGGTGAGTGGTGGGCCCTGCCTGCCCCAGTCCGAAACTGCATATTGCTTATGGCAGAAATGCCCCTGCTGAGTAGGTGTCTTTTTCCACCCTCTACTGCTACATTGATATCATGTACGTGAGACTTAAATACACTGCACTGGGGCAAGCTCAGAATCTGAAAGTTGTTTTTTCCCTAAAATGTTCGTATTGTCTGGCTTTTTTCCTTTATATGTAATTGTGCTACAGCCAGCATTGGGTTTAATGTGCATCCCTTGTCAGGGGCCACACGCGAGTCCCTTGATTTCTTGCCCACGGCTGTTCTATTCAGCAATGGGGGCGGCTGATCCGGCCTGTGCTGCCGGGGACACAACCGTACAAAGCACAAGTGCAGATAATGATTCCAAGAATTGGAGCTCGGGGTTCAAACAGAACCTCATAAAGTCCTCTTTTCTTCTATTTAAAGAAGAAAAACCTAAAAGGGGGTTTTCACCTTTTATTTAACTTTTAGTATGTTATAGATTGAACAATTCTTAGCAACTTTTCAATTGGTCTTCCGTATTTATTTCTTATAGTCCCTGAATTATTTGCATTCTTCTTCAAACTCTTCCCAGCTTTCAAATGGGGGTCACTGACCCCAGCAGCCAAAAACTATTGCTCTGTGAGGCTGCAGTTTTATTGTTACTGTTACTTTTTATAACCTTTTTTTTCTATTCAGTCCCTCTTCTATTCATATATCAGGGTCATTTGGACCCTAGCAACCAGATAGCTGTTATAACTCCAAACTGGAGAGCTGCTAAACAATTATTGAAATTATTTAAAAAAACTACAATAAAAAATGAAGACCAATAGCAAATTGTCTCTATTACTATCTACTTCATACTAAAAGTTAACTAAAAGGAGAACAATCACTTTTTTAAACATGAGTTTGATGGACAGGGCCTGCACATAAGCTTTGCCTATTGTTACAAAAGGTGAAATATATATATATATATACACACATGGTATTTGTCATTACTTACCTGTTCATAGGGGTTCAATCAAAACAATTTAGCAGTCCACTGAGAAACCAATGTATAATGAGATGCTCCTTATCACACAGCCTAACAAAAGCTCTGCTGGGGGAAAGGTGGGGTTTGTTTATATAGAGGGAATCTCAGTGGACATATGTCTTAAGAACCCATAAGAACCTGGAAGTAGAATGTCACTTTACTTGTCATCTTTAGTTTAAGTAACCATAGATATTTCCAAATACAACAGGCAAAGGTATGTTTAGCACAAGCCCTATTCACTGAACTGGTGTTGACAAGTGCTGCCCAGTACCCGAATCAAGGGGTCTGGTAACTTTCCTAGCAGACATGAAGAGGACAGAGTTTATTAACATTAACACACACATAACATGTCCGGGGGGTAAGGGGACACCTGCAGTCACTCCCACACAGGGGCAATCCGGTCCCTTCTGATGCCTAAGGGGGAAAAGCCCAGCTGCAGGGTGTCCCTGACCCCAAAAATCCCATGGCCTGGCCTTTAACACTGCAAAAAGCTCTCTTGCAGCTTTAAAACAGCCTTGTTACATGTGTTCCTTGGGGACTGCCACCCATCGACTGTGCTCCCTGCACTAGAAGAGGCGAATTTCCAGTTAAAAAAAAATGGAACTTTGGCTCTTAAAGTTACCAGGAGCTTTTTTTTTTGCCCCTAGCCGGGCACGGACACCTGAGGTGAGTTTCTCATGGCAGCAGTGCCCCTGCTGCCACCCCAAGGTGCTAACCTTCACCTAATAGGAGAAGCACCCCTACCCCAACATCATAGATACCCCAGCAACAGCCCTGCCAGTGTAACTGTACATCTTTAAATCAAAATAGCCTTGATATTAAGTTTGTTCAAGAAATCATCCAAGCCCCTCTTATAGGCATTAATAGAATATTACAGGTATTGGCATATTGCTATACAGATGCTGTTCTTTTCCAGATGTAAAGCCCACCAGTCGAAAAGCCATGCTGAAAAGATATTTAATGCCAAGCGAGCATTTTACCATATTTCAAGATAAGATGACCACTTGGGGTGCTATTTCCTTGGATTATATGGATAGTTCATGTGAACTTGGTGGTAGAAGTGTCTAATTAGTTTCAGATAAGAGGTAAAGCTCCCTGAATACAATAATCTATACTCATATTTATGAATTCATGATCTTATTTTAAGAAAATAAGTTCCCTTTTAAGGCTACTAGTTTTAAGAGTGAGGAAGCAGTTTTTCACCCACATTCTTCTTCCATGAAAGGATAAGTGCAAAGGAAAATGTTTCCCCTAACATCCAATAAATATTGGATTTGATTGTTCATACAGAGGAAGGGGATAATAGAAGAGCAGGAAACTGCACTGACTGTAATACAGGAGATTTTGTTTTTGTGCTCACCCTGGTCCTGAATATATAGAATCTGTCAATAGTCACCATAATAACCAATCAGATGTTTGCTTTTAAACAAGCAATCAGTAAATGCTATCTGCTGATTCGCTAGTGTGGCAACTGGACCAGGTGTAAACACTTCAGTGTTATTACATCACACATATGTTCTCCCGATGTATATACCCTGCATGCTAGATCAGCCAATCAGGATCCATCTTCAGTACTGGTATCGTCATCCACTAGTAGAACATGATCCCTTTCTTGATAGCCAATGAGCAGCAAAATCCTGGAATGAGACATAATAAGCAGTAATGCATAAATATGGCCCCAACATCAAACAGTTCATATTCACCATATTATTCTTTAAAATCATGAAAAGGCTGCATATTTTTTAATTGATGTATATTGCAAAGTTGTTTGAAATTATGTTTACTTTTTAAAAAGCTTAAGTTGTGTTTGGATGGAGTTCCCCTTTAAAAGATAAGATAAACTTTAAACTAAAAGTAAAATTGCTCAGGGGGCTTCTCTAATCACTTTTGCAATTTGCATGTTTTTTTTCTACTTTCAAAACTGTTAAGCTGTTGCTAAACTGCTAATATAATTCATTTTGTAACTTCAGCGCCACCCGTTGGTCCTTTTTTCTGACTGTACAGTGGAAAATGTTCAGAAGTAAACAGAAAAGTGTTCTGAGGTTGCTCTGTTTAGGAAGGAAATGGGAAGGCTTCCAACCTTTTTCCTGAGCACAGCAACATCAGAACAGTTCCCAGTTTTCCTTCTGGACATATTCTCCTTGACTGTACACTGGATAAGCTGACCAGTAGGTGGCACTTAGTAACTTTCAAACTTTAAAAAAAAAAATAAAATCCTTAGAAATTTACCCTGAGCAATTTTGCATTCATTTCTTTAAGGTTCACATGTCCTTTGTGGGGGCACAAGAGACTACTTGCTACAAAGAGTGATTCATGTCGGGCTGGGTATAAGGTTTTACCATTTATGTATATGTAGGGTGCAATTTTGAGCTGTATCATCAGATATAGAAAAATGCCTCCTCGCAGCAGCTGAGAAATATAACTCCTAAGTGTCCACCGCCTGTTGTAACTGTTGTTTATAAGGGAAAAGCCACAATTTTAACAGGACTGCTCTAAATTAATGCTACAGCAGTGGTCACTAAACTGTGGGTGTGAATACACAGGTGGGCTCAGCCTGAATGTCCGTTAGGATGTTATATTGTCTATTTACTCTCCTAGATACAGAAAGCACAGTTTAAAGGTCAATTAGGCTAAGATCTAAGGTAAAATGGTTTTTGCTATCAGAGGTCCCCAACCTTTCTTACTCACGAGCCACAGTCAAATGTAAAAAGACACAAGCACCATAAAAGGCTATGGAGGTGCCAAATAAGGGCTAAGATTGGCTATTAGGTGCCTCTATGCACACTATCAGCTTACAGGGGCTTTATTTGGTAGGAAATCTTGTTTTTATTCAACCAAAACTTGCCCCCAAGTCAGGAATTCAAAAATAACTCCCTGGTTTGGGGGCACTAAGAGCAACACCCAAGGGGTTGGTGAGCAAATGATTTACACTAAACTGAGGGAGGGGGGCTTGTTATATACAGTTATATAAAGCATGTAACTGTTAAATGATCAGACAAGAAATTTACATCTTTATTGGCGAGGAAAACAATTGCTGAACTCAGAATTCTGCTTGAAAAGACTATTAACAGGGAGTTACTCAGTGATTCATGATAAACTGACTAGGCGAGTACCATGACAATAGATGCGTAACCCAAGCCTTTTACAAGCAGAACGCGCAGCTATACTGTTGCAAATATAAAATGCTAACTAGAGGAGCCTGGCAGTATTTATTGGGTCATTACATGTACTCGAATATGAGCTCACTAATTATAGAGTGCAAAGCCAATGTACAGCGGTGCTCTTGTACTCATTGTGTTGTAGGAGGGCCTGTAAATCCTATAGGTGCTATTGAAACCATATTGGCAGGTGTTCCTCCCAGGGAATGCCTCTGGCATCATCGGCTGCCTAGTGCCCCTTCCCAGTCACTGGTGCAAGGGCCCACAATACAGCACCTTTGTATATTCACATAATCTACCTAAAATGAAATGATTCAGTGCCCTGTAGCAGGAAGAGCAGCAATGCACTTCACTCATACATGAACCCATATTGTCTCTGAAGGCTTTGTGGACTTATCACTGGTATTATCACTGCTGTTGGCTTAAATACTCCATAATTTGGATTTCCATACTGCTAAAAATCATGTAAACATTAAATAAAGAGGATTGTTTTGTCACCATTAACGGCAAATACACATGGGTCAATTAGTGGATGTGATTTTTCAAAAAGTTGCTGCAACTAATCAGCATGCAGCAAACGGTGTGCAACTGGTCATGGTGACTCATTTATTAACCTATGGCAAAAAAATCACCACAATTAGTCACTGTGACACAGCACCTAATCACCCTGTGTCTTCGCCCAAAGGATTATATCTTAGTTGGGATTAGGTACAAGGTAGTAATGGGTTAGAATTTTTAAATCTAATTTAAAAATACTGAATTCAATTAAAATGGAGTCTATGGGAAATGGTCTTCTTGTAATTCCCAACTTACTGGATAACAGGCTCTGGATAACAGATCCCATACCTGGACTATAAAAATGTATCTTATAGTAAATACATTGCTTCTTACCCTATAATTCCAAATGGCAAAAGGCATATTCCAGCTGATAACAGGAAACTAAATCCAGGAAACCACATGACGGTGGCTGCATAGACTGCACTGAAGATAGTAATAGTGAGAACTCCAGTTATACTCTCCAGACAGGCAATGCAGGCAAACAGCGCCCCTAAAGGACAGAGTAGAAAAAAAAAGCAGCAACGCATATTAACACTGAGAACTATTTTAATAAAAATTAAAATGGACAGCTGTAAACCAATGGGAGCGATGAATTTCTTAGACAACAGTATACTTTGTTCAAAGGAGGATGGAAAAACTTGGGAGAGGGAAAGGCTTAATTACTGGGAGCTGCCAATTAGTTAGGCTCCATCAGTGATTATAATAACTAATCTAGACCCTTGGATGGAGTGCCTCTACACTGTGCAATGCAGTGGGCCAGAGCCCGACATGGGTCAGAAGCAAGATGGAAGCACTTCCTACAATCATATCCAGGCCAGTGCAGTGCAGCAAAAAGGAGCACTAGCTCATGGCTGAGCTTGGCAATTATAATCACTGGGAGTGCATACCAATTATGAACTCCCCACCACCAGTGATGAAGACTCTCCCTGTTCTTTGAAAAATCACTCACCTTGTTCATTTTCCAAAACCACTTTGGACATAATAGAGCGCAGAACTGGAAGAGGCATAGCTGCAAACAGCAGAGGGATTCTCACTAGGAACAAAAGGAAAAACTGTTGGTTAACAAGGCTGCACAAATGCTGGGTTAAAGGCAGTATATCCCCTTTTCAACATGAGGCCAATAGTATTAACAGAATTATATTTAAAATTGATATAAAATGGAAATAGGACGGGATCATTTTGTATTTAATAAGTACCTCCATTGTTACGGATATCTGGTACATGGTTATAGACTAACCATTAAGGAAATGCACGTACAAATGAACAGTGTGCCCCCTTGGGTGCAAGCATTTGGCCGGTTGGGCCAGCCATTATAAATAACGACCAAGTGAAACTGAAGGGAACAGATGTGCTGCTCTTACAGTGCAACATTTAGATTGGTTTTAAAAATAATGCCTGTAACATGCAAACTGAAATCACTAGAATTCATGATGAGAATTCCTTCCTCTTTCTATAAAGGGGAAATGTTTATCTTTCAAACCCCGCTATATAGATATATTTACTGATAAAGTCACTGGGCGTCACTAAGATCATGCGACTAGATGATCACAAACAGCACAATCCAAAGGTCAGGCCTCTTACTGTAACGATCAGTGGGGAAGTGCTGGCCGCAGGAGCTACACATTGGCCAGTGGACACTTGACCTCATTGTTTTTCAGCATATTTTGCTTGTATAAATTAACTACTGAATGCTGAAAAGGCAAAAAAGCAGTACTTTGCACAGTTTTTTTTAAAGGGATCATGTCCCATGCACAGATAGAACAGTATGGGGATTAGTACAGACAGTGAGTTACCCTAATAAGATTATGTACTGATACAGTATATGATATTTATCTATGGCCAGACCATCCAACTAAAGCTTAGTGCAGCCATTCGTTAGAGTAGCACAGTGTTGTTGGCTAGGTTTGGGGCACAGTAGTTTCTATCACGCAGACAAGCAGCACAAACCCTTCACACATAGCACTGGGTGCTAACAGTGCCCTACTAAGGTTCATGCCACTGGGCTAGTCACAATATTTAGTTGTCTACTGGTTCAAGAGTGCATGGCAAGCAAGAACAGTACTGCATTATCTTAAAAGGGTAATACTTACTATTTACAAGTTATTAATATGTAATGTTCATTCCTTTTGGCTTTTTTTTGTTTGTAATTTAACCAGTGCACTTTACAAATCCAACACCATACCTTGGGCTTTGTGCCCACTTTCAGGGTTGAGCTTGGGCAGACCTCCCCTGATCGCACATACAGTGGAGGAAATAATTATTTGACCCCTCACTGATTTTGTAAGTTTGTCCAATGACAAAGAAATGAAAAGTCTCAGAACAGTATCATTTCAATGGTAGGTTTATTTTAACAGTGGCAGATAGCACATCAAAAGGAAAATCGAAAAAATAACTTTAAATAAAAGATAGCAACTGATTTGCATTTCATTGAGTGAAATAAGTTTTTGAACCCCTACCAACCATTAAGAGTTCTGGCTCCCACAGAGTGGTTAGACACTTCTACTCAATTAGTCAACCTCATTAAGGACACCTGTCTTAACTAGTCACCTGTATAAAAGACACCTGTCCACAGAATCAATCAATCAAGCAGACTCCAAACTCTCCAACATGGGAAAGACCAAAGAGCTGTCCAAGGATGTCAGAGACAAAATTGTAGACCTGCACAAGGCTGGAATGGGCTACAAAACCATTAGCAAGAAGTTGGGAGAGAAGGTGACAACTGTTGGTGCGATTGTTCGAAAATGGAAGGAGCACAAAATGACCATCAATCGACCTCGCTCTGGGGCTCCACGCAAGATCTCACCTCGTGGGGTGTCAATGATTCTGAGAAAGGTGAAAAATCATCCTAGAACTACACGGGAGGAGTTAGTTAATGACCTCAAATTAGCAGGGACCACAGTCACCAAGAAAACCATTGGAAACACATTACTCCGCAATGGATTAAAATCCTGCAGGGCTCGCAAGGTCCCCCTGCTCAAGAAGGCACATGTGCAGGCCCGTCTGAAGTTTGCCAATGAACACCTGAATGATTCTGTGAGTGACTGGGAGAAGGTGCTGTGGTCTGATGAGACCAAAATAGAGCTCTTTGGCATTAACTCAACTCGCTGTGTTTGGAGGAAGAAAAATGCTGCCTATGACCCCCAAAACACCGTCCCCACCGTCAAGCATGGGGGTGGAAACATTTTGCTTTGGGGGTGTTTTTCTGCTAAGGGCACAGGACAACTTATTCGCATTAACGGGAAAATGGACGGAGCCATGTATCGTGAAATCCTGAACGACAACCTCCTTCCCTCTGCCAGGAAACTGAAAATGGGTCATGGATGGGTGTTCCAGCACGACAATGACCCAAAACATACAGCAAAGGCAACAAAGGAGTGGCTCAAGAAGAACCACATTAAGGTCATGGAGTGGCCTAGTCAGTCTCCGGACCTTAATCCAATAGAAAACCTATGGAGGGAGCTCAAGCTCAGAGTTGCACAGAGACAGCCTCGAAACCTTAGGGATTTAGAGATGATCTGCAAAGAGGAGTGGGACCAACATTCCTCCTAAAATGTGCGCAAACTTGGTCATCAATTACAAGAAACGTTTGACCTCTGTGCTTGCAAACAAGGGTTTTTCCACTAAGTATTAAGTCTTTTTTTGTTAGAGGGTTCAAAAACTTATTTCACTCAATGAAATGCAAATCAGTTGCTATCTTTTATTTAAAGTTATTTTTTCGATTTTCCTTTTGATGTGCTATCTGCCACTGTTAAAATAAACCTACCATTGAAATGATACTGTTCTGAGACTTTTCATTTCTTTGTCATTGGACAAACTTACAAAATCAGTGAGGGGTCAAATAATTATTTCCTCCACTGTAGGTGAGTATGAGGTACGCACGGTCAGTGCACCCTAGTATGACCCTGCCCTCTTTGGTCCGACTCCCACCCATTATTGCCAGCAAAGTGATAGCACGTGAAAGCATGGGTGCCAGATCAGCAAGCACAAGGCAAGACGTCTCACAATATATGCTGCTGCCCACAGGACAGTGTACAGACGCTCTATACAGGGATACAAACATGGCTGCAAGACATTTACTGGGCATTTCTATCCTATATAAATAGAGAGGACTCTTCCAGGGTTGAAGAAAGGTGTTGATAAGGATCAGGGATTTCTAGTTAAGAACTGTGCCACCCCAGACCCATGCCCATGCCTGGCATTACTTGAAGTTCATGTGTACATAAGGATATGATGTCAAATGAATTGTGATTCTCCAGGTGTCTCTCTTTTCTCTTTCCCCCCTTCTTCCGTAGCAGATGTTGTTAGTGCCTGTTCCTGGCCCATTTCCCTTGTGCATATATAGGCTAAATGTATAGAAAGAGATATACATGGAAGCTGTGCCAGTGGCTGTGATGTGTACTGATATTATCATGGAGATGGGAATGACAAACAGGATGTATATTTGCTTGCACTCAGGAACAGGAAGCAGCACTGACCCGGCCTGGGATTTCTTTCCCTATGTATAAGGAATGCATTTTTCTGTATAAAACAATACACAGCACAACATTAATTAGAGCCACAGAGGCAACTAATTCTGACTGGCTATTAATAGGTCATTAAGTCATCAGGCAAGAGCATCATAATAACCTTACAGCTCCTGACAATCAGCAGTCTCTTTATGTGAAACAATTATGCACGGATATGACACCAAAATACCCTTAAATGGAAGGGCTCATTTTTAGTATCAGGTTTAGATAATGCTACAATAAGACATCTTGAGAGTTTAAAGGGGTAGTTGCCCTTTAAATTGACTTTTAATATGATGTAGACCAGGGGTCCCCAACCTTTCTTACTTGTGAGCCACAGTCAAATGTAAAAAGACTTGGAGAGCAACACAAGCACCATAAAAGTTCATGGAGGTGCCAAATAAGGGCTAAGATTGGCTATTAGGTGCCTCTATGCACACTATCAGCTTACAGGGGGCTTTATTTGGTAGTAACTTTTATTTTTATTCAACCAAAACTTGCCCCCAAGTCAGGAATTTAAAAATAACTCCCTGGTTTAGGGGCACTAGGAGCAACACCCAAGGGGTTGGGGAGCAACATGTTGCCCCCGAGCCACTGGTTGGGGATCACTGCAGTAGACAGTAAAGTGCATTCAGTTACCTTGAAGCAGCGTGCAAAGTGCAATTTTAAGCACAGTTGCCATATGTTTTTCCCCACAGTGCAGCAGTTCTTCCCAAAATTCCAGCATCCTTCAGGGAGCTGAGGGAACCCTAGAGCTACTGCCTGGTCAGATGGTGGATTCTGAATTACTTGCAGGTGTAAGTTAGCTCTAGGCATTGTAATTTGTAGATGTAATTTTTAGCATTCCAGTATGGGATCTCAGAATGTACTGAGTTGCTAGGGTACAACCCAATTACTGCTGCTAACTTTGCAACCTTGCAAGGGTAATTTGGACCCTAGAAACCATATAGCTGCTATAATTCCAAACTGGAGAGTTGCTGAATATAAAGCTAAATACTTAAACAACCACAAATAATAAAAAATGGAGGCCTTTTGCAAACTGTTTTATAATAGCATTCTAAAAGTTTATGAAAAGGTGAACAACCTCTTTAAAGGTACTTGCATCCAAAACAATTCCTTGCATTTGCATGTTTTGATGCCATTGTGCCAGGGCACCCACTGTAGCCTGCAATGAAAATGGGCCAAAAAAAGTGAGGTTTGTTTTCATGCATCAGATGCAACTGCGCCAAGGGCAACTCCCTCTGGAGGATGCAGTGACACTGGGATTATAGGAATATACTGCATTTTGGGTAAAAAACATAGCAACTTTTCTCTGCAACTGCTTTTTGCACACTGCATTGTTTCTGCTGTACTATTTGAAAACAATGAAACTGAAAAAAACAGCTAAGATGGCAAACTGTCCCTTTAAATCACTGTTGCTATTGGGCCCCATAACATGAATTAATATCTGGATCTATAGACCCATGCATTTACTTCCCCTTATGTGCCAATGCAACCAACAACTCAACAGTTCTTGTTACACTAAAGGAGAAGTCTGTGCTAACAATGACAATTATATTCTTAGACCATTTGCAAATGTTATCTTGTTTTTTCCCCATTATTTGCTTCTCTAGTTTCCCTTTCTGTAACATAAATGTTTTTTTAGGCGAGAGTTGCCTGACAAGAGCCAGTGCTAACACTTTGAGGTGACTCTCATAGGACACAAAGGAGGATGATAATGGGTGTTTTGCACCCATATGACTGGGTTACTACAGGTCTGCAGGTCTTTGTGCTCTAAAATGGAAAAAAAGCAGCAAGGGAAGCAGTGAGCAAAAATATATGGCAGATTGTGCCCATGTTTGGCAAGTTGAACACTGCCTTCCCAGTGATAAATTACCTCTTTTGTGTTTAAATTTGATCATGTTCAGCCAATTGGTGCAGTAAATGAAATTATCCCTAAGGATACTGGCACATGGGGAGATTAGTCGCCCGAGATAAATCTTCGCTACTGTGGGCGGCTAATTTCCCACTGGCAATAAAGTGAATCTTCAGTGGGAAAACATAGACAGCTTAGTCGCCCAAAATTGCCTCCGAGAAAATTGCGGGTAACTTCAGAAAAAAAAGTGCAGTGTATGTTTCCCCACGGGAGATTTATTGCTGGTGGGAAGGCATTCACAGGAGATTAGTCATCTGCAGTAGCAAAGATTTATCATGGTTGTTTAATCTCCTGGTGTGCCATTACCCTTAAAGGAACAACTCCCTAAGTTTCCATATAACCTGTAATAAGAGCAATAATATAAACAGTCCCCTCTACTAAACTGAAAACTGCAGGAACATTTGAGGGCACAATGACTCTTTAATGGCAAAAAGATTAAATACAAGTTAGTTGGGCCCCAGTTGAGATTGTATTTTTATGCTTATACAGGGCCAGATTCAATTTGATAAGAAAAACATATCTCATAGTTTATCTCATGAAAACTCCTTTGAAAAACTGGAGATCATTTTTTCTCATGGAACTGCATCTGATCCATAATGTAGCTACTTGGTACTTACCCAGCATCATGGCGATTGTTGTGGTTGAAAAGGCAACCAAAATGATCCCTCCAATCCAAGATGTCATTCCAATGAAGACAATGTAGGCGTCTTTTAGGCAGCGAGAAAATAAATACACTCCAAAAAAGCTGCCCACAAAACAAAAGGTGGAGAAGGCCGAGCCCCATCCAACAAGTACAGAATCCCAGCAAAGAGGGGCATCCAGCTCATACAATGTAAACAGACTGACGGCTCCGAAATTTGCCAGTAAATACAACATGAAAGCAAGCAGCAAGAGAGTCAGCACCACGCGTTTCTTGCAAGAAGCATTTCTGAAGAGCAAGAACACGCCAGTAAAGAGTTCTGTAAATCCTTCTTTACTCAGCACCGGCTGCTGGAATTCAGATCTTTGCACTGTTTCTTCCAGGAAAAAACAAATATAACAAATGTTAATTATGTGCAGTAGCCCTGGGATTAAAAAGGACCAATTAAAGCCTAATTCTCGTATAAAATAGCCCGAGGCAATGCCGGCAAGTCCACTTGAAACTCCCAGAACCATATCCACGAACGCTATTCGGATATTCTTCTTTTGGGCATCTTTCGACAGATCTGCTACGTAGGAAAAACAACCACCTATAAATGTGGCAAAGCCACCCATAAATCCACTGATTACATAGGAGAGGTATAAAACTGCAAGGGGTAAAGTGAAAAACGCAATAGCACAATAAATGAGAACACTTAATAGGGCACCCAAGCAGGGCAGTAAAATTGATGCTTTGCGTCCATGCCGGTCCCCATACGACACAAGGATTAAAGCCATGACAAGACTTGGAATGAGCGCACTTAGATCCAACGTTGAAGAAAAGAGAGATGCTCGTTTCTGGACCTCCTGTCAGGGAAAGGAAGAAAAATACACATTTTAATTCAAAATGCCCCAAAAAAGAAAGAAAAACATTCTCAGTAAATACATTTACAGATAGAAATTTGATCAAACTCATTAGACTGACTGGCACATTAGAATTCTTTTCAGTTCAAGGCAATACATCATATTAACCCAGGCTGAAGATCCTGTCAACTGTGTGTCTATTTAGTGAAAAAAGTGAAGACCATGAAACTCTGAGGTAACTTCTAATATTCTTATATTTTTCAACAGGGGGTACTCAGTTAGTCATGAGACAACAATTACTTCACTAAGGACCATTTATAAGGATATAATTTACAGGATATTAACAATATTATGTCGGCAGCTTTTATCAGCCTGTGTATGGTAAGGGATGCCTTTGCAAATGGGACAGATATCCCCTAATAAAAACACTATTTGGAAAAGGGGCATGGTCCACCCATATTTTTCTTTATGGGTATAGATACAATCTAGGGCTGGGGACTGCTGTTGTATGTTGATCAGGATCTATACGCTTAAAACTGTATCACATAGACGCTTAAATAAGTATTGTTAATATGGGTCATTTTTTGAATTCATGATAAACCAAATGTATTTAATATTTAATACTTACATTTAATATTTATGTGAGTATAAGCAAACTTATTAAGGTTATTTATTCATCACTATTAGGAGGCAGCAGGGCTCATTTATCAGTAATGGGCAAATCTGTCTTTGGGCAGTAACCCATAGCAACCAATCAGTCATTGGCTTTTTTCAGACAGTTGCAGGTAGAACAATGAATGCAAGAACTGGGATAAATCTATTTATTCACTTGTCTTTTTATAACAATTTTTTTTTTCTTGATAAAGACCACTCTAAGGGGCTGATTTACTAACCCACGAATCCGAAAAATTCCGATTGGAAAACAAACATTTTGCGACTTTTTCGTATTTTTTGCGATTTTTTCGTCTCTGTTACGATTTTCGTAAATTGTCGCAACTTTTTCGTAACCATTACGACTTGCGCAATAAGTTGCGACTTTTTCGTAGCCATTACGATTTGCTCGTATCTTGTCGCGACTTTTTCGTATTGAGCGCTCGTAAGTGGCGGGCGAAACTTTCAGACTTAGCATGATTTTGGAAGCCTCCCATAGGACTCAATGGCACTCTGCAGCTCCAACCTGGCCCAAGGAAAGTCTCCCATAGGGCTCAATGGCACTCTGCAGCTCCAACCCGGCCCAAGGAAAGTCTCCCATAGGGCTCAATGGCACTCTGCAGCTCCAACCCGGCCCAAGGAAAGTCTCCCATAGGGCTCAATGGCACTCTGCAGCTCCAACCTGGCCCAAGGAAAGTCTCCCATAGGGCTCAATGGCACTCTGCAGCTCCAACCCAGCCCAAGGAAAGTCTCCCATAGGGCTCAATGGCACTCTGCAGCTCCAACCCGGCCCAAGGAAAGTCTCCCATAGGGCTCAATGGCACTCTGCAGCTCCAACCCGACCCAAGGAAAGTCTCCCATAGGGCTCAATGGCACTCTGCAGCTCCAACCTGGCCCAAGGAAAGTCTCCCATAGGGCTCAATGGCACTCTGCAGCTCCAACCCGGCCCAAGGAAAGTCTCCCATAGGGCTCAATGGCACTCTGCAGCTCCAACCCGGCCCAAGGAAAGTCTCCCATAGGGCTCAATGGCACTCTGCAGCTCCAACCTGGCCCAAGGAAAGTCTCCCATAGGGCTCAATGGCACTCTGCAGCTCCAACCTGGCCCAAGAAAAGTCTCCCATAGGGCTCAATGGCACTCTGCAGCTCCAACCTGGCCCAAGGAAAGTCTCCCATAGGGCTCAATGGCACTCTGCAGCTCCAACCTGGCCCAAGAAAAGTCACCCATAGGGCTCAATGGCACTCTGCAGCTCCAACCTGGCCCAAGGAAAGTCACCATACTGAAGCTTGAATGAATCCGAAACTTTCATACTCGGCGCGAAAGCTGCGAAAAAGTCGCGACTTTTCACGCAAGTCGTAGCGCTACGAAAAAGTTGCGACATTTTGCGAAACAATTGTAATGGCTACGAAAAAGTCACGACAAATTCCGAAAAAAAACACAAAATACCGATCATTACGAAAAAAACACATTCGGATGCCTTCGGACCGTTCGTGGATTAGTAAATCAGCCCCAAAGGGTCAACACGCTGATATGGAATAAAAGCATTTTTTTCTCAGTCCCCCGACTGCAGCTGCTATCTGAGACTGTATATACCTGTATATGAATTTGCTGGCACTGGGCAGATTCCCCTGGAAATGAGTGCAGAATTCTTTATTGAATGTTTATACACACACACACACGCACACACATTATTTTTCTGCAAGTCAGGGGACAATGACTTACAGAAGAAAGGTGACAGGTCGCCCACCTTTTAACATCGCTGGCTTTGGTATCTGTGTGTAAATGCTGATGTAGAGACATTCTCAGCAATGTGCTTTATGTACAAATGTGAAAGTGATTCCTATCAGTTGCCGGATGTCCCACCTCGTGACTGCAGTACTGTTTCTGTAGTTAATCCACTGTGACATTATTCATTGCATTACCCACTACAGCAGTGCTCTGGGAGATTAGACAGTGCAGAATCACTCATATTCTGATGTCTCAGTACAGGAATTCCATGAAAATGGAAACATTCACAGCTACCACTCTTGGATTGTAACTATCAATCTAGGGTCATAATTGCGCAGTTACCCAGCACACTCAGCATAACCCAGGGTACCTTGATTTGGAAAGTTACCAGAAGCATAAAAAGAACAGGTTCTTAAACTATAGACATCCAGCTAATGGCCCTACAGCTCCCAGTTCCCAACTCTGCCAATCAGATACCGTGCATTTTAGCCAACAGCAGCTGGTGTGGCAGCAAGTTTGACACCCCTTCACAATGATAAATATCTCCAATCCTGTGCTTACCTTCTGATGAATATATGCGGGGTCACTTTGGTTTGTTTCACAATGGGATATATTGTTGCCATTGATAAAGCCATCACTGGACCCCTCAATCAGCATCCTGGAATACACATACTGCTGTATCAAAGGGAATGTAAAAAAGCTTGCAAAGCAGTAAATTGCGACCACGGGCTCCACCAGGCGGAACATCTTTGGCGTTTTCGAGCTGTGCCCATCCACATACAGAGACCGCATTCACATGATTACTGCATCATTCTGGAAAAAGAAAAACACATATTATCCACTTTATAATATAGCTGCTTGTACTACTTGAGTTAGGAATAGGAAGAGCAAATTATGTTACTTGAACAGTTTTTCTTATGTTATATATACTCCAGCAAGAAAAAAGCTTAATCCCCTTCATATTTGTTTGTCCAGTTTATTGCCTCTGCCGTGCTAAGCTTTTTCTGTCAATAATTCTACTAACACTGAACGGATATTACCCAAGGGTTTCAGTTCTGTGATGACTGTGACAGAATGCTCTCCTATAAAAACAGCAATAATCTCTGCCATAAATTGTTATAGATCTGTGTTTAAAACCAGGAAAGGCCACATAAGCACATCTCTATTAAGCAAAAACGGTCATTATAAAATGGTAGTAAATACCATTTATTGATTTTTTTTTACAGTTTTTCAAACTTTTTAACATTTTGCGAGTAAAAAAGCAGAGAAAGAAAGAGAGAGAGAAAAAGTGGGGGAGACCTGGTATAATATTAAATATTATTGTTATTATCACCAAAAAACTTCTGCTCACACATTGACCTTGTAGAGTCCAGGAAACAGGCGACATAATTAATCCTTATTGAAATCAAAACAGATTTTATTGGGTTTATTTAATATTTAAGTGTTTTTTTTAGCATGGAGATCCATAATTAGGAAAGATCTCTTATCCAGAAAACTCCAGGTCCCAAGCATTCTGGATAGCAGGTTCCAAACCTGTATATTTCCCCTATAGAGTTCTTTAGGATAACGGATTAACCTACTTACATAACTGGGATCAGGATTTTTTTTAATCAGCAGTGGCTATAATACATATATATATATAATAAATATGACAGAAAGCACCTTAGGGAGACAGAAATGCAAGTTTTGGCTTTTGGCTGATTTTACATAAGGCCCCATCCAAGATGTGCAGGATGATTCAGATCAGTTCTTTCCGTGGTCACAGGCAAGAGTTCTGTACTCACATGTGTAACTGGAACACACAACATGTGGTTTAACTCTGACAATCTGCAGCATGTACTAAACTTGTGGGATGTCTAGCGCTTAACCCTCTGATGGCCATGCACAGGCCTTGCAAATGCATTCAGGCCCTTGCCAAATTCTAATACAATTTTTTTTCCTGAATAACAAACGTAAAGGGGTGGTTTACCTTGTGGTTAACTTTTAGTATGTTATAGAATGTCCCATTCCTAGCAACTTTGCAATTGGTCTTCATTTTTTTCTATATTTTTTTTTTTTTTTTTGCCTTTTCTGCCTTTTTCCAGCTTTCAGATTATGGTCACTGACTCCAGCAGACTCTTGCTCTACAAGGGACCTGGGGTTTTCTAGATAGGGGATCTTTCCGTAATTTGGATCTCCATACCCTAAGTCTGCTAAAAATCATTTAAACATTATTTAAACCCAATAGGATTGTTTTGCATCAAATGATAGTTAATTGTCTTAGTTATTGTCTTATTATTACACAGAAAAAATAAATCAATTTTAAACATTTTAAATGTAGTCTATGGGAGATGGCCTTCCCGTAATTTGGAGCTTTCTGGATAGTGGGTTTCTGCATAATGAATCCAATACCTCTAATTATCTTTCTTATGTTTCTATTCAGTCTTTCACCTATTCATATTCCCGTCTCTTATTCAAATCTCTGCCTGGTTGCTAGGGCAAATAAGACCATAGCAACGAGAAAGCTGCTTAAATACCAAACCAAAGAGAGCTGCCGAACAAAAAGCTAAATGACTGAAAAAAATGCAAAAAATCAGAAATAAAGACCAACTGCAAATTGTTTAAAAATATCACTGTCACACTACACCACATTATACTAAAAATTAATTTAAAGATGAACCACCTGTTTAAAAACGGCAAAATGCTGTTTGCACACCTACATTTCTACATGGGGGGGATTTGCCCCAAGTTGTTGAGGTTCTTCTGATGACACTTGTGCCCCTCAACACAGACTCTCAGTTCAAACGCAGTCAGAGTCTTGGCTGGGTCACTGCTCTCAGACTTTTTGTTTGGATCACTGTATTGCTGGAGGATCAATATTTACCCAAGCTTCGGGGAGTTTTTTCAGCTTGAAACTCCCGGTGAGTTTACAATCCTTGTCTTTAAAAATGAGAAGAAGTCACTGGAAGGGTATCAACAAGTGATCCTTACTGCTTACCTCTTACCTTGGAGGTACCATGTACAAGCCAACGGGCCACCAATTTTTTCAAGAGGGGCCCTAATCTGCACTCAATATCTACCTGTGTTTGGGCAACTTTAAAGGGGTGGTTCACTGTTATTATGACATAGAATGTCCTTTTCCTAGCAACTTTCCAATAGGTCATTATTATTAATATTTGTACAGTGTTTGCATTATTTTGCAAATTATTTCAGATTTCATATGGGAGTCACTGACCCCAGAAGCCAAACACCTATTGTTACTGTTACTTTTTATTGCTCGTCTTCCTATTCAGTTCCTCTCCTATTTTATAATTCTGTATTTTATTTAAACCACTGCCTGGTTGCTAGGGTAAATAAGACCGTCTAAACCAGATAGCTGCTTAAATACCAAACTGAACAAAAAGCAATGAAACTGAGAAGTCACAAAAAATAAAAAAATTAAGAATTTTAATCATACTAAAGTTAACTTAAAAGTGAACTACCCCTTTAATGGTACTGGGAGGTTTGCAGAATTTCATTGTCCCATCTATACATGGGACAGATACACCTTGTCCTGTCGCAAACATGTTTCATTCAAAGCTGTAGGGCTGCAAGATTGTGGCTAGGCCTGGACTGGCAATCTGTGGGTTCTGGCAAATGCCAGAGGGGCTGCTGTAAGATGCCATAGACAGTCACTATTTATTGGGCTGGGGGGCTGTTTGGGCCTCTGTGTACTTGAAATGCCAGGGCCTATTTTGAAGTCCAATACAGACCTGATTGTGACAATTCCTATTCACTTTGACTTAGTTTCTCAACAAGTAAACAGCAGTAAGTTAGGGGTTAAATGTTATGTATGTTAGAGATTTTCAGATAGGGGTTTATTATAGGGAAGTATATTGCTTCTTCTATACCTCTGGCATGCAGTGTCTTGGGATATGCCCTCTTATCATCTTTCTGTCATAAAGTTTTAAAAATCCAAAACACTGGGGCTGCATTCCCTTGCGCTGGTTATTTTGTGTGTTCCACCGCACCAGAACGGAGGAGTTAACCTGACTTGAGTCTTCTACGTAGGGACTGTACAGATAGGGACATATATAAATGAATACATGGTTCATCTTCATTTTTATATGCATTTATGGGTCTCTCATGCATTTATGGGTCTCTCATGCACTCCCATTATTAGAGATGTAAAATTAACATTTTTTTACTGCTAAATCCTATTGATGAGTTCAGGCACATATATTGGCTTTAGTTGTTAGATAAATAGATCTGCTGGGCCACTGAGCCCTTGGGCATGCCAAATAAGCAATCTTATTATAGTGGCTATGTAACACAAGATATATAAAGGCTGTTCATATATATCTATTTATTTATGGGGTTGATTTGCTGAGCAAATAAATCAACGGGAAGTTCCACTGGAAATCCCCATGGCTTTGGTTTATATCCAGATAAATCTAAATCTGACAGCTGTTACCCTGCTGGGACTCCCAGCTATAACAGGAGTAGGCGGAAAATTCTGTATACAAACACTGTATATCATCCCAACCATAGGCAATGAATATTAAGGGGGGCTTAGCCCTCACCCCAATTTGATTCATGTTTCTCCACCCAAATGAAACTATAGGTACTCCCTAAACTACAACTCCCAGTCCCAGCAGCCATTTAAGAGTCTATGAAGTTGTAGTTAAGCAACAGCTGTATAAAAAGGAATACAAACAAATGAATGTATTTAGCTGTGGATGACACAATCCGTTGTTGGACTGAGTGTTACTTACAGTGAGCGGCAGCATGGCAGGCAGCCCCGTTTCAAACACAGACCCGGAACATACCAAATCCTCTCTGTAGCCGAGCGGCCGTGACATTGCAAAACTGTTGTTATTGGCTAAGGCTCCGCCCTCCGACGCTCTAATTGGACATAACCAGTGCCACTCACTGTTGTCCGGCCTACCATGTGCAGTGCTGATGACGCTGCCTCTCTGTGGGTAGATGGTTACACAATGCTGCAATTTGAGGAGACAGTATTACAGTAAATAAGCACTAGAGAAAATAAAGGGATCAGTGTGCCTCTACTGATAACATTGCAGGTGTCTCAGGCAGGCTGGCTGCTGCAGTCTAAGCGTGAAGACACACACAGCTACTTAGTAGCAGCTACTTGTCACAGCTACTAAACACCAGAAAATGCCCTGCAATAGACAATACTGGGAATTGCCTCTGCTAAAACACACTTAGAGACAATTATCAGTAAGTGATCAGTATTGTCTATTTTAGTAGCTGTGACAAGTAGCTGCTACTAGTAGCTCCATGTGTCTTAACCCTAATACTTGCATGTGTGAGAGTGTGTGTGTGACTGTGCTACTGTTTCAGCGTGGAAGGAAAGATCATGGATCTACTAGTTTCAGTGCTGTTTTTGGGTTGCCCTTGGCACCATATCTCCAACTGCCCCCTTGCCATGTCAGTACAGTCTGTGTATGTGGCCATTATAAAGCTGAGGGGTAGGACCTTATGGGGGAAACCTTCCCATAAGGGTACAGGCTGTTAAAGCAGCAAAAAAAGGCATAACTTCATATAATACACAAGAACCATAACTAGACATGAAGTGGGTGGTTTTTATACTTGCGATAGCAAGGATGTCATATACTGTGTCAAGTGCCCGTGCGGATTAGTTTATGTTGGCCAGACATCTAGGCCCATTAAGATAAGACTCAATGAGCATAAATCTACCATACGGAATTATAAACCTCAAACTCAATCTCCCTCGAGAGTGATGAAAAATGTGAAAAGTAAGGAGACTGAAAAGAAGAGGGAGACCCTGTTGGCAAAGCACTTTTTTACACATGGTCACCAGGTGGCACAGGTTAGGTGGCAGATTTTGGAAAAAATCAATGTAAAACAGGGTCAGGAAAAGAAGAAGCTATTATCTCAGAGAGAATGTTATTGGATTTGGCTTTTACAATCTCGCCATCCAAAAGGGTTAAACGATGAATTTAACATGGCTTGTTTTTTATAGTTTATGCTTTTTACAGTTTTTGCTTTAGATAGATGTAATTTGTTTTTTTCATTTGTGTCTTTTACAGATAATTTTTTCCTGGGGGGACATCAGGGATAACTATTCCTTTCCTTCGTGTTAGGGTAAGACGTCCTGTATTTTTGAGCTGTGCTTATCCTATAAGGAACTAGCAATGTTTTTAACTAAGGTTTACTATGGAACATTTTAATCTGATAATTGTTACTTTATTTTCTAGTATCCCGTGGGTCCTCTTCTGTGATACATTGTTGTTATTCAGTCATGGGACTGTTTTCACAGTAAAAAAATGTTTGCACAGTAAAAAATGTTTTTTATTATATTACACTTGTGTTTTTCATACTTAAATGTACAATATGTACTGTATTGCACTGATAAATCCACTTTTGTCTTATGTATATACTGCACTAATAGATGGATTTTTGCTTATGCTTATGTTTTTATTGTAACTTAACACCACTGTTGCTGTGGAAGTATTTATTCAATTTACTAATTAACTGTGGGATGTGGCTACTGAATTGGTATAAATGTATTTTGCCTTCACTGATTTGTATGCTTGATAAAGGGGCTAGGCTTGCTCTGAAACGTTGCACCTCCGCAATAAATTTTTAAAGGGTTTGTTCCCTTGTAGCCCTGAGTGCCTTTGCTTTTTGTTGCCTTGCAAAAAGGAGAAAAGACACAGGTTACATAGCAGATAACAGACAAGCTCTGTAGAATATAATGGGGTTTTATCTGTTATCTGATAAGTTACCTGTGCTTTTCTGCCCTCATGGCTACACAGAAACTTTGTCCTGTGGAGGCAAACCCCCGCCCAGTTGCACCAGTGCAGGGCAACAGCAGGGCCGGAACAAGGGGTAGGCAGAAGAGGCAGCTGCCTAGGGCGCAACGATTTAGGGGTGCCAGGCAGGAGCCTCTCCTGCCTACCCCTAGTGCTAATTTGTCATTGCCTCCGCCGCTTGTCATTAGCGGTGGAGGCAATGACCAATCTAACCGCCCGCCCCCCTGCACCTCCTCCTGTGCATTGGCGCGCATGCGCCGTTCGGGGGGGCGGAGGTGGGCGGAGTTGGCCGACCAGGTTGCCTAGGGCGCCCGGTCGGCTTGGCCCGCCCCTGGGCAACAGTAATTAATATTGTAATTACTTTTATACACTTCAGTTTTGGGTGTTACTCTTCCTTTAAGAATACAACCCTGATGTTGCTGGACTACAGCTCCCAGAATGCCTTTACCTTCATTATATGTTACATTATTCTGGGATTTGTAGTCCAGCAAGGGCTGAGTAAAGCTTGGTTGAGCAGTACAGGGTTAAGTACCCCTTAAGGTTTTGGTTCAACCAGGCACTTGGATTTAGCTAGATTCAAATCCTGCCAAAAAAGTCAGAATCTTGTCTGTATCCCAAATCAAATCCTGAATTCAGTGTATCCCTATTTTATTCACTATATTAATACCCTTACTGTGTGTTCTAATCATGAAATTGATATGCAGGTAGAGTTGGACTGGCCTGTGCAGTGCCCACTGGGGCTACTGCCCCAGAGGTCCCTGCACCTCCCAAGGGGCCCCCACTACGGCTTCCACCCCCCCCCCAGGGGCCCCCACTGCATGCCCAATCCCCTCCCCCCAAGCGTGCATACATTTTTACTTATATTCAGTGTGTCAGGAGAGGGAGATCAGACTGGGGGGATTGGGCCTGGATTGGCGGGGGTCACCAGGTTTTTCTCAGAGCCCTGCCGGCCCAGTCCGACCCTGTACGCAGGCAGCTGTTGGACAAACCCCCTATAATAGATAGAGCCTTAGCATTAATATAGGTAGCTAAACTTTACATATGATAAAGCCAGTGGTGTTCTAAGATGATTTGCAACTGATCTTTAGACTTTATTCTTTGTGATTTCTTATGTATTATTTATGTTCTACAAATCCTCACTATGGAGTTTAAACCATTTACCCATTCGCTCTAGTAACCAGGCAGAGGTCTGACTGGCAGACTGAGAGATAAATAGCAATACCATGAATATATGAATGAAAACAATTACCGGTTGCCATGTGTTACTCGCCACTGCAACCATACTGAGTGAGGCAAATAGACTATAACGCTACATATTATACTGAAAGTTGGGCAAACAGTACTACCCCTTTAAGGCAGATTGATTAAATTAAGATGGAATGTAATTTTAAAAAAAAGCATGAAAACCTTTAATCGTTAGGGAGAAGGGGTTTCACTGTCCTTGCATTTACTTTCTAAAGTGTATTTGCTTTTAAGCAGTACAAATGCCCTTAAAGCTCCTGTGTAAATGTTTTAAAGGGTACTTGGAATACAAAGGATACTTTTAAAGCCTTTAATACAGTGCTGTGGTACTTCAAGTGTATCTTCTCTGCCTATTGGTACATTCCATCATTAAAGAATGAGAAAAACTGCTCATAGAATGTAATGTAAAGCTCTTAAAGTGACACTGACAGTGTCCAGCCCAGGCCCATGATGGAATGTAAGAGTTTAAAATGTCTAATTGGCTCCCTACAGCAGGTTTCTGGCAGAAATTCCTCATTTAATGGATGTGATTGGTTTTCTGAAGTAAAGTTCATTTAGGGCAGGAAGTTAATGTTCATTATCATTGTTATATAGGGTTGACTGTACAGTTTTAGTGCAGAAGGATATGACATAATTTTACAGCAGAATCATTTTCAGTCCTTAGATGCTAATCATATTCTGCATAGTATTTAACTAGGCACAGCTTCACTTATGAACATATTTACACAAGCTGGAATTGGCTCGTAGGTAACTGTCCAGTAGTGATGTGCAGGCTGGGCCGATACCCGCGTGTCGGGGGTAGTGATGAGTGAATCTGTCCCATTTCACGTCACCATAAAATTCGCAAAACGGGGAAAACTTCACGAAACACATTTGTCGCACAATTTTTTTGTCACCCGCGTTTTTTTTTGTCACCCACGCTTTTTGATGCGACTGCACCTGATTTTGATACAGCCACGCCCAATTTGACGCACGACTAATTTTTTTTCAGAACAGCCAATGTGGGATTCATTGCAAGGAATCTTCTCATGCAATAGGAATGCAACAATGCCATGAACTTAAATTTAAAAAACAGGGTGTTGAACTAAAAATGGGTAGGACATAAAATTTCTTGCTTGGCTACATATTACCAGTACAGGGCAACTGTAAATTATATTTGAAATATTTTAAAACACTTTCATTTTTTTTGGTGTTACTGTTCCTTTAATTTCCCATTTAATGACATTTACCATTTAATGACATGCAGTCACATGCAGAATGGAAAACACGTGGCTTACGCTTTTTGCATGTTAATTAGGACATTGTTAGGCTTAATAAGGTTATATCTGGTGCCTTAAGTTTATCATTAGACAAGAGAGGGACCAATACGGATACCCACAGACAAATTATTTTTATTTACTCATTATTTACTTTTCTGAAATTTAACTAAACTATGTGTGCCGTTTATGTCATTATATGAGTGTTATTATTATATGAGTGTTATCTATGTATCTTATTTAACCAAATAAGCACTGCACATAGAGGAACAGAACCAAATAAGCACTGCACATAGAGGAACAGAACCAAATAAGCACTGCACATTGAGGAACAGAACCAAATAAGCACTGCACATTGAGGAACAGAACCAAATAAGCACTGCACATTGAGGAACAGAACCAAATAAGCACTGCACATTGAGGAACAGAACCAAATAAGCCTTGCACATAGAGGAACAAAAACAAATAAGCACTGCACATAGAGGACCTGAACCAAATAAGCACTGCACATAGAGGAACAGAACCAAATAAGCACTGCACATTGAGGAACGGAACCAAATAAGCGCTGCACATTGAGGAACAGAACCAAATAAGCACTGCACATAGAGGAACAGGACCAAATAAGCACTGCACATAGAGGAACAGAACCAAATAAGCCTTGCACATAGAGGAACAGAAACAAATAAGCACTGCACATAGAGGACCTGAACCAAATAAGCACTGCACATAGAGGAACAGAACCAAATAAGCCTTGCACATACTGTAGAGGAACAGAACCAAATAAGCCTTGCACATAGAGGAACAGAAACAAATAAGCACTGCACATAGAGGACCTGAACCAAATAAGCACTGCACATAGAGGAACGGAACCAAATAAGCACTGCACATAGAGGAACAGAACCAAATAAGCCTTGCACATAGAGGAACAGAAACAAATAAGCACTGCACATAGAGGACCTGAACCAAATAAGCACTGCACATAGAGGAACAGAACCAAATAAGCACTGCACATAGAGGAACAGAACCAAATAAGCCTTGCACATAGAGGAACAGAAACAAATAAGCACTGCACATTGAGGAACAGAACCAAATACGCACGGCACATTGCGGAACAGAACCAAATACGCACGGCACATTGAGGAACAGAACCAAATACGCACGTCACATTGAGGAACAGAACCAAATATGCACGGCACATTGAGGAACAGAACCAAATACGCACGGCACATTGAGGAACAGAACCAAATACGCACGTCACATTGAGGAACAGAACCAAATATGCACGGCACATTGAGGAACAGAACCAAATACGCACGGCACATTGAGGAACAGAACCAAATAAGCACTGCACATTGAGGAACAGAACCAAATAAGCACTACACATTGAGGAACAGAACCAAATACGCACGGCACATTGACAAACAGAACCAAATAAGCACGGCACATTGAGGAACAGAACCAAATACGCACGGCACATAGAGGATCTGAACCAAATAAGCACTGCACATAGAGGAACAGAACCAAATAAGCACTGCACATAGAGGAACAGAACCAAATAAGCACTGCACATAGAGGAACAGAACCAAATAAGCCTTGCACATAGAGGAACAAAAACAAATAAGCACTGCACATAGAGGACCTGAACCAAATAAGCACTGCACATAGAGGAACAGAACCAAATAAGCACTGCACATTGAGGAACGGAACCAAATAAGCGCTGCACATTGAGGAACAGAACCAAATAAGCACTGCACATAGAGGAACAGAACCAAATAAGCACTGCAAATAGAGGAACAGAACCAAATAAGCACTGCACATAGAGGAACAGAAACAAATAAGCACTGCACATAGAGGACCTGAACCAAATAAGCACTGCACATAGAGGACCTGAACCAAATAAGCCTTGCACATACTGTAGAGGAACAGAACCAAATAAGCCTTGCACATAGAGGAACAGAAACAAATAAGCACTGCACATAGAGGACCTGAACCAAATAAGCACTGCACAGAGGAACGGAACCAAATAAGCACTGCACATAGAGGAACAGAACCAAATAAGCCTTGCACATAGAGGAACAGAAACAAATAAGCACTGCACATAGAGGACCTGAACCAAATAAGCACTGCACATAGAGTAACAGAACCAAATAAGCACTGCACATAGAGGAACAGAACCAAATAAGCCTTGCACATAGAGGAACAGAAACAAATAAACACTGCACATAGAGGAACAGAACCAAATAAGCACTAAACATTGAGGAACAGAACCAAATAAGCACTGCACATAGAGGAACAGAACCAAATAAGCCTTGCACATAGAGGAACAGAAACAAATAAGCCTTGCACATAGAGGAACAGAAACAAATAAGCCTTGCACATAGAGGAATGGAACCAAATAAGCACTGCACATAGAGGAACAGAAACAAATAAGCCTTGCACATAGAGGAACCAAATAAGCACTGCACATATAGGCAGAGCCAGACCAACTAGAGGAACCAAATAAGCACTGCACATATAGGCAGAGCCAGACCAACTAGTATCTGCACCGGAGGCAATGCTACTTCACCCCGCACTTCCTCGCTTCCCACCAGATGCTGCAAAATCAATCTCCCCCTCTCCCTCTTTCCCTCCCACCAGTTATTTGTTTGCTTCTACTATCAGGATTGAACCCAACAGGCACTTAAGGGGACTGAATTAAACATGCACTGTACATATAGGGATTGAACCAAACAAGCATTGCTTATATAGGGAATAACTCACTATATACAATACAATAATACAATTTTACTTATATATGAGTGATGCACAGGTTCACTTCAAATCCTATGGTTCCCATAGGTGTATCCCATCCCAGGTTTGGGTGGGTTTGATTGTCAAGTAAATATTACCTGAGTGGGTTAGGGTGGGTGTTAGGTTCAGATTAAATTTTTCTAGTGAATGGGCCACCCTTGAAAAATGACATTTCTCATTTAGTCAAATGAGACAGTGAATTTCTTGGCACCAGTAACACATATATGGGGAAGGTTAGTTGAGCTTTACTGTCTATAGTTGTATAGTAAGTTGTATAAGCACTGTCATCCTGGAAATATGGTTACTGACAATTGGACACAAACTCATAAAATAAAAAAAGGTAATCATTTACATGTATGTGTTAGAAACTCATCTAAAATATAATTTGTTAGCTCACTGCACATGACCAAATTCAGGAAAGGCACAAAAATGGTTTAGGGCAAGATTCTTGTCCTATTAGTAAGGAGTAAAGCACCATGCTGTAAAGCTACTAAAACATGTAATAGTACAGTATTGCCATAAATATAGATTTCTGCTAACTTAGTTTTCATTATTCATATAGCACCAACATATTCTGCAGCACTTTACAGAGATTATACATAATTCACGTCAGCCCCTGCCTTGTAATGTTTACAAACCAAAGTCCATGTCTCACATGTAATTCTTAATGTTATCAGGTGCAAATAAACCTTCCTGTCTGCATGTTTTGGAGGAATCCAACACAACAAAGGAAGAACTTACAACCCCCCATATGTAATAAAAGGCACTACTTTTCCCAGGAGCAGTGACCAAAATCAACCAATAAAATGCTTGCTTTTAAACAGGTGACCAGTAAATGCTTTGTGCTGATTGGTTGCTATGGGTTACTGCTCCTGGGCAAACTTAGTATCTTTTATTACATAACCCCATAAGTCTCTTAAATTAGTGCCCTAGCTGGAACTGAACCTAGGATCCGAGCACTAAAAGGCAACAATGCTAACCACTGCATCACCGAGATGCAGAGTCTAATAATTACAAATTAAAAGCAAATCTGTAAAAAAATTAAGATTTGCTTGTTTAAATACAATTCAATGGGAAATGGCAATTCCATATTTGTAAATCTTTCTAAATAACTGGTTTCCGGATAATACAATTCCATGTATTCAAGAAGTGTTTCCTTATGGTGCCATTTAGTTTTCCTTACACTAACTTCAATTTGTGTCCCCTGGTTGTTTCCATCGCCAAAAAGTGCTTCCTTACGCTGCCTGTTGCAACTACTGAACTGGCCTTTGGGGTATTTGACAGTTCTGTGCAGAAAGGCGTTTGAGGTCAGGCTAATCATCTTTATTCTGTATATAGTCATGCAATAATATCATTAACCTGCACATTATCTCATACCCAGTCATATAACTTAATGTAAAAAAGAGTTTCTCTCTGAACACTTTTGCAGGTTACATTATTTCTTGAGATTATATTCATGATATTACCAGTTTAATATCATGAATGAGTTTACAGAATCTCAGGGGATCCAATAAAACAGCAGAAACTTTAGTTACTGAAGCAAGTAGCTTCTCCTGATACTTCTCTGCTCGGTTCAGTTAGACAAGACCTATGCAGCTGGGCAGAGAAGTGTTTGGAGATGCTTCTTGCCTCAGTAACTTAAAGGAAAACTAAACCCCCAGAGTGAATATTTAACCAACAGATAGTTTATATTATGTTAAGTGACCTATTAAAGAATCTTGCCAAACTGGAATAAATATATCAGTAAATATTGCCCTATTACATCTTTTCCCTTGAGCCGCCATTTAGTGATGGGCTGTGTGTTCCCTCAGAGATCAGCTGACAGGAAATAATGCAGCTCTAACTGTAACAGGAAGTAGGGTGGGCATAAAAGACAGAACTCTGCCCATTAATTGGCTGATGTGCCCTAACATGTATGTGTGCCTTGGCTTGTTTGTGTGCACTGTGACTCATATGATCCCAGGGGGCGGCCCTTAGTATTTAAAATGGCTATTTTCTATTTAGAATTACCCTATGGCAGATATTTCTAAAAAAAAAAAAGTATATTGTTTATTGATGAAACAGGGTTTTACATATGAGTTGGTTTATGCGACATATTTCAATAGAGACCTACATGGTTTGGGGGTATAATTTTTCCTTAAAGTTTTGCAATTTCACTGCTAATAACATTATGGGGCAGATTCATCAAAATGTGAGTTTAGAGCTTAATACATAAAAGCTCACTGACATTCTATTCATTCATGGGATCTAAGTGTATTTAACAATGGGTGAAATTAAATCTCACAACTAGATAAACAAGCTTTTAAAAATCCTAAAGGAATGAATAGAATGTGAGTTTGTTTTAATTTTGTCACTTTGAGAATGTGAATATTATACTTGAGCTTACACTGCCCCCTGCTGAATTCCTGTACAAACTGTTCAACCCTATTAATATCAATTCAAAGGCACACTATTGATGAAAAATATATATTTTTGTTTGTCTGATTTTTTAATAACATGCATATATCTATTAAATATGAAGCCCTTTAAATTAAACCAGTGTATATTAGTTATACCAGTAAAAAAAGGTTTTAGTCTAGCAACTCCTACCTGGTAGCTAGGGTCTTGTTTACCTTAGCACCAGGCAGTGGGTTGAATGAGAGACTGGAATATGAATAGAAGAGGGGCTAAATAGAAAGATAAGCAATAAAAGGCAACAATGAAAATAAAATTGTAGCCTCACAGAGCAATAGTTTTTTAGTGGGGTCAGTGACTCCCATGTGAAAGTTGAAAAGACGTAGAAAAAAAGGCAAATGATTAACAAAATATAAAAAATTGATAATGAAGACAAATTGCAAAGTTGCTAGGAAGAGTACATTCTATAACATAAGTTATCTTAAAAGTCATCTTAAAGGTGAACCACCCCTAACATATTGGCATGTCCAGTTATTAGGGATTCTTTGTTCTTTAGTGGTAATGACACTTGCCACGTCTTACCAGAATTTTATTCTGAATGTAAATGTGCCTATATACGTATAGTTACACACTGCCAGTGTTGGACTGGGGTGCCAGGGGCCCACCAGAAAACCTTAGACCTTAGGCCCACTCTCCCCTTCTCTGTTCATTTACTTTCTTTAATCTCTTAATTACTTCTTTTTACACAATATTATTTATCCTTTACTCCATTTCTTCTCATATAGAACTGAGTAATGGCCATGGTACAGGCATACAAGGCAAATGGCTGGGTGAGCAGGAGGGCCCACTGACACCTGGGCCCAATGGGAGTTTTCTTGGTATCCTGATTGGCCAGTCTGACACCTGGGCCCACCGGGAGTTTTCCTGGTATCCTGATTGGCCAGTCTGACACCTGGGCCCACCGGGAGTTTTCCTGGTATCCTGATTGGCCAGTCTGACACCTGGGCCCACCGGGAGTTTTCCTGGTATCCTGATTGGCCAGTCTGACACCTGGGCCCACCGGGAGTTTTCCTGGTATCCTGATTGGCCAGTCTGACACCTGGGCCCACCGGGAGTTTTCCTGGTATCCTGATTGGCCAGTCTGACACTGACCATTGCAGTACCACAGATCAGGATTTGGGTCTGTTGCAAATGGTATTATGGGGTTGATTTGTTTATTCGGGTCTCCCATCGCATGACATAGTTTTTCTTAATTGTTAGGATAACACACACATGCAGGTATTTTGAATGAATCTAATGTATTCAGGTATAATATCAAATGGTCATTTCCTGGTTCTGTACTCTGTGGATCGGAGCAGTCACATAAGGCAGTGTTACTGGCATATATCCATTATTAATGTATAAGAAGGGATAAAATCGTACATCTATTTAGAATAGCTAAGCCTGTGGGTCCCTTTTTGTGTTCTCTCCAAGAATATCCCTGTCAAAATATTTGGAACAGGAAAAAAAGCACTTCACGCAGAACACGCAACTTTATTTTACTTTCCTTCTAGCAAGAATGTGGCTACTGGGCTTCTCAGGCAATTAATGAGCAGAATATCCCAGCATCTCACTCTGTAAGAGACTCTCCATCATAGCGATGACAGCTAGAATTTGTATCTAGGAAGCCCTTTTGTTCAGTCACAGACACCTTGGGGAGACTTTGCATACTGATTAGGGAACATTTACATAGCCGGGAGCAATATGGATTCCCTAATATTAAGTCATGTCTCTGATAATGTATTAACCTTCTCCACACTTAAACGACTATTGCAAAAGTAATTGCATATTTGGTACTTGTTGTCTCTTGGGAGGAAATATTTTACTTTAGGAAGCAAAGTTTTGGGGTTTCTGAACTGCATAGCAGGAATGTGACCATCTCCCCATGTTATAAGGCTTCTGTAGTTGATGGTAGAAGAGAGTGGTACAAATGCTCCTGACTTGTAGCCATATTTTGTATGTGTGCTTCATTAAAGGTTTATGTAGGGATTCCTAACTAGGGCTAAAGAAATACCCACAGACAATGAAATGAAAGGATTAGCAATTTTTAAATTCTATAAAATTCTAAAATATTAATTTGCAGTCTCAAAACATTGTTATCTCACCTTCTACATAAGATAATGTTCCCCTTTAAAGGGCTACTAAACAATATTGCACAACTTTTCCAAAACTTTTCCCCAAATCTCCAGGGCCAGCTGCGGCATTAAAATGCAAAAAATCCTCCAATAAGAATCCCAGCTGATCTGTATAAACCCGGCTCCCTGTTCTCTGTTCCTGCAATTGGAGTTGGGAGCTTTAAGCACAGTTTCCCAGCACTGAACAAACCTGCCCTTTATCCCCATGTCTGATTCCTGTGTCATATAATGAAAGAAAAAAATGACATAATTATCTCTATATATAAGATAACAGCAAGATGTCTGACATAGTGCTGGGAATCAGTGTTCTCATTGGTCACTTCTCTTGCACTTATAATGAGGTTTTTAGTCAGTAGAATTCTCATTGGTGAATTTTCCTGCATCTATAATTACATTTTTGACAACAACTACAGCAAAACTAGGGGGCGCTGTGGGACAGCATCATGGCTGGGTTTACAACCCCCCTTTTTTTTTGTTTCGTTTTTCTGTGCTGTGGAGCAATATATCTATGCTCTCCCCCCTGTAACTCCCATAATATTCCCAAGTAAGGGCTCTGGCACACAGGGAGATTAGTCGCCCGCGACAAATCTCCCTTGTCACGGGCAACTAATCTCCCCAAACTACCATCCCACTGGCGAAAATGTAAGTCGCCGGTGGGATGGCACACGCTGCGCAGGCGATTTCAACAAATTGCCGAAAATGCCTAGCGAAGCAACTTCGGCGGTTTGCCAAAATCGCCTGCACAGCGTGTGCCAGAGCCCTAAAAGTCCAGTAAAATACCAGCCAGTAGTACTTTATAAAATATATTTCAGCCTTTTACATGTTGTTGACAAACAGCTCCCAATAACAGCCTGCAGCCAAAGGCAGGGCTATTATATAGAAATAATGGGATGCTACAAAGTCTGGTTTTGGCCAGGTCTCTCCATGCTGTGATTTTAAGTAAATGGTGCCTTTTTTCTGATTAAATTGGGGTTTTCACAGATTCACGTGTCCATACAAACAGGCAGATAGCAGAACTCAATGAGCTTTTTCTTTTCCTTTATTTGATCACTATGAAACACAGGCAAAGCCTTAATCCCACAGATCCCAATTTATTTCCCCCCAGGAAGCCGACATTCATCTGATCTGTGCTAATTACCCAGGCATTTTGAAGATGTATCCTAGGGTAACATGAAGGGTGTTGTTTTTATCTTGTGTATCCTAGTCGAGTCCTTCTTCTTTCCACTCTTTCCACTGCCGTCTCTCTGTAGTGCTGTTCTGTGCCTCATAATTGGGCTTGCAACTCACATAAGGCGACACGCTGGGCCTGCAGAGACACCACATAAAAGACTGACATACTTTTTTGAAAAGATTGAAATTGAGAGTGATGGCATTTGTTTTTTTATTCAATATTATTGCATTATGAGGCTAAATGAATATGCATCTGTGATGGTAATTATCACATGGTTAAAAAGAAGCTGACTGGGTTTTTCTTTTTATCTTTATCTCAGATCTTTATATACAGATTTATAGAAAAATCACACAGCTGCTTCAATGCCATAAGCCTCCAGCATGCTGAATCTTTTTGGGGCCAAATAACAGTGCAATTGAATGAGCAGGGCCCCTGTGTAAGGAGAGGTAGGAAAGGGAGGCAATAAGGCAAGGAGAGAGCAGGCACAGACCTGGCAGCAGCGAGAGAGAGATCCCCTGGGATATAAGGTTGGTAAGTGCAGGAGAGTCTGTACCAAGTGCAGGTTAGTGTGCCAGTGAGTGCCAGTCAGGGAAGGGCTTCACTCTCCTTGCACTTTAGGCCCCTCAGGTTCCCTCCCCAGTATACCTTCATTCCAGCCATGCAGGTCTAAGGCCCAGTTAGGGTTGCCACGTAATTGGTATTTAACCAGTCCCCAGTCCTGTCTCTTCACTCCACCTCCATTACACTGATTGACCTGTAACCCTTTGGCACACTCACTTATTTTGGGCTGTAACAGGAGAATTTGTTCTCTTTGACTTTAAAGATACTGGGAACTGGGATTCAGCGCAGTGCCTCCACCTAGTGGACACTGAGGAGCACACCTCAAGGGACTTTCCATTAGGAATATTCACACACAGTTTTGCAGCAATATCAAACTTTATATAAATGTTGAAAATGGAAGTAAAACAACTTTATGGATAACTAATTATCCTGCTCTGAGGAACCTGTGCAGTCTAACCACTGCTGGCACAGTCAGTCTCTATAGGTGCCCAGTCCCCACTTGGATCCGGATAGACCACAACCCTTTTTGTCCTTTCCCCAAGAGCTCTTAAGTCCCCCCAGGTAGCGCTACCTGCCCCAGAGTACCTTCCCCTATGGAAAGAAGGCTGCTCCCACGTAGCAGGCAAACGAGCAATACCTGTTTACTCCAGGGGACACACACAGAGATTCCACAGAGGACTTGTACTCTCTGGCAGCCCAACAGACTCTTATCCTTATCCTCAATCTGAACGCACAACACTTTGTACTGGCTTCTCACTCTGGATCTCTCTTTCAACACTGGCAAACAACAGCAGGGGCTCCCTTTATAAACTGCTGGGCCTGCCCCTAGATTTTTGGCTCCAAACCCTTAAGCACACCTCCTCCCAGAGGTGCACTGCTGCATCCAGCCAATCGGGTCCCTCCCCAGTCTGTAACTAGGCTGGATGATGGCACAGACTGAGAAACAGGGGACAGGGTTCTCTGGTCCCCTACAGACCCTTCAGCCCTGTCTCCTCACAAATATTGGATCCATGCCAGCCATTGACATCATGTCTCTACCCTCTTGCATCATAACCCCTCCCTGATTGGGCCCTAACCCCTCCCTGTGATGTAATTTGCCGATTGCCCCAGTCCTTCATCATCAGCTGGTTAGGCTATGGCAGGATGGTGGCAACCCTGGGCACAGTTGGGGACCTAGAGAATCACTTCATAAGAAGCAGAAGGTTCATTAGTCAGGCCCCTTCTCTGATCAGGGTAAGTTACTGCCCCAGGTTCCAGTGCCCATTGGGGTCAGTCACCCTACTTAGCTACTGGCCCAGTTCTACCAAAGAGAAAAGCCAGGGCTAAGGACTGGACTCTGCATCCCTGGGAATACCATATGGATATCCATTAAAGGATTGTTACACAATGGATTACGGATAAGAGTGCTCCAACATAATGTGTACCCAACCTGAACTCTCAGTTATATGCGGTGCACCACAGGGGTTAATAAATTATGTTACCGCATTACTTTGTTCTTTTTCTATATTATTTGTTCTTTTATGGTTCTGATTTATACCAACGCTCCATACATCCAACTCTCCGCTCTTTCCATCACAGGCTTCTGGGAGTTGTAGTTCAATAGCTTCACAGCTGTGCCAAGGACATTTGTTCATTACTTCCACTCAATTCACATTCTCTAAAAAAATAAAAGTGTAAACCTAATGCCCTTTTGAAAATGACAACATGGATTCAATGGTCCCATTTCGGCTCCTGTGCTTGTGTAATGATTACTCTACGGCAGTATCTTTCTTCCTTCTTGTTCTGTGTGACAGTTTTAATTCCGGACCATACCGCGCTGGGAGCGCTTGCAGTCTTGCAGAGCTTTTATTAACCGGCCCATGGAATGCTCATTGGTTCCGGCAGAAGGGGACACAAGCACATTTCTACGTATTTGAAAACAGAACAGTTTGTCCATATGACAATTCAGAGCTTATTTAAAAACACAAGTAGATGCAACATCTTGTGTCTCGTAACCCTTCTCCTGTTTGATAGTAAGCCCTTTTTCTTTTACCACTTGGTTGTGTTTTTTATGTGATTTGTATGTTCTATACACCTATAAATTTGGGTCAATAATAATAAATAATATAATGGAGCATCTTGACAATAGTCCAAAAGTACTTGTCCCTATACACTCTCTAAGTTTCTTATTTGTCCCCTTCATGGGCATGTACTCAAGAAAACTCTATAATTAACACCATGACCAGCTCCAGTCCTGGGCTGGCAATCTGTGGATTCAGGCAAATGCCAGAGGGGCTGCTATAAGATGCAATAAACATTCAATATTAATTGGGATGGTGGCTGGGAGGTTTAGCACACACAATTTTTTGTTTTATACCCTTTGGGCCCCTCCCTTTTTTCTAGAATCTTTCCAAGGAGGTTCATTTTCTCCAACTCCCTCTGGTGGTGACTTGCAGGAATTACATCCATTAATATTAATAACAAAAGTCTCTGCTGCCATCTATTGTTAAAAATATACATTACACACAACATTAAATTCTAGCATTTTTCAAGCATTCTTCAACATATAATCAAGAGATAAATAGATAGATAATCAAGAGATAGGTTAAAAATCAGGGCCTACGGTGGTAATACATGAGCCGATCTCTTACACTTTGGAACAGATCCATTCCAGGGGCTAAATAGATGGAAAGCATAAAAGGGGCCACACATACAGTATGGCCACCTTTCTATTGTTCCATTTGTACACGCAGAGCTTACTTATCTAACGATACCCTGCGCAACATAGTGCATCAGCCTCATCCCCAAAGTGGCTTATAACCATAGTACATGGATATCGATTAAGATCCGAAGGCTTTAATACACGTTCAGATAACTTTACAAAGGTAACCAAAGTGATATTCTGCCCTGGCCCATGCCTAGTCCCTGGTTATAGGCTAGCCCTCTCCTGTCCCTCTCACAGCACATCCAATTCACCTTATTTCTGCTTCATTGGGTTGAATCTGCCCCATGCCGCCCTATATGCGTCACTGTCATGCCCCTTTTTGGCTGTGTCCTGCTCCTTTACATAATATGCCTGCCTCTCATTGCCCCACCCACACAAACCAGGCCGGGATTTAGTTGCCTAAATGGTGGCAACCCTAGGTGCACTTGTACACAAGTGCGGGTGTATAAAGAGCTTGTTGGGGGGCAAGTACCTTTAATGAATAGCATCAATACATGGAAAATTTGTGCCTGTATTATCGCAACTAGTGATGAGTGAAATTTTTTGCCAGGCATTGATTCGCCGTGAATTTACTCATTTTGCCTTTGGCATTTTTTTAGTGAAATGGGTGCAAAAATTCACCTTGGAAAATTTGTCACGCGCCTGATTTCACAAATTTTTTGCTGAAATGGGACAGATTCGTTCATCACTAATCGCAGCCTCACTTAAACTTTCATTGGTAAATGAGCCCTAACATCTGGTTACTATGGGAAAACTACCTTCCTAATCCTTTCACCATAAACACAGTGATCCACCGTGTCATGGAGTAAGTTTAAGCTTAAAACCTAGAAGGAGGCATTAACTGGCTGACATTCCAGGACCACAATAAAAAGAATGTACAGTATATGCTCAGTTTGTTATAACAGCAGGGCCTAAAGCTTTCACTTCTGCTGCCTTTGATATTCTGCCTAGATCATGAGCCACTGGCAAAGGGCAAATCAATACCTTCAGTCATGTTATCTAGAGTGGCAATCACACCCGCTGCCTTATGAATATCCACTGGTTTGTAATGCTAGAAACCCCTGCCTCCTACGCTGTGCGGTGGCGCCTGTCTCTACAGGAGTAGGAAGGGCTTCACTGCGGCTAAGTCAGGGATAGGAAATTTCATTACTGTGCCAACTATCTGTAGCCTCAAGCAGGTAACTTAATCTCCATGTGCTGTAGGCACCAAGCCTAGGTGTTTGCTCAGCGGTGCGGAGAATTGCTGTGCCTGAAAAAGTCTACATTTATTAGTCCTGTAGACAGGATTTTCGCAGACTGGCTGCCATATCTGTGTGAGGCTCGCAGCAAAACATCTTCAGACACAAAATAATTGCTCTTTATTAGTGATTATGGTCACACATGGGAGGGCCACACACTTGGAGTGGTTGTAGCTACAGAACTCTATCTGCCTAATGCCCTTATGTGCCAGTGGCGCTCCTCAGCCAACCGTGCCAATGTCACATAGCTACTATAAATAGGCAGACCCTACATTACATTGTATATATGTTTTATAGACATATTTATGCATCGCCAAAACATGAACCAAAATTTCAATCTGATAAGGGTTCCTCATTAGGGTTTGGAAGGTCCCTGTGTGGATGCAAATATGTTGGTGTAAATACATACAGAATAAGCAAACCATTACAACAAATGAATGGTTTTACCCGCACAATTATGGCCCCAGTGCAGATGCGAACAGTCGATTCTCTTAATGCGAAGTCTGGCGTGTGAGTGACATGCGCACCCTGTTCTTGCAGTGCAAGTGTGATGTGCCTATTGATGCAGGAAGCTGAGGGAACCTTGGAGCTGCCGCTTGGTCCTGGGGTGGCAGTAGTGCCAGGGATCCCCTATGTCAACAGCACCCAATTCGGAACAAATGGCAGAAGGGAAAAAGCGCAACTATAGGAATGTGCAACAGGGTCTTACTACTCAGTCACATTGTTTTCTGGGGGACTTTATTTTAATTGCATCACAGACTCAAAGTCATTAGACAGTGTAGGACTCACGTACAATGAGGGGCCTTGACGTGGCACGTGAGCTTACATATTTTGGCCAAAGTGTGGTACTAACACCTCATTTTTTGTAAAAATTATTTTTAAAGGCAAACTAAGCGCTGGCAATTATTCTTTCTCTTTGTGTATAATTAATGGCTTTTTATCGTTTCTAGCAGCTGGTCAACTCCAGATTGTGGGTTAGACCGAGCGCTGGCACAATAGTGTGTTTCTAGCAGCTGGTCAACGCTACAGCGTGGGTTAGACCGAGCGCTGGCGATTTCTTTCTGTATAGGAAGGAGCAAGGTGTGCATTTTGACACAAGTACCTTAAAAGAGAAAGAAAGGTAAAAACTGAGTAAGCTTTATCAGAAAGGTCTATGTAAATACAGCCATAAGCACTTACAGAAACACTGCACTGAGTCCTCTATCAAAAGAAACACAGGACTTCTTGTCTCCTTTTTTGGGAACATGTTCTTCGGTATCAGTCTGCTAAGTTTGCTGCTCTCTCCCTCCCCCCTCCCATCAGAATTTGCTCCCTCTCCCAACTCTTTGTAATCTGAGCTACCAGCAGCCAGATCTGCAGCACAGAAGCTACGGAGACCAAGCTAAAATGGCAGCTGCTATCTTAAACAAACAGAGAAAGCTTCTAGGACTCTTTACTCAGGTATAGTAATGCTTTCCACAGAATAAATATAGTATTCTAAGTGGCACTAATGTGGCAAATTTATTGGCAGTAAAATGCCAAAATGACTTTCCTTCTCCTTTAACTCACTGCAGGGAAAACTACAAGTTGCACACTGCATTTGCAGTCAAAAATGAGCACTTACTTTTCTGGACACACAGGTGGCCCTGTTCGTAAATAATTCATTATATTACCAGTAAATATTTTTGCTAATATCTTGGAATTTAAAAAAAAAAATAATAGCAATTTTACATTCATTGGTTTTAAAGGTTTACATTTCCGTTAAGGTACGAAAGGGGTTTTTACAGTGAGAAATGTAAAGTCGAGGAATTCCCTAATAGAAGCCGTTGTACTGGCAGATAAATTTGATAAGAAGTGAGAAAATAGGGGTTTGTGGAAATTAAACCTAACCGCCATATGTAATAAAAAGCACTAAGTTTTACCAGGCGCAGTAACCCATAGCAACCAATATCATGTTTGCTTTTAAACAGGTGACCATTAAATGCTACCTGCTGATTGGTTGCTAAGGGTTACTGCAACTGGGCAAACTTGGTGCCTTTTATTACATAACCCCATTAGCATGTTAGTAAGTTGGCTTCAGATGGGTTTTACCCTCCTTTGGACCATTTAACATTAAGGAAGGTTGTAATTAAAAATCTTTTGTCTTTTTTCAACCTAAACAAGATATATGGAAAGGTTCAATGTCGGGTGACATTCTGCCTTAACTTAACTCTGGGCCGGTCCTGTCAGTACCAATTCATTACAGAGCACCTGTAGGAGGGGGAAAGTTTTGGTGAGTTGAGGAGATGTCTCAGAGGTGTCAGCCACCTCCATGTCACACAGGAGATAATGAAGCAGAGCTGCCATGTTACCCTGTGAAGCACAGTTTAATAAGGATATCTAAATGCCAGGATCACTGTCTCAGAGGGGATATGGAGTTAGCTAATGTCTCTAAATCAGCTTGAATGTAATGTGAGTTATTAGTAGGAAAGCGCTGTTAATAAGCAATGTTAATCAGAACAATTATGAATTCACTCTTTATGTGCCAGGGGGCGTAGAATCTTAGGTGCCAACACAAATGTACCAGTGTGCCAGCGCTATAGACTGAAAGGTTCTGGGATTGGCACTGATCCATGCCATGGGTATGTTGTGTAGTGATGCAAGGCTTGGGAAGATGAAAGCCACCGAAAGGGTTAAAAAGAACTTGGCATTACCCCCACCATGGAACTGGGTAGCTGAACCGCCGGCCCAGGATTGCTTATAGCAGTAATCATTAGTGTGCTTACCCTGAGCCTGCGATAATAGAGAGGAAGAAAGTGGAAAGCAGAGGAACTCCAGATACTTTGCCTTTAAAAGCAAGGAAATAGCTTCTGTATCGGAGAAACATCTTGTGCCGGCCTCTAACAGCCCACTTTATATAATAATTTCCTCTCTTACAATCTGTCCCAATACTTTTCTTCTCTATTCCCTCTGGGTAATGTCTAGCGTTCTACAGCAGAATAAAAGCATTTACTGTAATACTTCTGGTGAGTTGGTATATGCCTGTGTGGCACTACTGGCATTTAGGGCAAGGGCACACTAAGTGGATTAGCTGCTTTCCTCCACAGGCGGTTTTTATGGGCGTGGGGCAAAGCGAATCCGCTTTTATGCGCACACCCTTGTAGCTCCAGCTACAGGCCCGGTGTCAGCCCGGAGCTACACGATGCAGATATTGGCGCGAAAATGAATACATTTGATATACGCTCCATGTAGCTCCACACAGCCTAACGCTGGGCCTGTCAATGGCGCTACGGGGATCTGCTTTCCTCTGCAAAAGTCCCTCATTTCTCTTTGATCTTTTTCCCTTGAGCCACCATTTAGTGATAGGCTGAGATCACCTGGCAGGAAATAATGTGGTATTAAAAGACAGAATTTTGGCCATTAATGATGTCACCTAACATGTATGTGTGCACTGTGAATCATATGAAAGTACAATAGGAAAATGGGATCAGGGTAGAGCAGAGGTGGAGCAGGGGCAGAGCACAGGTGGAATGGGGGTGGAGCGGGGGTGGAGCAGGGGTGGAATGGGGGCGGAGCAGGGGCAGGAGGGGCCAAGATGAATCCAGATGCTTGGGATCCAGGTTGGCATCTCTGCATTTGATCAGCACTGCAGCATGGGAATATAGGTGCTGAGCTTAATGGGAAAAACTCTATTGCAATGAAAATCGCACTGTTCTATTCATTGTTACAAATTTTACTGTTTAAAAAACTAAGAAAACCTGAATATTGAAAATACTCCTTCCATTCAGTTCAAAAGAAACCTTGCCGAATGTTTTCATTTTCAATTCCCGAATTTTTTTCAATTGATAAATCTTGAAAGGTTGCGACTGGAAAGTGTGAATTTGAAAAACAATTGTGATTGCATTGTCCAGAATAACAGAAAAACTGAATACATTTTGCTCATAGTATTTAATCCATTTTCACTGATAGCAGCTGTCAATAGAACAAATGACTTAACTGTGTAAGTGCCAAATTCAAGCAGCAGGCCCCTTTTGTATATACACCTTGCTGGCATTTACAGAGTTAAGTCAATTGTCAGAGCTGTCTCACACTGCTGGCCTATGTTAGAATGCTTCAGTGCCTGTGCAGAAAGCTTGCATGTACTGTAATATACCTGTCATGGGGGCACCCACATGTGAAAAACATCCATGCAACACAACAAGGCTGCAGTAAAATACATTTACACACAATCAGCACATAAGTAGACACCCTTTTCTAGAACAATGCATATATATATATATATATATATATATATATATATACTGTATATATATACTATATATGTGTGTACTTCCTTGTTCTACTGCATTAAAGGGGTTGTAAACCCAGCTATCATGCTGCCCCACTTCACCCCCTAATTTTGCTGTAATAATATATTAATATAATAATAATTATAGATGCAGGAAAATTCCCCAATGAGCATTCTACTGACTAAAAACCTCATTATAAGTGCAAGAGAAGTGACCAATGAGAACACTGATTCCCAGCACTATGTCAGGCATCTTGCTGTTATCTTATATATAGAGATAATTATGTCATTTTTTTCTTTCATTATATGACACAGGAATCAGACATGGGGATAAAGGGCAGGTTTGTTCAGTGCTGGGAAACTCTGCTTAAAGCTCCCAACTCCAATTGCAGGAACAGAGAACAGGGAGACGGGTTTATACAGATCAGCTGGGATTCTTATTGGAGGATTTTGTGCATTTTAATGCAGCCGCTGGCCCTGGAGATTTGGGGAAAAGTTTAGGAAAAGTTGTATTGTGCAATATTGCTCAGCAGCTCCCAGCATGCATTTACCTTCATTATATGTTACATTATTCTGGGATTTGTAGTCCAGCAACAGCTGAGTAAAGTTTGGTTGAGCAGTGCCGTGCCGCAGGGTTTAGTACCCCTTTAAAAATACCTCTGCCTTATTGCTCCTGCTTCTTTTGACAAGTCTCTTATTTTTATGTCGGCAGACTGAGTTTATTGTTGCTTTTCAAGGTGATGTTATGGAAATTTTTCAGAATAAGTCAATTTTCCCCAAGTGGCGTTCGCTTTAATTAGCCTTTAATGAGAAAGTTTCCTATACTTTTAAATATAATATATTCATAGGCAGCGCTGGCAAGGCTGTTGGCTCTGGCTTCAGAGGCTCCGATATCTTTTATAGAAATGAGCTTCTTTGTTTCTTGGAAGGAATCATGTGAGGCTCTAGGGAGCCATTTGCATAGCAAAGAACCGATACAGAGGAGGCTTCGTTTAATACTGAGGGATAAACAAACAGAGGTGAGATGTTATTTATAGGTGTCTACAGTCCCACAGGGGATATTGTGAAAGTACAAGGGATAATGGAGCCCAGCTATGAAATATAGGAGAAGTCACCATAACACTATAAAAAGGAACAAAGGCCTTGGCTCTTATGTCACATGACTCTTAGTTATATACAGTTTCCTTTTATTTAGGGCTGGAGGTGCATCATCCTATGCAATACAAATGATTTTGATGTCTGAAAGTGCATTACATGGTGAGCCATAGTAGCATGGTAATCATTCGCTAGCTGCCTGGGGTAACTGTCAGTCTGGGGGTGACAGTAGCATCAAAGAAAAACAGAACATATCAATATATTTTCATTCTATGACAAGAATATGATCCATTATTTAAATACCCTATATATATACAGTATATATATCAAAGAAAATGTGCCTGCACTTGTCTCCAAATGTTCTATCGAGGTGCGTGGTTAAAAAATACATATGTTTGGTAAGGACCTTTATAAGTATTAAAACAGCAAAATGTCTTTATTTCACATATCACTTGTGTCCAACATTTCAGTACACATTAGGATCATTCTTGACAAAGGTCTCATGGAAGACTGAAACGTTGGAATAACAAATACAATTTCTTTTTCACCACACTTTTAAGTCCCGTGAGTGCCCTACTTTATATGACAGTATATATATATACTGTACATACATAAAGAACAAAATACACCAGCCAGGGTGCTAGGACAACTTGACCACCATTGGACGGGAGTACCTGAGGCTCACTAGAAACTGATCCCAAGGACCCGCCATTCCAGGTGCTGCACATCACTTCCGGATGCTTAGACACTGTGCACCTTGTAGCAAGTACACAGAGGCCCAAGCAACCCCCAACAAGCCCACTAAACAGTGACTGTCTATAATACCTTATAGTAGCCCCTTTGGTTTTTGCCGGAATCCACAGATTGCCAGTCTGGGCCTGCCATCCCCCCTCCAACGAGTCCTGGGTGAAGGGACTACCAGGGTTTCTCCCAGTGAGCCAGTCTAATGCTGAAAATGATTGGTATGGGATCCCTTATCCAGAAACCCATTTTTTAGAAAGCTCCAAAGTACAGGAAGGCCATCTCTTGTAGAGTTCATTTCTAATAATTATCATTTCCTTGCAGCACCCTAAATTTGTACTTCATCCCAACTAAAATGCATGAATCCTTATTGGTGGAAATCCTATTGGGTTTATTTAAAGTTTAAATGATTTTCAGCAGACTTAAAGGAGAAGGAAAGGTAAAAACTAAGTAAGCTTTATCAGAAAAGTCTATGTAAATACAGCCATAAGCACTTACAGTAATGCTGCACTGAATTCTCTGTCAAAAGATTTCTCGAGTCTGTAATTAATGAGAGACACGCAGCTCTCTGCTCTCTCCCCTCTCCTGCTTCCCCCTCCCTCAAGAATGCTAAGAACTCACTCCCACCGAACTCACTCTGTATAACAGATCCTATGCCTATACTAAGTGTCGAATCCACAACCCATGCAGGGGCCCCTGCAGCAGCCCCCACAACACCTGCAGGGGGCGCCACCTGCCCAACCCCCCTCCACCGAGCACCCATTAATTAAGCTTAACTTCAGCGCATTGGGGGAGGGAAATAACTGGACTAGGGGTGCTCCGGTGGGGATTGGGTCTGGGCCGGCAGGGCCCACTGGCTCAGTCCGACACTGCTTACACTAAACCCAAGAAGTAAGCATCCAGCACTCTACAGGACATGGGATGGATGTCATTCCAGGGTGTGACTATGACATCAGGGAGTAGGGTTATGATGTGGCAATCAGTGATTGGCTGATCATCACACCATTTAATTTGAAGTCCTGTCCAGATTTCCTAATTTAGTAGTTTTTACCCAAACAGTATCGGAAAACTGGGCTGCCTGGGTAAAAACTGGACAAGTGGCAACCCTACCCTACTTTACCTGTGTACCTTAAACAAAAACTTTAAAAGTTTTGGGCATCACATGTATAACATATGTTTATATAAAATATCTACACTTTGTAAACAAATGCTGGCAATTAGTATGTATGAATCCATTATAATAAAATAGCAATAGTATATACCCTGCTAATGCTCTGTCTCCTTGTCCTTAACTGACCCCATTATCCCAGTTTATTCCTAGCGCAGCTGCTAATAAGGTCGCCTCAGCAGCTACCTGGCAGCCATTTATTAACTGGGGACTGTTACCCTCACCAGACACATCCAATAAGTGTCAATATCGATGATATCTATAGAAGTGTGCAAGGATAGAGACTAAGGATACAGAGAGCAGCCACAATAAAAAGAAGAGATAAAGGAACAAATCTCTATCCTGACTCCATTCTCCCATCTGCTCTTTTCTGGTTGGTTTACCCGAGCGCAGTTCCCAGTAGGGCCAGCAGAGGGCGCCGCGGCTCCCCAATCGTAGTATAAACAGAGAGTGCTGATGCAGCCAGCGGATTCGCTCGGGATGAGCGAGGTTGGACCCGTCGCAGCTGCTTCTTTGCATCCTCAGGGTCGCTGGTCAGAGATACTGCAGGCTGTGGATGCGCTTAGGAGCGAACTCTCCCCTCTGTGACACTGCGTTAGATTGGGAGCAGGAGGGCAGCAGGGGAATAGCCCCAGCAGCAGCAGCCCCAGCAGCATCTCCCTGGAACCCTCCGGCGTGGGCTCTTTGTCTGTGCAGGGAAGGGGGCGCCTCCCCCCAAGGTAGAGATCCCCTCTCCGGAGCCCTCACCCACTGGCTGGGCACTATGCGTGGGAGCAGCACAGGAACAGGTAAGGGCATGAGTGGGAAGGGGAGGCAATTCCAGCATTTGCTTCAGTACTGGGGGCAACTACAGGGGCTGCAGTGCATACAGAGCATGAAGCATCCTCAGTCTGGCACAACATCCCTTTTACTTTTATACTGAGAAGTGGTACCTTGTACTTCAGCACCAACACCTAAACCTTAATGGGTTATGTATAAAGGTCCAGTCCCTGGGCCAGTACATCAGGCTATATAGTGTATTGGCTTAGTAAGATGAGGTGTTATTGTGGCCCCTTGATATTATGGTAAATGACTTCTGGGCAGAAGTGTGTTCCCTGCCTGTACCTTATATGTACAGCCCTATTCTATGTTTCACTTAGGGAGCCGGGGTCCCCCAGCTGTTATTAAATGATATGGACAGCACTCCCCTATTCATACAAGAATGGCTATGGCAAATAGCAGTGTAAGCACTTACCCTTTACACTGCCCTTAATAGTCACTTTTTTGAAACTTGAAGAGAGTTATATAAGTGTATAAATATTTGTGTACATTTGACTCCATATTGCAACATTGTTTACTATATATATATATATTTATAATATATATATATATATATATATATATATATATATATATACAGTATATATATATAGCAACATTGTTTGACTATATAGCAACATTGAGTGCAATTCTTATTGTATGTAAGTATAGTCCTAATTTACAAAAAAAGAGTTCTTAGATAAAAGGAAAGGGGAGAAGGTGATTATTTTTTGCATTTGGAAGTACTGAAGTGCGGAAGTACTGGAGTTGAGACAAATCCATAGTTTTATGTGGGAAGCTATTCAATAGGATTGACAAATCTACTCTTACATTTAATGGCTATCAGCATTTGCAGAGTTCTGTGATAAATAGACTCATCGATTACAGTGACACAAAGACTCATCTTGTTGGTTCTGTACTGTGAAATTAAAAGTTTCTGCATTCAGAAGGGAATGAGGAATACTTAGGGACAAGTTGGTTGTGCCGGAACTTGCATCAATGAAGTATCTCTTGTCACCAAGACAATACTGATAGTAATGCTTTCTGTTCAGTTTCACTTCCAGAGCCTACTGGAAGCTGTCATCTCCACTGCTACTATAGGCACCATCTCTCCCTACTATACCTGCTATCCCACAGCCACAGTCCCTTCCCAGAGGCTATTATCCCCCCACTGCTACTATAGGCACCATCTCTCCCTACTATACCTGCTATCTCACAGCCACAGTCCCTTCCCAGAGGCTATTATCCCCCACTGCTACTATAGGCACCATCTCTCCCTACTATACCTGCTATCCCACAGCCACAGTCCCTTCCCAGAAGCTATTATCCCCCCACTGCTACTATAGGCACCATCTCTCCCTACTATACCTGCTATCCCACAGCCACAGTCCCTTCCCAGAGGCTATTATCCCCCACTGCTACTATAGGCACCATCTCTCCCTACTATACCTGCTATCCCACAGCCACAGTCCTTTCCCCGAGGCTATTATCCCCTCACTGCTACTATAGGCACCATCTCTCCCTACTATACCTGCTATCCCACAGCCACAGTCTGTTCCCAGAGGCTATTATCCCCCCACTGCTACTATAGGCACCATCTCTCCCTACTATACCTGCTATCCCACAGCCACAGTCCCTTCCCAGAGGCTATTATCCCACTGCTACAATAGGCACCATCTCTCCCTACTATACCTGCTATCCCACAGCCACAGTCCCTTCCCAGAGGCTATTATCCCACTGCTACTATAGGCACCATCTCTCCCTACTATACCTGCTATCCCACAGCCCCAGTCCCTTCCCAGAGGCTATTATTAGTGATGGGCGAAAAGTTTCGCCAGGCATGGATTCGCGGCGAATTTCCGCGTTTCGCCATTGGCGGATTGTTTCGCGAAACGGATGAAAAATTTAACCACGGAAAAATTCGCCGCACGTCCAAAAATTGTCGCCGGCGTAAAAAAAGAATAGTCGCGGGCGACAAAATAATAGTCGCGGGCGACGAAACAATAGCGCGCGACAAAATAATAGCCACGGGCGACGAAACAAGAGCCGCGGGCGACGAAACAAGAGCCGCGGGCGACGAAACAAGAGCCGCGCGACGAAACACGAGCCGTGCGACGAAACAAGAGCCGCGGGCGACGAAACAAGAGCCGCGCGCGACGAAACAATAGCCGTGCGACAAAATAATAGCTGCGGGCGACTAAATAATAGCCGCGCGACAAAACAATAGCCGCGAGCGACGAAACAAGAGCCGCGCGACGAAACAAGAGCCGCAGGCGAAGAAACAAGAGCCGTGCGCGACGAAATAATAGCCGCGCGACAAAACAATAGCCGCGGGAGACGAAACAATAGCCGCGCGACAAAATAATAGCCGCGGGCGACAATTTTTTTTGTCGCACGACATTTTCGGCGTTTCGCGGATCTTTTCAAAGATTCGCGAATTTTTCGGCGAAGCGAAACGGAACAGATTCGCTCATCGCTAGCTATTATCCCACTGCTGCTATAGGCACCATCTCTCCCTACTATACCTGCTATCCCACAGCCCCAGTCCCTTCCCAGAGGCTATTATCCCACTGCTACTATAGGCACCATCTCTCCCTACTATACCTGCTATCCCACAGCCACAGTCCCTTCCCAGAGGCTATTATCCCCTCACTGCTACTATAGGCACCATCTCTCCCTACTATACCTGCTATCCCACAGCCACAGTCCCTTCCCAGAGGCTATTATCCCCCCACTGCTACTATAGGCACCATCTCTCCCTACTATACCTGCTATCCCACAGCCCCAGTCCCTTCCCAGAGGCTATTATCCCACTGCTGCTATAGGCACCATCTCTCCCTACTATACCTGCTATCCCACAGCCACAGTCCCTTCCCAGAGGCTATTATCCCACTGCTGCTATAGGCACCATCTCTCCTTACTGTAACAGGTTCTGTCTGTTGTTTAGCTCTCCTGCTCATTTCCCACAATACAAGCAAACCCAAACAGCGTCCGCTGGTCATCGACTGAGCAATAAACTGTGAATAAAGCCCCGTAGGACCAGGAGTTCAGTGCAACCATGCAGAGATAGAATAGGAGAGGCAATACTGGGCAGATAATAAAATGCGTTATTCCTTGTAATTTATCAGTACAGTTTTGCTTGGACAATTTAATTAGAAATCGTTGCAGGGAACCGTGACTGTATGTTTATATTCTGTGTTACCAAATACATAAAACCTAAATCTCAAAGCTCTGACTTTAAAAAGACCAATCCATCATGACTAAAGCTTTAGCGTGCTGAAAACAGAAGGAATTTTGCTGTTGCAAGATATTCTCAGCCCCTTTATACAGAGTATATTATTGTAATTACATTTTGTGCTGCCTTTGTCTGACTGTCATATAGGTTTCATGTACTATGTTTGGTACAGGTCTAGTTGCCTATAGCAACAAATCAGCAACAACCATTTTGGTTGCTTTAAAGGGCCACATAAATAGGCAGATAAATTGTTGAATTGGTCTGAAAGGATAAATCAGCAGCTTGAATCTGCCAGTGTATGGCCTCCTTTAGATTGTGACCACATTTATGCTGGAAACTAATTTTGGGGTTAGAACCTGATTTGTATTTCGCAGTTTGCAAGGTCAGAAATAGCCATTATTTGATTTATTTCTGGCAGCAACATAGCTCAAGTGCATTTTTAGATTATCTTCCCCTTTCAGTCATGGGACTATGGTATAGGCCACAGTGTTCTGCATTATAAAGAATAGCCTGTGTGTAAGCCCTTTAGGAGCCAGAGAACTGCTTACTCTCAGCGCATGGTAGAGCTCTCATTTACTGCACTCTTTTCACAAAACTCAGCCTTATCCTGGCCGACTGCATGGATTATATCCATATTAAGTCTGTTACTGCACTCAATAAATAAATATTTTCATTACTCAAATCCCCAATATAAATGTATCTGTTTCATTTCTGGACACTTCTAATTAGTGCTGGGCATTTGTGTGAGTTGTGTCTTGTTAGGCTTTAGGTTAAAGGGTTAGAATCCTTCTATTGTCTGAGAGGATCTCTGTCTGACCTCTGCAGTCTAAATACTCTGCTAAAAAGACAGCTAGAATGTCAGCCGTAAAGCATGGAAGAACTGCTGCTTTGTAAATGGAGACAACCCACCCTAATGGTTTCCACGTACTGTATCCTGCCTTCAGGTCAGACTCTTTTCCCCTGATCAGCCCACCCTATACACCAAATGTGTGCCTGATCTATTTTTTATACAACCATATCACCCCCACATGGCCCTGCCCCCTCTTGTTTCTGTCCAGCTATTAGAAGTCTTGACGGCTACATCCTTGCACAAGCTTTGTTTTTAAAGGGGTTGTAAACCCAGCCATGATGCTGTCCCACTGTGCCCCCTAGTTTTGCTGTAGAAGTTCTCAAAAAACGTAATTACAGATGCAGGAAAATTCACCAATGAGCATTCTACTGACTAAAAACCTCATTATAAGTGCAAGAGAAGTGACCAATGAGAACACTGATTCCCAGCACTATGTCAGGCATCTTGCTGTTATCTTATATATAGAGATAATTATGTCATTTTTTCTTTCATTATATGACACAGGAATCAGACATGGGGATAAAGGACAGGTTTGTTCAGTGCTGGGAAACTGTGCTTAAAGCTTCCCAACTCCAATTGCAGGAACAGAGAACAGGGAGCCGGGTTTATACAGATCAGCTGGGATTCTTATTGGAGGATTTTTGCAGCCGCTGGCGCTGGAAATTTGGAAAAAAAAGTTTAGGGAATGTTCTTTTGTGCAATATTGTTTTAAGAATACAACCCTGATGTTGTTGGACTACAGCTCCCAGAATGCCTTTACCTTAATTATGTTACATTATTCTGGGATTTGTAGTCCAGCAACAGCTGAGTAAAGTTTGGTTGAGCAGTGCCGTGCAGCAGGGTTTAGTACCTCTTTATCCATTAGCCACAACACTGGGTCCCTTTACTAGGGATGCCACCTTACTGCTATTTTGCTCGGTGACTCGGGTTGGGTGCGGTTACTGCAGGTTAGGGTCTGGTGTGGGTTGAAAATTTTTTACCGCACATCCTTCGCCCCCTCCCCAACCTCATCACTATGCACATAGAAAAGTGTAGGGCCCCTCCTGTACTGGCTCTGCAGGGTTGCACAACAGGATTAGCTTGTACCATGTTCTTCCACATCATGTTTGGTGCCTGCTGACCTGACAGCGACTGCTGACCTAAAGCATGCTCGGTGAAGCCAGGGCCAGGTTACTGCCAGGCGGGGGCAGCACTAGGGATAGGCAGAAGAGGCACATGCCTAGGGCACAACAACAGGGGTGTACTAGACAGTTACAGTAGCTCTTCTGCCACCCCCCGCTCTATGCTGTCTTGCCTCCAACCTGCTTGACACTGTAGGAGGAGGTGAGGTGGCCAGCCGGGTTGACTAGGGCACCCAGTTGCCTGGGCTTCCCCTGCTGCCAGGAAAACAGACATTGGATAAGACACAGTAGGAGATGGCAGCTTCTAACCTTGTTGCCCAGATTGGGACTGGGAGTCTGTTAGAGTTGCCACCTGGTCGGTATTTAACCAGCCTAGCCAGAAAATCACCAGCTTGGGCCGGTACCAGTATTACAAATTTACCAGCAATGTACCTGCCGGTAAATTTACAGCACCTTATAAACCCCTCCTTCTCTTACCTGTTCTGCTGCCAATCAGCCTTTATAATCACAGGCCCACCTCTGCCTCACCCAGTCTGTCCATTTTCCCCATTCCCATTCACCTTTTTCTCCACCTAGTCTGCCCCTCCCCCTTATGTCACAACCCCACCTCTCAAATGACATTACGGTCCACCCCTGACCCGAAGGTCGGTATTAGGAATAAAAGAAGTGACAACCCTAGGGTTCATGGACTTTTACACACATCCCGTTATGCAGTTGGGGAGGAACAGCTGACTCCACATAAGGCTGTTGGTTATAAATAAAGTGGCTTTGGATCTATTTTAACCATTCACTACATTTCCTTTTTACATTTTTTTTAACAATGCTTCATTACATTTTCAATCTCTTTTCCACTTTAAAATTCTGCATTTTATTTTTGGCAATTGTGCCCCTTTAATCTTGCCTGTGTGTATTAGGGTACGCTTGGCCTATTCTCTATGGGCGAGATAAGATCACACCGCAAAACTAACTGAACACAAGCTGTTCTCTTTCTAACCACAGGGAATAACAAGAAAGAGATTTTATATTCTACAATGCGTTATATGGATGTGACGTGAGCCCGGCCTCTGGTGCTGGAGATTACTTGAGAGATAGGCGCTTGTAATTGTTGCTGGCATAGACAAGAATGATTAAGCTCAGCAGTAAAATCAACCTTCATTAGTAACAGATGCTCCATGTTCCAGCATTGGGCTGGCCAAGAACTCAAACCAGTTAGTCATTTCTGTCCCTCTTGCATTGTGAGCTGAGTTATGGAAGCCGCAACTTGCTATCCTAATGTCACCCCATTGTCTCAAGTGACGCCCGTGTTTATCCAGAATATCTGGCTTCCGAACCAAAATTTTTTAAAGAGCCCCACACAATACAGACACCCCTAATATACCTATGTTATTTTAAAAAAGTATGAATAAATACCATTTTTATATGCTGAAATCCAGCTGCAAAACAGTTCTCTTTCTGTATCTGAAATCCTGGCAGGGGAGGAGGGGCTAAAACATTTATGTTACAAATTGTAACAACTTCTCTACAGCTTACGGACAGCATGCAGGAACTACATAACCCACAATGCATTGCACTGTGATGTTCCTTTTCTTATTAGAAATTTAGAATTTGCGCTTGATTTTGCACTGATTATATAAATGAGCCCCCTGGTTTATATTGCCTGTTTGCTATCTAATCTGCTGGGCAACTTTAATAGCATTTCTATAAAGGTGATTGTTGGTATTGAGGAGACTCGCAAGGCTCAATACACCCTGATTCCCATTTATACAGCTTCAGTGTCTGCTATTATAGTCATTGTGTATGAATAGGAAGTTGCTGCAGGAGGGGAAGGGCAATTTAACTATTTATATTCATCTAGAGAGGACCAAACTGGTCAAAATGCCACTTAGCCTTTAGGATAAATGTTAATAAAATCACACTGAGATGTCTATGCATTGCTTTTGGATACCAGGTAAAGCTGGAGGCAGTATCATTAAGTACAGTCTGTTGAGAAATAGGAGCTGGCTGCATTGTACATAGGTGCAGAGTTAGTTGAGTAAGACTAAGGGTTCAGATCAATAATTTTTAGAGGTTGCCAAATGAGTTTATCTGAGTTTATCAGATTTGGCCACCTACATGCTGCACCAAATTGGGCTCATCTGATTGTTGGCTCAGGAGTCAAGGAAAGGATCCTATAGTGGGGCTTACGGAGACCTTGTCAGTGCACCAGTTTGGTCCCAAACCAATGTGATTTTCAAACCTGCTCAATTAATATCTAGATGATTTTCAGCCAGTCAGGAGAGCCCATTAGTGGGCCCCACGCATGAATCAGTATAAATGAAAACAGCAGCAACAGTCAGTAATGAGCTGCGATCAGTCTAGTCTATATATAACAATGAAAGCAAATATCACCACACTGCATGTAATACATAAGGCTCAGTAGTAACTTGCTTATTTATTGGCACAGGGGACTAATATCTAATTTTATACACTATACTTGGATATAATGTAGTCTGTTGAAGAGCTGGCCCGTGTAGGGAATTGATCCAGGGGTTTTAACTGGTCACTCGGTGAATCTGTTATAATTCATATATTATGAAAAGGGTATGGGAGGCAGCCAAATGACATATCACATAATGAATCAGATTGCTTCTTCCTAACTAAGTCATTACACTACGGAATTGCCAGACATTTATTCCTAAAGGCATACTTTTCCCATTTATTTCCCTCCAGGTCCATATATTTTGGCACATGCTTAGCCGGACATGTTCTTCCATTATTGCCAAAGAGGGCCCAGATTGCAGACATTGTCTCTCATAAGGCACATAAACAACAATAGATGCAGCAAAAGAACGTGCATATAGATAGAGCTTTACAGGGAACCATTTGTTCTGAAAGCTGGCACATTAAATGCAAATCGGAGAGCATTAAATCAAAGATAAAACCAAGTAAGTAGCACAGCCTAGGAACTCCATGTCCCATCATTGTAAAGAATAACATAAAGGACATAAAATTAGAACTATTGTTATTCTTACAGGTAAATAGTGGCATTTCTAAACATGAGAGTGTCTCTGTAGATGGGATGTGCAACAGTTTTTGCCCCCGTGGGCATTTGTGCTGTGCCTGGCGATATAATGCAGTGAAACTATATTATCCTGTAACTGGCTGCTGTACTTTGGTATTGCAAATAGGCATTGTTGAGATTGTTGGTGACTTCTTATTGTTTATCATTAAGATAAAAAACAATTATATAAACCTTCAACTGCTTCTATACCATAATGCATATTGCCTTTTGTATTCAGAAACACAGAAATGTAGAATTCAATGGCAGGGAAGAACCAGTTGGTCCAACTAAGGTACCCATTGAATGCTCTGTTGTCAGTGTTATAAGTTCAGGTTTCCTAACCTGATTCTAGGTCCTATTTTGGCATTTTATAAAACTTGTGACTTCTTGAGCATGTTATAACATGTTACAGCCAATAGGGTATTGTGGTTGGCATGGGAGCATTGGGGTTTAGGGTTTGCTTATGACCTGAGCATATTGGAGTTTGTGTGTTTACATTTGGGGGCACATTTACTAACCCACGAACGGGCCGAATGCGTCCGATTGCGTTTTTTTCGTAATGATCGGTATTTTGCGTTTTTTTCGGAAATTATCCCGACTTTTTCGTTACCAATACGCTTTTTGCGAAAAAACGCGAGTTTTTCGTAGCCATTCCGAAAGTTGCATAAAATCTGGCGATTTTTTCGTAGCATTAAAACTTGCGCGAAAAGTCGCGATTTTTTCGTAGAGGTAAAACTTGCGCGAAACGTCGCGCCTTTTAAGTTTTAACGCTACAAAAAACTCGCGTTTTTTCGCGCAAGTCGTAATGGCTACGAAAAACTCACGTTTTTTCGCGCAAATCGTATTGGTAACGAAAAAGTTGCGATAATTTACGAAAAGTCGTAAAGGCGCCGAAAAAATCGTAAAAAATACGAAAAAGTCGCAAAATGTTCGTTTTCCAATAGGAATTTTTCCAATTTGGATTCGAATTCGTGTCTTAGTAAATCAGCCCCTTGGTTTTCAGTTTACCCCTCCTTTTTTGCCTGCCCTTCTCCCAGCTGGTAAAAATTATTCAAAAAGGTGGCAACCCTACCCTAGCCTTGGAATGCTGGCATGGCATGGGTGCATTGCAATAACATCAGTATACTGGTGCACTAAGGAGACATCAGCACCACATTTGGGTATGTGAGTCCCCTTTAAAGGGGTTGTAAACCCAGCCATGATGCTGTCCCACTGCGCCCCCTAGTTTTGCTGTAGAAGTTGTCAAGAAACATAAATATAGATTAAATTCACCAATGAGCATTCTGTTGAAAATGCTGGGAAACTGTGCTTAAAGCTCCCAACTCCAATTGCAACATCCTGGGGAATAGATCAGCAAAATCCGTCAGTACCATGGACAGTGCTTTATTTACACCTGTACTGCAAAGCTCTCATTCCTGATTTCCTTGTGAAATATAAATATACTAATATACAGGGTATATCATTTTTCAAGTTACCCTTTAACTGATACATGGCTGGTGCAGCTAAAGGTATGTGCACCTACATAAAGCAGTGTATGTCAGCAGCAGAGGAGACATCTTCCTTTGAAAGAACACTGTAAGGCACAAACCAACCTTCATCTGACAGAATACAGAGTAATCAAACACAGATTGAGCCCGCTCATAGTGCTTTCAAAGAATCTTGCTTTCTGTAAAGCTAAGGGGCAGATTTATTAAAGGGGTTTCTAAGCAACTTTTCTATTTTCTTCATTATTTATTCTTTATGGTTTTGAATTATTTGCCAACTTCTATATTTTTGCAGCTTTCAAATGTTTCAAGTTTCAAGTTTATTGTCATATACAAATAACAATGAAGCATCATTACCGTAAGGACATTTTTTTGACCCGTGTTCCTCCCAACTTTACATAGACAAAAAAAAAACAAAATACAAATATTAAATATAATAAAAGTGTGCAATAAAGGTACAAGTATTTACAATAAAAAAAATGCAATGAAATATTTGAAATTGTGCAGTGAGAATTTAAAGCGGCTTTGCTTAAAGTGACACTGTGAAGAGTCCAGTAGTTATGCGGAGTGTGTTTTAGGCAGAATGTCAGCAGTTCAGAAGCCTGATGGCTTATGGGTAGAAACTGTCTCTGTATCTGCTGGTGCGGGTCTGGATGCTCCTGTACCGCCTGCCTGATGGTAGGAGCGTGAAAAGACTATGACTGGGGTGGCTGGGGTCAGAGCGGATCCGCTGCATCTTCCTCCTACAGCGCTGTCTGTACAGGTCCTGCATGGCCGGCAGTTCAGTCCTGGTGATGCATGTGGGTCACTGACCCCAGCAGCCAAAAAACTATTGCTCTGTCACGCTGCAGTTTTATTGTTACTTTTTATAACTTATTTTTATAGTCAGGTCCTCTCCTATTCATATACCAGTCTCTCAATTAAACCAGTAATAGAAATGAAGACCAATTGCAGATTGTCTTAGAATATTACTCTCTACATTATACTAAAAGGTAGCGCAAAGCTGAACATCCCTCTTCAACATTAGTATTTTTTTATTTAGACAATTACTCTAAAACACATTTTTGTTATTTAAGTGTAAAAACCACAATAAACATGAATACAAAACTTTGCCATCTAAAAGCTGAGGAGGCCATGTAGAAGTCAATGGGATCTGTCCTTATCAAATTGTAACTTTATTTAGTTTGAGGTTTTAAAGGTTTCTGGGATTTTTTTCATTTGTAATTGCATGAAAATTCTTACAAAAACGCGGATATCAAGGTTTTGAATTCTTATTTGTATTCGTTATATGAGCCTTGGATATAAAGTAGAATGAGTCTTAGTTTACCTTGGGAATAAAAAGTAGCTTATAATTGGTTACAAACCAAATACAATGAAAGTATATGGGCTAGAAAATTGCACAAAACCTGTCCTGTAGAAACAATGGCAATTAAGAGCTAATTTGTATTCCTCAAGGCACTTGCGCAAGGCGACTGATGGGGAGGTGCAGGTTAACAAAAGAAACACACTGGTTAAACACATTTACTAATATGTTGAATATGGTTTATCTGTGACCTACACTGGTGTTTAGTCAGTCGGACACAATCCTGCATTTAGATTTGATAATATCATAATAATAATAACTTCATGACAGGTACCAGGATATCAGTGAGAAGCTGCTTGTTCATTCATTGGCTTTGAGTTTTATAGGTTATGGTCTAATCCAGTGTTTTTCAACCTTTTTTGGGCAAAGGCACACTTGTTTCATGAAAAAAATCACGAGGCACACCACCATTAGAAAATGTTAAAAAATTTAACTCTGTGCCCAGCAGCAGTGCACCCCTAGTACATTGGTGCCAAGAGCAGTGCCCCCCTAGTACACTGGTGCCAAGAGCAGTGCCCCCCTAGTACATTGGTGCCAAGAGCCAGCCCCCCTAGTACATTGGTGCCCAGCAGCAGTGCCCCCATAAGTCAGTGTGCCCCGTGGCCCCCCCTAATACATTGGTGCCCAGCAGCATTTTACTTCTGCTCTTCGGCGGCTTCAGCAGCATCTTCCCCTCACGCGCGCCGCCTATGCACTTCTGCCTACACGCGACCGCACACAGGCCCTTTTATAACGTTGCGCCCCGTGCGTACTGACGTCACCCGTACACACGGGGCGCAACCAATGACAGGGCCCGGATTTTATTAAAGGGGGCCCGAGCTACTAAGAAAAACTGTAGCATCGCCGGGCCCCCTTTGAAAGTAAAAATTGCGGCCCTGCCTACGGTACACCAGGCAACATCTCGCGGCACACTAGTGTGCCGCGGAACAGTGGTTGAAAAACGCTGGTCTAATCAACTTTCCATTGGGTGATACAGAGGCATCGTGTTCAACTCTGTGTCCCCTGCAGTAAGGATTGTGATGTGTATCAGTTACAGCAGAGAGCATGGATTGGTTAGTGGGGAAAGCTTCCCTTCTCTTGTAGTCTTTACACCAAGCTCAAGCCCCTCTTGGAGTTCCAACCTTTGGTCTGGGCCACTTTTAGCTCATAATAAGGTTACAAATATAAAAAAAAAAGTTGGTTTATCAGTCATTCAACCATAGTTCCACAAATATCTAAAGGTGCAAATATATTTTCACCCTAAATTTGATCCTAATTAACCTTCAAGTTTGACTTTAAGTTTAGGGGAGCAAATTGTCCACAAATCTCCCCCTTCTGGCCTTTAGACTGAGCTCCACCCACTTGTCCAGGACACGCCAAAAGTCCGGCCACACGTTTTGGGAACCACTGCTCTAGACAATGCAAAGGGAGCCAGTCCTAAGTATATACAGTAAACGCAACTGTATTTAGATTTGGTGGATCCTAGAACATCATTGCCATAAAACACAATCATAGTATAATGTTGTAGTATAATGTAGATATATTATATTATGGTATAGATATTATTTTTTTGTGTGTTTTTCATTTATTTGGCTTTTGTTCAGAAGTTCTCCAGTTTGGTATCCAGTTGCTAGGTTCTTATTTTCCCCAGCAACCAGGCAATGGTTGAGAGTGAGAGACTATGAGGGGGACTGAATAGGAAGATAATAAATAAAAAGTAACAATAACAATGCAATTGTAGCCTTACAGAGCAATAGCGTCTTGTCTGCTGGGGTTAGTGACCCTCACCTGAAAGCTGAAAAGAGGCAGAAATCATATAGAAATAAAAAATGAAGACCAATGGCAAAATTGCTAGGAATAGGCAAACATGCAGTAAAATAACCTCAAAGTTGCCCGTTTAAGTTTAAAGTTATTTATTAGAGCAGATTTGCTATAAAACAAGGGGAGAGTGAAATTTTAGATTACTGGTTCTAGGATTTTTCTATGATTACTGTGTGTATATTAGATTCATAAATTCAAGTTTAATGTTCTTAATACAGACAAATAACATTTACACAAAGCATAGTGATATGAGTGCTGATTATGTTTATACGCTATTGTTTAGAAGAATGATACATAGTGCCACTTTCCTCCATACCTTTATAAGTGGAACAAGAGAGGCAGGTGTGAAATGCATACACTGAACAAGCAGCAATATATCTTCCTTTGTTCCTTCCAACTGATGTGCGGAGCTGCGCGCTGGGCAGAACAATGGCCGTGTTTGTAGAGGAGAGATGTTCTGTCACTATGTCAGGTGTGCAAACATTGCAGAGACTGATATAAATGTGCAACGCACTCCCATAGCGACTCCAACAAACTTTGCTTGTGGTCTGTTCAGATCAGTTTTGTACTCAGTTCACCCCAAGCGCACACGTTTCATGGGGGTCTCTCCTTCTATGGTACTGTACTATTCTATGGTACCAGTAATAAAAACATTGCCTTATTGCTGTTAAACCTTTATTTGTATGCTAGGGCTTCATCAGCAGCCAATGAGCATGCCTCAGAGGTTTTTGGTGTGGCAGAAAACATAAATACTGGGAGGAATGCCACATAGTGGGAATGTAAAAACTCCAGGGAGATAGTGCTTTTCTCAGAATTGAACCATTCATAATGGTCTAATGTGCTTTTTAGGCACATCTACCTCTATGCAAAGGGCTGCAGTGTGCAACCAACTTGCTCACTGTTAGCTGTATTTAGGTTCAGAAAGTAACCCCTGAAGGTGTCAGCTTTGTACTCAAGGCTGGGACCATACAGGTGAATTGTATTGCCCAATGAGACCTTATCCACAGGGGCGTTTCCGGCCCCTGAGCCCTCCTATGCCACTCCCCTCGCCCCGCGGCACTTACCTGTACAGGATCAAGTACAAGATATTGCTTTATTTTTACAGAGAAAAAGGAAATATTTTTTAAAAATGTGAATTATTTGATTAAAATGGAATGTAGGCAAGATGGTCATCCTGTAATTCAGAGTTTTCTGGATAACGGGTTTCTGTATGAATCCCATACTTGTACAGGTATGGGACCTGTTATCCAGAATGCTCAGGACCTGGGGTTCTCCGGATAAGGGATCTTTCCGTAATTTGGATCTCCATAACCTCTGCTAAAATTAATTTAAATATTAAATAAACCCAATAGGATTGTTTTGTATCCAATAAGGATTAATTATATCGTAGTTGGGATCAAGTACAGGTACTGTTTTATTATTACAGAGAAAAAGGGATCATTTAACCATTAAATAAACCCAATAGGGCTGTTCTGCCCTAATAAGGGGTAATTATATCTTAGTTGGGATCAAGTACAGGTACAGTTTTATTATTACAGAGAAAAGGGAATCATTTAACCATTAAATAAACCCAATAGGATTGTTCTGCCCCCAATAAGGGGTAATTATATCTTAGTTGGGATCAAGTACAGGTACTGTTTTATTATTACAGAGAAAAGGGAATCATTTAACCATTAAATAAACCCAATAGGGCTGTTCTGCCCCCAATAAGGGGTAATTATATCTTAGTTGGGATCAAGTACAGGTACTGTTTTATTATTACAGAGAAAAGGGAATCATTTAACCATTAAATAAACCCAATAGGATTGTTCTGCCCCCAATAAGGGGTAATTATATCTTAGTTGGGATCAAGTACAGGTACTGTTTTATTATTACAGAGAAAAGGGAATCATTTAACCATTAAATAAACCCAATAGGGCTGTTCTGCCCCCAATAAGGGGTAATTATATCTTAGTTGGGATCAAGTACAGGTACTGTTTTATTATTACAGAGAAAAGGGAATCATTTAACCATTAAATAAACCCAATAGGGCTGTTCTGCCCCCAATAAGGGGTAATTATATCTTAGTTGGGATCAAGTACAAAAGGAAATCATTTTTAAAAATTAGAATTATTTGCTTATAATGGAGTCTATGGGAGATGGCCTTTCCATAATTCGGAACTTTCTGGATAACGGGTTTCCAGATAAGGGATCCCATACCTGTACAGTGTCGGACTGGCCCACAGGTATACCAGGAAAATTCCTGGTGGGCCCAGGTGTCAGTGGGCCCTCCTGCTTCTTAGCCTTTTGGCCTAAATCATGGTGATTACTTGTTTTTCTATGGGAATAAAGCAAATAAATATGTAGAAGAATAGATTATAGTATATAAAGATGAAAAAGAAACAAGGAAAATGTAGAGACTGAGTAAAAAGTGGATGAAAAATAGTTTGGAGAGTGGGCCCATGGTCTAAAGTCTTCTGGTGGGCCCCTGGGGTCCCAGTCCGACACTGTACCTGTATAATATTTTATTATATTTTAGTCCTACAAAAATATATTCTTCTGTTCTATACACTGAGTCTCATATGGTCTAATAAAATCTTGGTAATTGCTTATTAGCAATACAATGGTTAAGCTGATTAGCACGTTGGCTCCTCACACCCTTACTACATAGCACTGCTTATTAGCACATGGAAATAAGATGCAGTATGTCTGATTGTTATATATGGTTGCTGTCATTATTAGGTCTTACAGTCAGACTGAATATTAGCTTCTTTCATTATTTCATAGACGAGGGGTGTCAAACTCCATCACATAAGGGGGCCGAAATCTAAAATACAGGCTAAGTCGCGGGCTGAATTTTTTCATTAAGATACTTAGTGTTAGTTACTATGTAGTTACTATGTGAGGAAAATGGAAATTGATCAGGCTGGATGGTCAGTCACATTTACCAAGGGCCACATAAAACAACCAGATGGGCTGGATTCGGCCTGCGGGCCTTGTGTTTGACATATGTGTCATAGACAGAAATCTAAAAAATAGCTCCTCCCACAACACCAGGCATATTCATCTGTGTATGGTTAGCCTACAGCATTGTTACTTGATAACTGAGGAACCATCAGTGATATAATGCAAGGAACAGGATTAACAAAACACCCTCAATATGATGGACTCATAACTAACATGTAACCCTAGGTAAGTACTTTTCATTGGAAGACTGAACATTAAATAGACCAGAAGAAGACTAATAGAGCACCCACAGAGCAAGTCACATGTGGAAATGAGTGTTCTATCTTTATAGGGATCACTAGCAAACTGGAATAGTAAAAATGTGTTAGTGCCAACACTGGTAACCCCCATTAACTGATAAACAATCAACTTTGACCAGTCTAGAACAGGTTAGACTAAAGTTTGACCAGTCTAGAACAAGTTAGACTCAACTTTGACCAGTCTAGAATTATTGGATTAAAATAGAGTCTAGGCAAGATGGTCATCCTGTAATTCAGAGCTTACTCTGCTTTCTGGATAATGGGTTTCTGTATAATCCCATACCTGTAGAATAATTTATTATATTTTAGTCCTACAAAATATATTCTTCTATTCTATGCTGAGTCTCATATGGTCTAATAAAATCTTGGTAATTGCTTATTAGCAATACAATGGTTAAGCTGCTTAGCACGTTGGCTCCTCACACCCTTACTACATAGCACTGCTTATTAGCACATGGAAATAAGATGCAGTATGTCTGATTGTTATATATGGTTGCTGTCATTATTAGGTCTTACAGTCAGACTGAACCATTAACCAATAAACAATAAACAATCAACTTTGACCAGTCAAGAACAGGTTAGACACAAAATGTTAGAATCTAACCTAGACTCCAGGTTAACTGAGGTAGATGTGTTTTAGTGAAAGTACTTTGCGTTTATAGTTTACAAAAGGATGAGAGCTCCCAGAGAAAGGCAATTTCTATATCTATTGGAGCTTTTTCTAAAGAAACGTACAAATACAGTTAAAATGGAATTGTTTTCGTTTGGTATCCTGGACATTACTGTGTTGTTGCCTCTGTCTCTTGCAGCCTTGAGGATTCTTCTCTTTGAAAAGAGTTTTTGTAATTGTGTGTCCTCAAAATAAGCTTCAGAGCTGCAGTTTTAGACCTGTTGGTATATCTTGTATCTTTTGTATGAATGCCCTAATACTTATGTTTTGTTTTAATACCTGAAAGGGCAATTGTTGTTTTGTCATATAACATTCATAAGCTTTATATTTATCCCGGATATCTTTTACTTCATCCCTCATATTCTGTGTGTTACATAGTGAATTGGCTCATTCAAGCTAGTATCTTCTTCTTCAGTGAATGCTTCGGTTCTATCTTTCCCCTGAATCACAGGCTCTAGGTATTGCCATAACCCCTGTAGCTACACTATATGGCCAAAGTGTATAGATACCCCTTGTGCTTCTTGGAATTGACTGTTTAAGCCAAAGCAGTTATTGGAGACAGATGTGTCACTACCTCATACAGTGACTTTGTTGACAATTCTGTGCTTCTTACTAGGGATGCACCGAATCCATTTTTTTTTGGGTTCGCCCAAAGCCCCGAATCCATGTTAAGGGATTCGGCCAAATACCGAACCGATTCTGAATCCGAATTAGCTTATGCTTAAATGTCAGCGCACGCAAAGAAAAATGTTACATTTCCGTGGTTATTCGGAAACATTTACCATTCGGTTCAGCCAGAATACCGAACGAATCCTGGAACGAATTCCTACTTCCTACATTGTGGCAACCATTTAAGAAAGGCCTCTTTCATTTCGCCACAATAATGTCCACAATATGTGACCTGTACAGTCTTTTTCCTGGGATGGGAGGGGAATAACATGACCCCCACAGAGTGCAGACCTCGGTCCAACTTATTTAGAATGTCGACTTGCCAGACTTGATACTTAACATTAATGTCCAACCTCTCCTGTATGAGTGGAGGCAAACTCCACCAAACAGTGGGAAAGCCTTCCTAAAGGAGTCACTGTTAAAGGCTGTGTTGGCAGCAAAGAGAGGATCAACTACAGTTTATAATACAATGGATAATAAGTGCCAGGAAAATCATTTATGTCAATGTTTCCTATGCTTGCTCTGCCTTTCTGACTCCAACCAATCACAGATCATAGAAGATCATATCCTCCAACCGAGCCAATGGCTCAAGCCATTATTTAACCAGAATTATCGGAAAAGGAAAGGAACACTTGCACTTTAGAGTGAAAGGCAGAGGAAGTGCCATGTGTAGCACTTGCAGGCGATGGCTGACAGTTGGCCATAGCAGGCTATTTAAGGCTTTACCCACTGGGGGCAAGGAGAAATGATCTCTGGCATATCTGAGTCCTGCCACCTTATGAGCCCAGCACTATGTGTAACCGTTATATAGTGTATATGAGATTAACTGCATGTATGGGAGTAAGTGCATGTATGCTGAGGAATCCTGTGCGTATATTTGCATTTGGAGTGTATATAATTAGCAGGTAAGCCACATACATTGTGTAATCTTACAAGTCAGACCCGCAGATATTTCATATGTGCCTGTGACAGTGCTGCAGGGCATTATTCACTGACTGTTCCTTGTATTACTTTAATTATGCATTAGGCTTATTCCTTATTCCCCACAATGCCAGGATTTTCTGTGTGGGAGGATAATTAAAATCATTTTTACTGTTGATTGCCTTCGATTGTATAATATCCACAATAATGTCTATTAACGTACCTGCAAAAGAAGATATATTTCTGTAATTTATGGATTTGAGTGGCTTTCACTAAACCTTTACTTTCTCATGCCTTATCTGCGAATGTGTTAACTGATATCATTTCCCACTTGAACACACATATAATTTCAATTTATAGTTTCAAGTTAGGAGAGCAAGGAACTGAAAGGTCTAAAGGCGGCATCTCGGGCCAAGGATCACATCAGAGTTTATGCGTCGCTGATCCAATGAAAAATCAAACCTGCCTGATCAAGATCTTCTCAATTTTAGTCCACATATTGGTCGGATAGGCCCGTCGGGGTGCCCATACATGGGCAGATAAGCTGCTGAATCAGTCTGAAGGACCCAATCTGCCCGTGTATGGCCACCATTAGTTGAACAACATCTGGAAACCCACTATGAGATCATGTACAAGGAGGACATTTAGGGCACTTTGGGATTAATATGGCTTCTCTTCACCCCTAAGCTTGCTGAATAGCATGGAACCAGTGCAGGCAGCAACATGCACCTAATTCATGATCATTTTCTTTTTGTTACCAGGTTTAAGATATTACATTGCATTACATGATCATGGTAAAAATGCACACAGGTCAAATAAATGTAATGTAGAGAAAATTCTGTTCTATTGAGCTTATCTAATAGAGTGCACTAGGCAAAGTAACCATTTAGCCCGTGTCCAGTTTTAAAGTGGGGTTGTTGCAAATACAGGTATGGGATCCATTATCCGGAAACCTGTTATCCAAGTTCCGAATTACAGGAATGCTGTCTCCATAGACTCCATTTTAAACGAATACTTAAATTTTTTTAAAATGATTTCCCTTTTCTCTGTAATAATAAAACAGTACCTGTACTTGATCCCAACTAAGATATAATTACCCCTTATTGGGGGCAGAACAGCCCTATTGGGTTTATTTAATGGTTAAATGATTCCTTTTTCTCTGTAATAATAAAACAGTACCTGTACTTGATCCCAACTAAGATATAATTACCCCTTATTGGGGGCAGAACAGCCCTATTGGGTTTATTTAATGGTTAAATGATTCCTTTTTCTCTGTAATAATAAAACAGTACCTGTACTTGATCCCAACTAAGATATAATTACCCCTTATTGGGGGCAGAACAATCCTATTGGGTTTATTTAATGGTTAAATGATTCTCTTTTCTCTGTAATAATAAAACAGCACCTGTACTTGATCCCAACTAAGATATAATTACCCCTTATTGGGGGCAGAACAGCCCTATTGGGTTTATTTAATGGTTAAATGATTCCTTTTTCTCTGTAATAATAAAACAGTACCTGTACTTGATCCCAACTAAGATATAATTACCCCTTATTGGGGGCAGAACAGCCCTATTGGGTTTATTTAATGGTTAAATGATTCCTTTTTCTCTGTAATAATAAAACAGTACCTGTACTTGATCCCAACTAAGATATAATTACCCCTTATTGGGGGCAGAACAGCCCTATTGGGTTTATTTAATGGTTAAATGATTCCTTTTTCTCTGTAATAATAAAACAGTACCTGTACTTGATCCCAACTAAGATATAATTACCCCTTATTGGGGGCAGAACAATCCTATTGGGTTTATTTAATGGTTAAATGATTCCCTTTTCTCTGTAATAATAAAACAGTACCTGTACTTGATCCCAACTAGTAAAATATAATTAATCCTTACTGGAGCCAAAACAATCCTATTGGGTTTAATTATTGTTTAAATATTTTTTTTAATTATTAATCAAATTATGGAAATACCCCTTATCTGGAAAACCCCAGGTCCCGAGTATTCTGGATAACAGGTCCCATAACTGTACCTTGTATTTGATCTCAACTAAGATATAATTTACCCTTATCAAAACAATCCTATTGGGGTTTATTTGATTTTTAAATTATTTTTTAATAGAATAGAAGTACGGAGATTTATTATGGAAAGATCCCTTATCCCAACCCAGGAAACCCCAGGTCCAGAGTATTCTAAATAACAGGTCCCATACCTGTGCTGTTTACTGAGCAATTATGCAATTGGTGGGATTCACTGTCTGTTAAGAATGCAATGGATAACGTGTTATCCTAATAACAGCAGAAATAACTTGTGATTAGAAGATTTATTAGCCTAGGGAAATGTGAGTACACTTCTTTGCTTTCTTGGGTTATATCACACATTGTCCTTGCTGGTAATATTTAATGCTTGGCATGAATTGATATTGATCTGGCATGTTCTAACCTGCGCGGGTTGCAAATAAGAGCTGTTGAACATTACACATAGGACTCTTTGGGTCTGAGCATGTCGCACACACCCTGCTCCCGGCTGAATTTACGGTGCAAATGGAGAAGCAGTGACAAACTACTAAAGTGGAGTTATTTCTAAATTAAGAGAAACTATTCTGATATCTCCCGGGTGAAATGTATGACCGAGGTTGAAGGGACAGAAGTGTAAAGTAAAAGGTGCTAATGTTTATGATGTGCTCAGAGCACCCTGGGAGCAGAATGAGGATAAAGGGTTTGCATTTTTGTTCTACTTCTGCTTCATTGATCTCATCTACACGATTGCAAACAGAAAAAGAAAAATGATTATCCAGAAACTTGGGACCTTGGGTCTTCCAGATATGGAGTCTTTCCATAATTTGGATCTCCATACTTTATTTCAGGGGTCCCTAATCACTGGGCCGTGGATCGGTGCCGGCCCTTGGGCTGTGCTGAACCGGGCCACCTGGTCTCCCATTAATTTTGTATTATGATGAGCTGTATTATATTTTATAATGTAATAATATCAATAACAATAAAAAATTATGTGCATAATATAAAAAGTAATAATGACATTTATATTATATATGTAATAATTTAATTATTATTATTATTTACTATGCACTAGATGCTCCTCCAACCTCGGTCCTTGGAAAAATTGTCTCGCGTGAAAACAGTCTATAGTGCAAAAAAAGGTTGGGGACCACTGCCTTAAGGCTACTAAAAGATTATTTACATTAAATTAAATAAACATTAAATAAACCCAATAGGATTGTTTTGCCCCAATAAAGATTAATTATAGCTTAGTTGGGATCAAGTACAGGTACTGTTTTATTATTACAGAGAAAAGGGAATCATTTAACCATTAAATAAACCCAATAGGGCTGTTCTGCCCCCAATAAGGGGTAATTATATCTTAGTTGGGATCAAGTACAGGTACTGTTTTATTATTACAGAGTAAAGGGAATCATTTAACCATTAAATAAACCCAATAGGACTGTTCTGCCCCCAATAAGGGGTAATTATATCTTAGTTGGGATCAAGTACAGGTACTGTTTTATTATTACAGAGAAAAGGGAATCATTTAACCATTAAATAAACCCAACAGGGCTGTTCTGCCCCCAATAAGGGGTAATTATATCTTAGTTGGGATCAAGTACAGGTACTGTTTTATTATTACAGAGAAAAAGGAAATCATTTTTAAAAATATGAATTATTTGATTAAATGGAATCTATGGGAGATGGTCTTCCCGTAATTCTATGCTTTCTGTAATATGGGTTCCTGGATAATGGATCCCATACCCGTATTTTGTATTTGTGCCTTAGATGGACAGTAATTTGCCTGTCAGGTCTTAGCCATTCCTTCAGATATACAGTCATTGTTAGAGCTGCCAATGGCACAAAGGTGATTTTACATGATTCTATTAACAAATGTGAATTTTCAAAGACAGAAGAACAGTGCTTAATCCTTTGTGTGCCACACTGGCACTATAATTCTTCCTTATTATAATGTCTTGCTAGAACACAATGGAAACTGGTTGATTAGCTGCCAGTTAAGCTCATTTCTGTATGCTGTGCCCCATTTTCTTCAGGTATTTTTATTTGACAAAGTCAAACTGGGCTGGTACATTTAAAACAGAGAGATGTGGCCGGGTAAAAAGCATTTGGTTCTCTATGGAGTGACCTTTCCAGTAGCAAAGTTGGTAATTACTGGTAAGAAGTTAAAGACTGAAGCTGATTTATAAACATGGATGTTAACTGCACCAGTGTAGTTACCCATAGCAACCACTCCTTTTCCTACATGTTTTAATTTGTAACAAGTTTAGGGTTAAAACTAATTGCATTCAGCTCTGCTGACTTATATGCTTCGGCGCTATTGGGAGGATCCCAACATTTTTAGATTTTGAAAAATGAAAGAAAATGTGATTTTAAGCAAATTGTAAGCAATTTTTTTAATAAACAGGTACGAGACCTCTAATCTGGAATCCTGTTAGAAAGCTCAGAGCTAGGGGAAAACCTTATCTTAAGCAAATGAATGATTTCCTTTTCCTCTGTAATAATAAAACAGTAGTACAGGTATGGGATCCCTTATCCAGAAACCCGTTATCCAGAAAGTTCTGAATTATGGAAAGGCCATCTCCCATCTCTATTATAAGCAAATAATTCATATTTAAAAATTATTTACTTTTTCTCTGTAATAATAAAACAGTACCTGTACTTGATCCCAACTAAGATATAATTACCCCTTATTGGGGGCAGAACAATCCTATTGGGTTTATTTCATGGTTAAATGATTCCCCTTTCTCTGTAATAATAAAACAGTACCTGTACTTGATCCCAACTAAGATATAATTACCCCTTATTGGGGCAGAACAGCCCTATTGGGTTTATTTCATGGTTAAATGATTCCCTTTTCTCTGTAATAATAAAACAGTACCTGTACTTGATTCCAACTAAGATATAATTACCCCTTATTGGGGGCAAAACAATCCTATTGGGTCTATTCAATATTTGAATGATTGTTAGCAGACTTAAGCTATGGAGATCCAAATTACGGAAAGATGCCTTATCCGGAAAACCCCAGGTTCTAAGCAGTATGGATAACAGGTCCCATACCTGTATATTGGTGGCAAAACAATCATGTTGCGTTTAATGTGATTGGGAAAAAAAAACCTTTTCCAGAAAACCCTGGGTCCCAAGCATTCTGGGTAATAGATTCCCCCATACCTGTGAGTTTAAGGTGTAATGGTAAGTCCCTGAGTGGTATATTGAACTCATAGAGAGTAAACCTAGTCAGTCTGGTGGGGAAAATATTTTCAATTTACTAGCTTAGTAACTAGAATGTAGCATGCCAAGTTATGGAACTATAATAGAAAAGTCGTATAGATGGAAAGAGTGGGAGAAAGACAGATAAGAACAGTTTAGTGAGAGAGAAATAACCCCACAATAATACATTAGTTGAGATCAGGATAATGTGAGGTGACAGGTTCACTTTAAGTCCCTGACTGCACCGAGGCAGCTTTTTAATTCCTTATTTCCTCTTCCCGTATATTTCTCTGATCCCAATTATGCATGCAGCCATGAAAGGCACCAAAATCAGCCCTTCGGAAAGATTCCACATCACATCAAACATTACGCGTGGAAAAAGATGTTCTAGGGATTTCCATTTAATTAAACAAGGAACATCGCCGGCCATCAAAGCGAGGGTGCGAAGAATTTTAACATTTGCACTAGGTAATTTGTACGTTTAAATTGTAGGCCCATTCTGCACGGCCTCAGTGCCGGCTGGTTTATAGGGACAGGAATAGGGTGCCTGGGAAATACACTGCCTGCCGCTCTTACCAGCCTTGCATGATTATGGGCTATGATGAACTGCATAAAATGTAAGTACTGACCATAAAACAAAGCAGTGTATGCATTATTATGAATGCAAAGTGTGTGTTTGGACTCGGCAGGCAGAGCTCTGTTTACAGAAATAAGAACAGGGCCAGTTGCTATGTAAAACAAGCCTTTTTTGTGAATGATGACCTTGATATGTTGTAACTTGTAGGTGCCAAATGCTGCCTAAATCATATCCACTTTAAAGGACAAGGATAATATAGTAGGAACCCCTTGGTGAATTTAATTGCTTATTTTTGTTGCATTTAGGTAACAAATGCACAGGCCCAGGGAAAAAAATACCACACTACCATTTTATTTACCTTTCCTAGGCATCCGTAGTACAGGTTTAAAGGAGAAGGAAAGTCATTTTGGCATTTTACTGCCAATAGATTCATTAGTGCCACCTAGAACCCTATATTTATTCAGCAGAAACAATTACCATTCCTGAGTAAACAGCTTTAGAAGCTTTCTCCATTTGCCATTTTAAGCAGTTTCCTGCCTGCAGTCTAGCCTTTATAGCTGAGATCACACATTCCTAAGGGAGGGGGGAGGGAGTTATTAGCATTCTGGTGGGAGGGGGATGCAGGAGAGGGAAGAGAGGAGAGAACTGGGTAGACTCTGGCCATGGGAATGGAAGGATGTTTCTGAGAGAGGAAGTCAGACACTGGAACATCATGTTTACAAAAAAGAGACAAGAAATCCTGTGTTTCTTTTGACAGAGGGCTCAGTGCAGCATTACAGTAAGTGCTTATGATAAAGCTTAATTAGTTTTTACGTTTCCTTCTCCTTTACCACTGGGAAGTAAAAGTGCAAAAAAATTGTGCTATTCAGACTGTCTAGTGAATTGGGCTTTCCTTGGCCTTTAATATTTAACAGTCCTATACTTATTTTGCTTTACAGGAGAGTTTTCTAAAGCTCTAGTAAGCTCTCTGGCTGTGTTGTTCCTTATACAGACAAATCTTGACCCACAAGCAAAGTTTATAATGACAATAGCAATTATTAATAGTATATTAATAGTTTAGTCTATACTGAATGGTGGTCAGGGACCTGTGTGCCCCTTTTATTCTAGTGGTCGAGTTCAACACCATATGCAAGCAAGGCTTCAGTGTCTTAGCAAAACTGGTGCATACATTGCCATAGACCAGTGGTTGTTGGACTATTTTTGGTTCAAGTCCCCTTTAAGGGTGGATCCTTAGGTCAGGCCCCCCTTAGTACATAACAAGGTAATAGGTATAGGGAACATGTGTATCAGCCATTGTTATAGGAAAAAAACCTGACCCTCAAGCTGGTGTTTGGATGTATTTAGGAAATAGGCTTTCTCTTCAAATGTCACCCAAAGAAACCTACTGGGTAAGTCTCCCTAACCCCAGCTCTATGCTCCCATGAGGGGGACCAGCCCCACATTATGGAAACCACCAGTATATTTTCAGAAAAGGCAGCTTTCTGAAAATATAGGTTGTGCTGTGGGGCAAATAGGGGAGGTTTTCCAGCTGAACAGTGACAAGGTGTGGGAAGGATCAAGGGCTGGGCCAAAATATTGCAATATACAGGAATTCTGTCATGGAATCTCAGTTTTAGCACTTTGCTTAATGGGACAGAATTGTTTTGTTGTTATTAATAAAATTACAATATAGATTAGGGGTGGTAGGTTAGGCCAGTTAGTATTAGGTGTGGAACTGGGATTGATGTTTTTATTAAGATGTTTGGGAAGGCAGAGTAAGACCAAATGGAAAAGAGAAAATTACAATTCTTGGGTCATCTTAGGACCAGACCATGATTTTATGTTAGCATATGCACAGCTTTAACCATAAGCTATTTTCTGTCATATATAATAAATGTGTTTAATGAAAAAGCCCCAAGCAAGTATTTATGCTGCAATTGTTTAAAGAAAGGGCAGGCTGGCTGGGACATTATGCTTATTGCTTTCTGTCTTTCTCTGAAAACTCTATTTTACATGTTTGGGAAACAGATATGAAATTGCGTGCAGTATGTAAAATGTCTGTTAGTTGTAATAATGTAGCAGATGCATATGTTATTAGTAGTTTCCTTTTGTCATGCTTGTAAAAGACCCCCTCGAGGGAAAGGGAAGGCGGCAAATAGGGGGAACTGTGATCGGGTGGCAGGTGGTTTAGTCAAGTTAATAAGGAGTTGCCCAAGGGCAGATCACTTGGGTTAATAGAAGAAAGTGTAAGGCCAAGTAATAACAGCAAGTGTGCATTTTGGGGAAGAGAAAGATATATAACTGAAATTCTACACATGGTTGGGCTGTTGTTGGTCAGTTATCATGGATTGCTCTAAGCTAAGTGTCATACCTACACATCTTTATAACATTTTAGTTTTGCTATGAATGTAATCTATAAACATTATTTTTCTGTTCATGATTTAAAAGGCTAGTTAATTTTCTGTAGTAATTTTACTGGCATGCCTGGGGTTAATATGCTGATTATCTATTTTTTGTAATAATTATGCTGGCACATCTCAGATTAATCTGCAGATTAGCCATTTTCTGTAGTAATTATACTGGTATGTCTGGGGTTAATATGCTGATTATTAGGGATGCACCAAATCCACTTTTTTGGATTCGGCCGAACCCCCAAACCTTTTGTAAAGGATACAGCCGAATACCAAACCAAATCCTAATCTGGGAAAAATTCTCAACTTCCTTGTTTACGTGACAAAAAGTCATGTGATTTTTAGGATTTGGATTTGGTGCCTCTGGCCGAATCCGAATCCTGCCGTAAAAGGCTAAATCTTGGACGAATCCCAAACCGAATCCTGGAACCCTACTTCTTCATTCTTTGTATCAATTGAACAGGCATGTCTTGGGTTAATTTGCAGATTTTCCATTTCTGTAGTAATTATACCGGATTGCTTGGCGTTAATATGCTCATTATCCATTTTTGTTCTAATTATACTGGTGCTTCTTTGGTTAACATGATCGTTATCTATTTTATTTAGTGATTATACTGGCTCATCTAGGGTTAATATGCTCATTATCCATTTTCTGTTGTAATTTTACTGACACGTATGGGGTATGTTTTGGCAAAATGGGTGTGGTATTTAGGGGTGTGACCAAAAACATTTCCACAGTCCCGGCAGATTTTCATTATTTTTTAATCTCTGCTTAAACAGACCCCATAATTATACAATTATGTACGTTGTGAGCGACTCTATGGGCTTTGGCAAAAAAATGATTTCCTACAAACTTGGCCCCTAGTTATTGTATCCAGGCTTAGTCTAAAAAAACAGGTTGTTTTTTGCTTGATGGATATTTACTGTGGACATCCATGGATCCAGTTATATAACGTCATGGCTTCTTGGTTTCTTGGCCACACCCCCTTCCAACTTCTTTGGGATTAGAACAGAAAAGAAGAGCTGAACGAAGGAAGATGGAGTGGTAGAGTGGCAAGGGTAGAGTTCATTGTAGAAATACATGGCTAAAAAGCAATAGTAAAAGAAAAATATATAAAACTCAATATTTTCCGTAGACAAAGATAAAAATAAAGGTGGAAAGGGCAACCTTTTATACTGTAGGCTGGACGAATGGTGAGGCATTGAGACAGATACCTAAATAACTTTCTTTTACATCCTTAAACATATCACTTCGCTATTACGCCTTTTCTGCAATGAAGTTCATTTTGATCTTCGCGTAATCCTGTTTCTTTGTCACCTGTCATTTGTAATTCCGTTTTTTATTTGTGCCATTAATAGGAAATTGTCTGCAGGAACTGTTAAAGAATGGCGGCGTTAAATGGATATTACATTCCCTTGTACAGCACAGCGCTTTGGAATGTGTCCATGAATTCATTAAAGATATACTGTAGGCGAAAAAGAACTGTTATTTAACTCCTGTCGGCTTTGATTCACATCTGTTGCCAGGCACGGAGTGCAGAAGGCGCCATAGTTTACGTTTATTACCACTGGTGTTTGTCAGAGCCGTTATGATTGGCAATGACAGGAGGTTACAGAAAACACCTTTTCAGGTTGTGGGTAGAACATCAAGCCTTACTGATGTACCTGGGGGAGTGGCCTCATATCCCCGGCTTGGTAGAGATCTAATATCAAATAAAAAAGAATGAAATTCTTGAGGCTTATTTATTACTTCCAAGTAGGGTTGACCCGGACAGCATGGTTTACGGAAGGCCTGCCCGGGTCAAAAATGACTCACTAACATTGACGCGGCGATTGGCCAATTGCCACATCATAGCCCCACCCCTGTGACGTAAAAACCCCACCCTTCCCCGCCCCCATGATAACATGGCCCCACCTCCTCCCCACCCCCCATGACATCACCCACGCCCCCTGCCCAGCTTTCTTTAGCCTGCAGAGGTGGCAACCCTACTTCCAAGGCAGCGTGCAAAGTGCAAACTACAGACACTAGTGGGCTTATTTAGCAATTTTCGAGTTGAATTGGAGAGTTTTTTTTCTACTTTGAATAAACTCGCATTTTAATAAAACTCGAATGTTTGCTTAATTATTAAAAAAATCCAAATATGAAAAACTTGCTTGAATAAAAAACTTGAATACCTCGAATTTGTGAGTTTACAAATTTGAAAAACTCGAAAATCTTGAATAGAAAACATGGCTTGATTTTGCTTCGGACCATTCCAATTTACTTCTACATAAACATGAAAGCTTTTGGATGTGAAAGTTTTAGATTCAAATTTTTACTTTTTTGCACTTAATATATTTAGAACATTTCAGTTTTTGAACTATAATTTGAATACTGGGAGGGTCAGAGCAAAACAATTGACGTACATTATCTCTAGGGCTCATTATGCCTGCGAGCGCAGTGGACAACTTTTCCTGCGTTGAACCAGGTCTAAAACCCCTTACATTAAAGGTACTAGCATCAAAGATACTCAGCTACATAACATATGAGAATGTCAATAATAATCATATAAAGACCAATCCACTCGTACCTGTACTGATCTTTTTTTCTTAAAGGAGACATATTCTATAAAAATTTAGAATGTACCAGTGAATTATACTCCTCTAGATATAGAAGGATTGTGCTAAAAAAGTTGTGTTTATAGTCCCGCCCATCCGTTCCACTTCCTGCTGGCTGAATTCTCTGGATGAGCTGGGGAGCCGGTGGCCCTCCATACACTGCACTGTAGGATAGGAACCAATCAGCAGCTAGGCTGACCTGATAGGGAACTGAAGCCTGTCTGTGCTTGTGTGAGTGCAGGGCTGTGATTGGCTCTCCCCCTCCTACTGTGCTTCTGGCAGGGACCGTTAGGCCCACTCTTCATTTCAAACTCGGACAGAGAAGTGATAGGATCTATAGGGAGCTCCAATAAAGGGGCCATTGTTACAGATAGGGTTAATGTTTAGCCCAAAGTGAAACCAGCACCGGATATTATTCATAATTGCCTACAAAATTAGGGTTTTTCCCATTTATCCAATATGTCTCCTTTAAGGAGGGGAGGGGCTTTTCTATCAGCTGTTAAAGGGCACAGCATCAGCGTTTCGTAGTTATCATGGTAAAATGAGGCTGGAAACCACAAAAGATTTATACATCTATTCATAAATTAAAGGGAATCTATATCTATATCCCCAGAATGAATACTTAACCAACAGATTATATCTGTTTATATCATATTACTGTATGTGGCCTATTATAGAATCGTACCAGACTGGAATATATATCAGTAAATACTGTCCTCTTTTCCCTTGAGCCACCATTTAGTGATGGGCTGTGTGCTCCCTCAGGGATCAGCTGACAGGAAATAATGCAGCTCTAACAGGGTTGGACTGGGGGGTGCAGGGCCCACCAGGGCTGCCACCCCAGGGGCCCCACACCCCCAAGGTTCCCCCGCTGGCCTGCCACCCGCTCAACGTCCTCTCCTCCCCTGAGTGCGCGTAAGTGAAACGCATGAGGAGAGGACATCGGCGGCCAGGGAAAGTGGCAACAGGGATTGGGTCTGGGCCACCGGGGCCCACTATGGCATACCTCCCAACATTTTGAAAATGGAAAGAGGTACAAAAAAAACCATGTCCAGGTCAGAGGAAGTTCAAGGGAGGTGACAACAGTAAATGGAAAAATAGTGTGAGGGGTATTAAAATAAATTAGGGAAAAGTCAAGGGTGAGGGGAATAAATCAAAGAAACTGATCAGGAAATGTATTAATGGATGACTCTAACCTTCTTATGAAGGAAACAGCAAACATCCTATTGTGCAGGTATCTGGGGCTACAAGGATCTCTTCATCAGACGGAGATGTACAAGGTAAATGCAGTCATGAAATAAGTGATTCCAGTGTCTAAATCTGGAAAGTAAATTTGGCTTTCCGGCACTTTATACATCTGTCACACAGTAGTGATGGACTCACTGATGCTGAGCGAGTGAATAGAAGATGTAATGGAAAGAAATATTTTTCCCTTCCCGCTGCAGAACACAACTCACAAACTGACTTTATCTAAATGCTGTTTCAAGTAGATATAGTCAGTGCGCTGCTGCTTGGCGATATAATCCTGACATGTTCTGGGTCAAGGCAAAGGTCCCTGTGAGATTTCAGCTTTCACATGAAATGGATACTGACCCGACTTGCCTTGCTATTTATGTTGAACTCATAATAATCTTCCTGTTGCAGTGCTATCCCTAGATTTCATATAGGTATTATTGACTCTTTTGTATTGGTATTATTAACTTTTTTGTGCTTTTCAATTAAATGTTTGTCTGCCTTTTTCTATTTCCAAAGCCCTTCTGCCAGCCTGTAGCTATCTAGCACAATACTAGCATGAGCATGGCCATGGCCTGAATGCATCTGGGACAGGGTCAGACATGAAAAACCAGTCTTGGAAGAAACCAAGTATAACCCTATCTTGGCAAATTGGAAAGGCTTCAGATAGGGTTACCACCCGTCTGGGTTGTACAGTGGCTGTCTGGTTGAAACCTGCCGCCTGTCTGGCTTTTAGAAGTCTGAAAACCAGGCAGTCCTTCTCCCTCTTGAGGAGCAATTTGACTTAATCATAGTCCACCTTATCATAGTCCTGTCCACAAATTAATTAACCCACCCATACATGTCATTGGCCCCAGCATCACTAGCCCTGCCCCTGACGTCTCCAGTTTCCACCACCTGTCCAGATCACAAAGCCAGCAAAGGTGGCAACCCCGGTTCCTTTGGATCAACTAGCAGTGGTATTTGGGCAGAAAGGTTGAGCTTGATAGACATGTTTTTTCAGCCTCTTTTGATACAAAAACACTCTCACACACTATGAAAGCTTGGTTAATAGCCAAAGAAAATCTAAGGCTGAACTTGTCATTTCTTTTCAGCAAGAAGGAAGGTCACTTTTAAATATTAATTTTCCTTTCCTTGCCAAGCACTCAGGAGTGTGTTTGAAACAACTCTTTCTATTGCGCTCCTTTACTTTGACAAGCCAATGACTTTAAATATGCAACCTCATAAGCGCAAAACCATCGACCTTTCCGTTCTCATTAGCTATCATGCAGGAGGCTTATGTTTACTGGCATCATTTGTAAACAAATATAATTAAATCTGAAGCATGAGGGATTTTGTGGGTTATGAGGTATAAGAAATACTGCATGTCCTATTGCTAGACAGAGATTAAAGTGAGTGGATCTAGGAGTGTTGGTTTCTCTTACATTTCAAGGCCGGTTTATTTCTGTTATTGGATCTAAAAGGTTGACATGATTTGGGATTTGCTTTCTGTGGGAGGTGGGGAAAGGCTAATATGTTATTCATTGGTGTAACCAGTTGCTTCTGGCTGTCATGTTTATATGTCTGGCAGCAACTGGAGAAAGAGCAATGATTACGGACATGCCACTGGGGGTTTAGACTACAAGGATAGGCTACATACTCAGGTGCAAAAGAAATAAGACCTAAACTGTTAGTATTTAGGGTTGAATCAAAGAAGCAAAAGCAGCTATGGGAGGGACAATATGGCTAAAATAAATCCATGCAATAAACCAACACAAATGTCTGAATTCAGGTCTGGGCACCTGCTATATAGCCAGAATCCACTGCTTTAGCACTGGTACTGGTATTGTCCCAATATTGATGTCACGGGAGTGTCAGCTGTATCAGCATGATTACGTCAGGTGTGGGGTTCCATGTAGAGCAGGGGTCCCCAACATTTGTTACCCATGAGCCACATTTAAATGTAAAAAGAGCAAAAATGTTCCTGGGGATGCCAAATAAGGGCTGTGATTGGCTATTTGGTAGCCCATTTGTGGACTGGCTACAGGAGGCTCTGTTTGGCAATACCCCTGGTTTTTATGCCAAAACTTGCCCCCAAACCAGGAATTCAAAAATAACCTGCTTTGAAGCCACTGGGAGCAACATCCAAGTGGTTGGTGAGCAACATGTTGCCTGCCAGCATCTTGTTGGAGATCATTGTATTTTGAGGGTGAAATGGCTACCTTTGGGTGCTAACAAGCAGAAGGTGGGAAGTTAGATGTAGTTTTATGTACATTAACCCACTTCTAATAGATATCTGGCCCATATTACAAATTGCTCCTAAACTGATTGCATTGTTGAGATTGGCAGCTATATAGTTGGGACCTCATGGGGACAACATTGTGTCCTCCACCTCCCCACTCAACATTAATACTGCAAATTGGTATCCAGTCTATTGTCTTGTCACTGGTGTTTTTAGAAGAGTTGTTGTGAAAATGATTCAGTGCCTGGTTTATATGAAATGAATATGTGCCCACATTTGCACTGTTCCTCTATAATCAGAAAGAAACACTGTAGCATAAATCCCACTGAAATCCACAAAGCAGAGATATGGAAGTAATCTAAGTAGGAACCAAGCTCTGTACGGATATATTTACATCATTTGGCTGCTGATCTAATTTGCTGTGTTGCTGCTCTAGTCTTTTGGGGCCTTTAGATATGATTAGCATTTGTTGAAAAAGAAATCAAATTGGTCTAAGGTGGGCCTTTTATTCTAGGGAGGTGGGTTGGCTTCTGTTCCAGAATCCTTTAGTATTCAAACTATGCCTTTACTGAAGCTCCATACGCTAATATTAAATAGTTCTGATCATTTCATATGCTTTGCAGTAAGATATTGTTCAAAGGTCTGATTCATAGCACGCCTGAAAAAGTCCAGCCTCAAGGAAGCAATGTTTTTCCAGCATCGGTTCCTTGAATATGGTACCCCATAGCAATTGCTCAGTTGACATAAGTGTACATAATTATAAATTGTGCAGTGTGCTTTTGTGAGTCATTTACAGACAACTGGGTGTATAGAGCTGCATCATTGTTCTCATTAAAGGATAAGTAAGCCTTTTATTTTAAAATCCCCTAAAATTACTCTAAAGACCCCCCAGGATAACATTCTCCCTGCATGCAGATTTATTTTGTTTCTCTGTAACAAGCAACTGAACTGCTGCTCTTTTACTGACTTCCTTGTCTAAAGTGAAGCTCTGCCCCTTTTTTCTTTATGAGCCCTCTCTCTCTCTGACTATGACGATCTCAAGGAGGTGCCTACTGAGCATGCTCACTGCCCCTGCTTCAATTAAAATCAATCAGGCATGCACAGTAGGTAACTTTTTAGGTCATTATAGTCAGAAAGGGAAGGAGGGCTCAGAAAGCAAAAGGGGTGGAGCTTCACTCTGGACAAGGAAGTCAGTAAAAAGCTGTAGTTGAATTGGCTGTAATAGAGAAACAAAATAAATCTGCATGCAGGGAGAAAGGTATGTTTTTCTGTAGGCTGTACGGAGTAATTTTAGAGATTAAAAAAAGAGGGTTTACTTATTCTTTAAGTAGTAGTTATACTGACCATACATGTCCAGATTTAGCAGGACAGGCTGACATTCCTCAGTCAAATGTTTCCTATAGCAATCGTATATGTTTTCATATAATTACGTATAACAATATTTCACATAACCATATTTTCATTATTGACACAAGGGGTTGTTTACGTCCACAAGTGCCATGAGCAAAATGCAGTTTTGAGAGCAGTCGCCATGTTTTTCTCCCACAATGCAGCTTTTTTCCAAGAATTGCAGCACCATTGCAGGTGCAAGGGGGCAGTTGTATGGAAGTCCATTTGGTGTTATTGTGTAAGTATTCATTTGGCACAAGTGCACTGTGCCTATTGAAGCTGGACATGAAGCAGACCCTGGAACTACTGCCCACTCAGGAGGTTACTCTAGCTCCAGTGTTTGCCCCGGAATTAACAGGTGCAGTAGTACTGGATTCAAAATGGCAGAAAGGATTGAGTTGTGATGAGCAGTGTACAAAGTGCTGATGACCCCTACAGACAAACAACTGATACGCTACCCTGAATGTCTCACCATCTGTAATAGGTAGGGATATGTGAGAATGTTGCAATGGTTAACATGGAAGATAATTATTTAAATGTCTACCAGCAGTTATATATGCTACCTGTGAGGGCTCATTTCTGACTATTAGGGGCACAAGTGCTGCAGTGATAAGGGGTGTCCTTAGAGCCTATGCACTTACTGCTTGGCTACAAGCCCATCCTTCTGGCTGCCCGTGGTCTGTATCTTGCGCCAGTGCAAAGTTCAATTCTGTCAGGTTCAAGGGACCACTTTAATTAACAGTGAACATAAACCCTGGGGGTTTCGATTAGCTAAGCACCCCCCAGTGAATAAGGCTGTTATCTTTTTACCCTGGGCTTTCTCACCTATTCTTTAGGAAATGTGTTGGCCTGTGATACTATTTCTTTCTGTACTCCGCATGCACCCACATTAAATAAGCACAAGGATTACTTAGGGGCAGTGAGGAAATACTGGCATTGTGTTTTGAAATAAACTCCATAGACAAGTTTAATTATGGGGCTCATCAGTGCCCAGCATCCCCTGGAGTTGCATAGCTTTCCTGTGTAAATGCTAGAGGATACCCACATGCTTCCCACCTATTGGCACCTCTGTATAATCACCCCTTTAATCTGCAGCCCCCCACTGAGAGCATCTGTTGTTGTTATTGGAACTGAACAGTTCGGGCATTGCTGGCCAAGAATTACATGGTAGCCCGCATGTTTACTTGTAGCCCAGGATGTAGTTTAGTTAGAACTTTGATTGGGTATCTGGAAACAGCGGCTCAGTTCTACTTTGTATAAACCCAGTTCATTGCATTCGTGTCAGTTATTGCTGACCTTAAACTGTCATGGAGCAAGCGAGCCGTAGCGGCATTACAGTAGCTTGTTGTTTTGCCCCGCAGCATTCTGAGCGGATGCATTTACACGTTGCGCCTTCCAGTTGCTTTCATCTTGTAAAGAACTCTCCTCTTTCACTGCTCTCCATGTACCTTTCAGCTTCTGACAATGTGAGCTTGCTGTATTTAGACAGTGGAAGAAACTATTTATTGTTCTGAAATCGTTACTATTACTTTCCATAATTCAAGTGATTTGGTGTTTCTCACCACAAAGGTTACCGATATATATTGCACAACAAAGTGTCTCCGATCCCAGTGGGGCAGCAAATTCATTTATAAACTTCAATCAATTACCTGATGAAATGGAAACTAGTTTACCCTGCCATGAACAAAGGAAATGCTAATAGGAAAGAAGTCTGTATAGTCTTTGGGAAGTGGTTGTCAAACTATGTCCATTCAATCACCCTTGAAGGTCCAGGTTGCCACCTGGATGGTACAAAAATGCCTGCATGGTTTGTAGAAGCCTGAGAAACAGGCAGGGCAGTCCATTGGCACAACATAGGGCCAATTACAGGTCAACATCATAATCTGCCCCTAAACATCATAGCCACTCCCCCATCAACACACCCCTGACTGCATTTGTAATGCTCCCTGATGTCACCCCCATTTGGATCACATGGAAGAAAAAGGTGGGTAGGACCTAGGTAGGCCATAGGTAGGGCTTCATTGCAGGTCCAGCCTTTTGTTCAGGGCCTAAAAAAAATATTGGTGTAATTGAGCAATATTTCCAAAGATATCTCAAACACAAATACATATTCATGCCAAATCTCACCCTAACAGGCCTTCAGGCTCAACCCCTGTGCCACTGCTCAAAGGGCCCCAGCTAGTCCCACAGTTTGGGAGCCACATTATTTTATTCAATTTTAAAATTAACACATATTTATAAAGCAACATCATATTTCCAGGACTGTACTATAAACAACTGATAAAGGAGGTAAAGAGGACCCTTATGAAAAAAGCTTACAATCTATTAGGAGAAGGGGTAGTAGACACAAGGGGGGTCATCCCTGGGCCCCTCCATGACCGCAGAGTCTGCTTCCGCTATAGTTACGCCACTGATCACATACCTGGATAGGAACACAGCTAATAGCTATATACATGATATCACAGCTTCTGTATGTATCAGGGGACTCACAATTCTCCCTGTAGATTCTGCTTGAGCAGCAGCAGTTTTGCTTACAGTTAATTTTGTAGCCATTAAAGTCACTGAATCCACTTATTCATCTCTTCAAACAAGCTGATGATCAGGAAATGGCTTTCTGCTTGGCCAGGCAACATTCTCTGGTGTTTCATGGCACAGTTCATTAGAAATGTACTTTATACAAATGGGCTTGTTTGTCACTATGTGCAGTTCATTAAGCTATGGCCATGGCACATGATCACTCAAACAGCGTTGCCACAGGAAAAGCCACAAAGGCCTGCGCCTCGGACAGCAAGATTTTTGCATGCAACCTGCCCTGCGTTAGTGCTCAGGACTGGGTGGGAGAGTAGGGCAGGAGGGGGTAAAATGGACGGGGGGGGGGTGCAAGTGGGTAGTTGGACTGGAAAGTGACCATGGGGATAAGGAGGGTGGGCTCCCAAGGTACACACTGTACATTAATCAGCTCCTGCTGGTAGGTGAGTGTTCCATGCAGTATGGCTTATAACAGTACAATGCAAGATGTAATACAGAACTGCCCCCCCCCCCCGGTCCCACTGCCAGTGCAGATTAGTGATGTTTCGCCAGGCATGGATTTGCGCATCTGAAAATTGTCGCCTGCGTCAAAAAATTTGTTGTGGGTGTCAAAAGAATAGTTGCGGGCATCAAAAGAATTGTCATGGGTGACAATTTTTTTGATGCAAGTCATTTTTTGCCGTTTTGCGAATCTTTCAAAAGATTTCCTTTTTTTATGGTTTCAGAATGATTTACCTTTTTTTTGTTCAGCAGCTCTGTAGGGTGAAATTTCAGCAGCTATCTAGTTGCTAGGGACTGGTTTACCCTAGCAACCAGGCAGTGGTTTGAATGAGAAGAATAAACAGGAAAGGGTCTGAAAAGAAAGATAAGTGATAAAAAATAGCAATTGCAATGAAACTTTAGCCTCACAGAGCACTAGTTGTCTATAGGTATGCCTGTGTATTAACCTTACAAATTAGCAGCGCATATTTATCTAATAATATTTAACCCAGTTCTAAAAAGCCGATCAGTTTAAAACCTTAATAAATAGCTGCCTACATGTAATCTATTTTAAACCAATTTTTTTCCCCAATTCTATTAGAAGTTCAGTTTCAAAATAATCATTCAGCACAGAATGAGGCTAAAAACAGCCTGTACTGCTTCCTGTCTCGCCATTCAGCCTTCTCTTTTCCACATAAACTGCTGAAGTGCTAAAAATGTTCTTTTTTTCTATTAAAAACCCCTAGTTAGTGAATGTAATTCAAGGCTTTCATAGCTCGTTATTGCAAATAATTTTATTATTGCAGAGTGACTCCCTGCGGGGGACGATACACCCTGATAACATTAAATAGGCACAAATTTTAATCTGAACAAATTTGAAAGCTGTAATACTCATATTCAGGTTTGTATTTAAAGGGAAAATACTGTAAAAACCAAAGAAGCTTTTATTTTAACATGCAAAAACCAATTAAGTGAAAAGGTGTTTTTTTTTCTGACGACTGCGTGATGACATTTATGTGGATTATTGCATTTTGGAATGCAGTGTTAAAATTCCATTTATCAGCCGCTTCCTTTGATATATGTAGGGAAGGGTTCACACATTACAAAGGGATTGTATTTGCCTGCATTGTGCAGTCCTTGAGAAATAAATGGGAGCAGAGAAGAGAAGCGCAGTACAGGAAATCTGGCACCTCCATTTGTAATTAGTACTTATCAGATTAAACAGAATTACATAGTATATTTTTATATTAAGTGACCTATTAAAGAATCTCACCAAATTGGAATATATATATCAGTAAATATTGCCCTTTTACATCCTTTCCCTTGAGCCGCCATTTAGTGATGGGCTGGGTGCTCCCTCAGAGATCAGCTGACAGGAAATAATGCAGCTCTAACTGTAACAGGAAGTAGTGTGGGGTAAAAGACAGAACTCTGTCCATTCATTGGCTGATGGGGCCTAGCATGTATGTGTGCCTATTAGTGATGAGCGAATCTGTCCCGTTTCGCTTTGCCGAAAAATTTGCAAATCTTTCAAAAGATTCGCGAAACGGCGAAAATGTCACGTGTCAAAAAAATTCTTTTGTCACCCGCGGCTATTCTTTTGTCGCCCGCGACTATTCTTTTGTCGCATGCGGCTATTCTTTTGTTGCATGGCTATTCTTTTGTTGCATGGCTATTCTTTTGTTGCATGGCTATTCTTTTGTTGCATGGCTATTCTTTTGACGCCCGCGACTATTCCTTATTGACACTCGACCTGGGTGACAATTTTTGGACAAACAAATTGTTCCGCAGCAATTTTTTTCATCCGTTTCGCAAAAAAATCCGCCCATTGTGAAATGCGGAAATTCATGCGGCAAATCCATGCCTGGAGAAACATTTCGCCCATCACTAGTGCCCTTGGTTTGTTTGTGAGCACCATAAATCATATGATCCCATATGGCAGTTTTCTATGTAGGATTACCCAATGGCACATACTACTAAAAAAGTATATTTTTATGAAAATGTTTTATTAAGATGAAGCAGGGTTTTACATATAAACTGTTTTATGTAATATATTTCTTATAGAGACCTACATTGTTTGGGGCATAGTTTTCCTATAAGGTTCTATTCTTTTACATATAATTGTGTAGTTTTGTCAGAAAGGTAATTTACATGACTGATGGACTTATGCTTGCATGAAGGTATCCATTCCCTGGTACTCATGAGACTATTTCCTATTTCCATTCTGACCAACAGCTGAAGCCCCATCTTGCTTTATGGCAGGGATTGTGGATACACTTTCAGTCAGGATTCCCACAGGGCAAAGCAGATCATTTACCCTCTATCTGAATGGCTCATTGACCTTTATTACATTCTCTGCTTGGCAATGCCTGTGGCTGATTGAGTAGCTGTGGCAAAGTAAATGGATGCATTAAAGGTACCAACAATGTCTGTGCTGTATATGAAATACCGGAGCCTCTAATGTGACAGAAACCACCAGAGTATCAATTTAAATCTGTCTAAATAAAGTAAATAGTACTGTAGTATTAGGAAATAAGTATTTGATGATAGTATTGTTTAAATTACCTGTAATTCATTGTCGATTGAGTCGGAATATATAGAATAAAAGAATAGGAACTGGGTCAGAATCTCCCCCCCGTAACAATACTGAAATATACTGAAAATCTCCCCTGCAGCTGAGATACTTACTGGGGGCCGCTTCAGGCTGCTTGTTACTGGGGGGACACTGAGCTGTCAGTCTCCATTGCCAGCTATAGCATATGTCTATTTCCTATGTCCAGCTAGTATCTAGGTACATGGGGGGCTAAGGCAAAGCAATGGCAGAGAAACTGGGAATGCACTTACATTGCTTATTAGGCAGATGATTGAAGGCAGGAAGCAGGATCATTTTGCCTCCCCTCCTGCCGCACAGTTAGGGATACAGTCAGACAACACATAGGGAGACTACAGTGCAAATGTGTCAGGTTAACACTTTAACAGAGCAGCAGAAGGTGTAAAAAGGGCTGAGAGCAATAGTTTAACCCCTTGAGTGCTTGGAAAAAAAACTAACAGGGGCTCTTTACAACCGTGGAGTCAGTATTCTTATTTTTACAAGGAAAAAAATACCTTCATTTGTTACCTACCCCCTTGGTCTATGCAGATGGGATGAAATTCTATTAAACAGCGTCCCGGCCCTCCTTCCAGCCTTGCACCCACCCACCAATGATGTTGGGTTGTTCTACTGGAATGAAGTAATGGGTCAAAAAATGTAAAAAAGCAGGTGGAGAGTGCGGATTGCAGGTCAGCTGGTCCAAGATGATGTTCATCCACCCAATTAGACCCCAGCATGTCTTTATCACCTGCTGCTTCAACTGCAGAAGCAAGTCAAGCAATAAAGCACATGTATTTTGTTTTTTTTCCTCATTTTTATTTTCCTTTATTTCATACCATCAACATATTTTGCCTATTATTTTACAGAGAGTCTTCTAAAATTTATAACCATCTATTTGCTGGTGGAACTTACATCCTTATGTCCCTGTAACAGTCACACATACCATTGGTATCCTCTGCAACAGTCAACCTACCAGTATGTTCTGAGTGAAAAACAGAGTACCTCTGGAACCCCATGAAACCCCATGCTGCAATGCCCGTTTGTCCCGTTGTCTCTTCTGTGCTTCTCCGCAGGGCAATGTAGGACAAAATGGCCCATGTTTCCTGACTGGGCTGTACGCATTTAGGTGCATGCAAGTGCCGAACACAGGTGGAATGTAACTTGGTAAAAGGCATAGGTAAATACCTGCCCTTATACATATAGAAACTTCCAGTTCTGTTGATTCCCTGAATATCCCTGAATATGTCCACATCCCCTTAAAGGGGAAGGAAAGTCATTTTGTAATTTTAGTGCCAATAGATTAGCCACATTAGTGCAAGCTAGAACACTATAAATAGTGTTCTAGCTTGCACTAATGTGTAGAAAGCTCCATACCTGAATAAACAGCCCTAAAAGCTCCCTTGTTTAAGATAGCAGCTGCCATTTTAGCTTGTCTCCGTAGCTTCCTGCTGCAGCTCTAGCTGCTGGTGGCATAGATCACACATTCTGATGGGAGGAGAGTGAATTCTTATGAATTCTTATAGGAGGGGGGGGGGTGGAGCAGGAGAAGGGAGAGAGGAGAGAGCTGAACAGACTCTGGCCCCTGGAGGATTTTTCTGAGAGAGGAAGTCTGATACCGAAGTGTGTACACAAAAGAAGACTGAAATCATGTGTTTCTTTTGATAGAGGACTCAGTGCAGCATTACTGTGAGTGCTTATGGCTGTATTTACATAGACATATTCTTAATATACTGTATTTAAATAAAATAAGCAAGCAATTGAATTAGCACTGCATTCAGTATTTCTGCTTCCTCTCAGGCCATGATTCATCCCAACCTCTTTATTGTCATCTTGCACATTTATATTACTATTCAATCTCCTTAATCAACACTAATAATGTTGCATTACTCATTTCTAAACATGTATTCTTTTCTAATAAATGAAATTAGCAAGGTTCAGAACTCTCTCGTTTTTACACATATATTGTTATACATCACTGACTTGAATGGGGTTGAACTCATTACAGAGACTAATGTTATGCCTACTGGACTTAATTATTTCACTACTAGAAGCTCTAAAACATTGTTTGGTTTTTCTCTGTTACACTTTACTTTACTTTAAAATGTTATATTTGCATAGAGAACGTTCCCGCAGTGATTCCAGTTATTATACTCTTTTACTGTTTTTATTGTTCCTATGAGGATTATTTTGCTATTCTATTTAATCAAACTATGTTTTTCCCCCAAATACATTGTTTAATATATTCCCTTTCTGTCATTCTGTAGTTGACATTAGCAAGCTAGTGGATGTTTTTCACTTTTATATCCCAGAAGGCATATTTCATTGACCTAACATTTATAGTTATACAGATGGAGCAAATGTACAGTCAAACCCCAAGTTTACCTACCCCCATTTTATGTTTTCCTGGGTTTTATGTTTTTTAAGCCATTTCATGCTCTAATGCATTCAGTGGGAATATTTTACGGTTTCCCATATTATAGATCACATATTTGCTCAATTTTCCTTAAAAAAAAGGCTTGTTTTGTACTTTACACAGTTTACACTTTACCCAGTTTTTACAGATTTTACGTACCCCTATTCTATATTTTCTGGTCCCCTAGAAAACATAAAATCGAGATTTGACTGGATATGATGAATGAAGAGCTAATTTATCAACAAGATTACAGATTACAGAATGTTACCAAAGCTAAACATTTGTAGTTGCTAAGGATAGGCATGGTATTTTATTAGGGGGCTCATAATATGCTTAAAGCAAGGGGAGTATGTTGGGGACAGTAGGGTGAGGATAGGGGAAGGGTCAGGCTATGGTAGAGAAGTCGAAGAAGATTCATGAAACTAAGGGTGAGCAAAAGAATAATTTGGGGGGTCTGTAAACTGCCAGTGTATACATAACCCAGCCACAACTATTTGCAAATGAGAAGAAAACTACAGATGGAGCAGAATTCAATTTCACATTTATGCAGCAGTTGCTCCATTTCTATTACTCAACAGAATTACACTGTGTCTTTTCTAGTTCCAGTACATAGGATAAATCTATTATTAGGGTGACTGTGGGTACACAATAATATAGGGTGAGACAGGAGAAATTACAATGGGCAGATGAAAAATAACAGGTGGGTTTAGGAAAGTGTTCTAAAAAGAGATCTAAGAATGGCAGAGAGCCAAGAGAATGTCAGTTCGATTTTGGGGTGTTCTCCTCATTTACATTTTCTTCTGGCATAGGGACGTGAAAATATATATTTAGGGTATTCAATACGTTTTCTACTCACAAGGGCCAAGCTCAAGCTAGTTGATGTATTAGCCCCTGGTACAGTGGCTAATACAACTTATGTCCCAACTAGAAAACAGTGCAATAGAATGTTTCATTCAATCCAGATAAAACTCAGTGCAAAACTCTGCCTAACTCACATTTAATGGCAAAATATTCTACTGGCCTCCCATATAATGTGATATATGTAGTATATTTCATAGATACTAAAGCTGACCAGAAAGTTTTGCTTCTCCTGCAATCCAGTTGGCCCTTGTGTAGCTAATGACTGTGACCAACTGATCACTTTTGAATAGAACTTGCCTCTTTGGCCCCCATACACAGATACACTTAATCAGCAGTGTAATTGTATGTATAACTAACGAATACCAAAAAGCGCCATCTTTTGCCTGTACTAAGAAATTGGGGTTGCACGTTCTGATAATTGACTTGTTAATGAGCAACTTCATGTTCTTTATGACTTGGTGACTCAAATTAATAGGCTGGGCTTAAAACTTATGGTGGGAACATACAAAACTACTTAATCAGATAACTCCCACTCAGATACCGAAACATAATGGTTCCCTTCTTTATATCTAATGCAGGAAAATATATCTTTCCAAATATATCCTCAAATAACTAACCATTTATATGGCTCAGTACATAATGGCAAGGGCAAGAATACTAGAGAGTTCTACATTTATTGATTTCACATATTTGGTTTCCTTTTCCCATCAGTATGTAACTTAGAGAACAGTGAATTGGTTTCTTTTTTTCAGCCTCTTTAAAGAATGTATGGGATTTCTGTGGCTTTTCATGTTGCTCACTGCCAGAAAGCAGACCCAATAGTAGAGTTTTATAGCATTGGAAGGATCCCTTCAGAGTAAAGATTCATATGTTCCTTGTACATTATCTGGCCACATTCATGAGATGTTCCTGACCTGCCCTATGACTATCTCCAACACCTTATTATACCCCTGACTGAAATGAAAGGTATATCTATTAAATGGGGAAATTGGATGTAGCATCCATTTGATGCCTCCCTAGGAACAGACGTTGGGTGCCTGTGGAGAAGAAGAAAGAGCTTGAGGCGATAGAAGATCTGTGAGAGAGCCAGAGGCAAAATATATCATTTGATTTCTCCCTCAGGGGAAAGCAAAATTGCCAGGTTTTATGGTCTTAGGAACCCCCCCATTCCCTCCGTTTAATGTTCCTGTTGGCAGAGGTTTGTTGTCTTAAATAGGAAATTACCTGCTATCATTATAAAATCTTCTTTCATCAGCTTCTCTTCAGCTCATCTTCTCTAGACTCTTTGTTTCAGTAATGGCCCATACATTTGGAGACCACAGTTGCACTGCATATTCTTCTTGAGGCCTTACAGTTTTTTTTATTATATATATATTACCCTCTCCTCCTGTGAGTCTTTATCTTGCTTTCCTTTCCTGCTGGTGATTGAGGTTGCTTACTATACATAGCTACATTTCCATCAAGGAGAAGAATATAAAATCCCAAGTGCATAAACTTACATTTATCATCAACGTATCTCCTGTTCCTTTTAACCATCCAGACTGAGTAAACCTAAATTTTAATATTTTAAGTTTACTATGTTACTTTTTAAAGAATTAGACATTTTCTAATAGGATCTACCTTCACTATGTTCCTTCACTATGTTCTCCCAAAATAATTAAAAACTGGATCGAGTTTGGCTGTGCCTTAAATCAAGGGGGGCCCTGGGGTTTCCAGATGTGCTACACTGATCTAACCTTAAATGCTTTCCGGTTCCCTTCCTTTAATGTACTGGTTGCTGGAATTGTCATGTCAAACCCACCTTTGTGGCCAACCTTTGGTCATGGCCCTTTGAGTTAATAACAATGTTACTAATAAAGGTGAACATTGGTGCAATAGTCATTCAGCCATATATGAATATATATGTCAGCAAATGAGTGTTCATTCCACCCTTAATGACTTTTAAAGCCAAATAAGCAAATAACATTTTTACTATAGCTTGTTTGACATTATTCCTACCAGTCCCTGACTCAACAGAGCTTACAGTCTAAGGTCCCTATCACATTCCCACACATTAGGAATCATAAACATCGTCATTTTAAAATGTTTTGGTGGGAATATTGGTAAAAAAGATATTCAATTGTTTTCAGTAGAGGGCAGATACACATACAGATATAAATGTTGATAGGTTCTATATCTCTTCCACTTATTTTCCCACAGGCAGGAGCCAGATGGGAATTTTCTCAGGGCATTTAACCTCAGAGAAAGAAACCTGCAGATAATGCAGACAGTTCTACCTGTGGGAGCTGCCACACAGTCAGTGTCAGTTGAGATTCTTGCTTGTGAAAGTTGCCATGAGTCTTTCCCTAGAGACACTCGCTTGTTACTGGGGAAACTGTGAGCTTGGCTTTGAGCCTGTGGTGCTAGCTATAGGCAAGAGCTGCAGGCTGATCACATGTGAGGGTATGTGTGTGCAATCACATGTATATACATAAAATGGGCAAAATAATATATTTTTGGGCAAGAGCAACCTATGACCCTGAAGATGTTATTGAACTATGACTTCCAAACCAAAGATGTCAGCTTCCCATAGATGAAGGTTTTTGGCCTCATCCTCAATGCTTTGACAATGTCTTTTCACACCAAACCTCCACCAGGTATATCATTTTGTTTGACTCTCAGAGTGGCTTGAGTGCTCTAGACTCTCAGCTCACTGTTTTACAAAATATTACTACAAAAAAATCTGTATATTTTCAGTTTTAGGAGTCAGCAGGACTCTAAGCATGGGTGGGCATTAGAGCACTCACACTGCCAGTGGCAGCTCAGGCCTTATAGCACATTGGAGAAAGTTTACAACAACAAACTGGCAAACAATGCGTTATCATTCCTTCCAAAACTCAGATGGTCTTCAATGTAAATATATATATGTATAGGTTTGGCATCCTTTATCCAGAAACTCGTTGCCAAGAAAGTTCCAAATTACAGAAAGGTCATCTCCCATAAACTCCATTAATTGACGCAAATAATTCTTAATAATTATATTTTTTTCAATGATTTTCTATTTTTTCTGTAAAAATAAAACAGTAATTAATCCTTTTTGGAGGCAAAACAATTCTATTGGGTTTATTTTAAGGTTTAAGTGATTTTTTTAGTAGACTTAAGTAATGAATATCCAAATTAAGGAAAGATCCATTATCTGTAAATGCCCAGGTCCCAAGCATTCTACAAAACCTATATTTATATAATGGGTCATTTACTTATAGAGCACCCCTTAGGGCTCATGCAGAGAGTAGAATCCTGCATTGGGTCAGCTACCTGTGGAATACCCAGCATTGGCCCCATTAATGTATTGTGGGCCTGTTTTGGTTGGACAGTCTCTATTTAGTTTGGGTACAGTTTTGGCAGGTGACTACTGTGTATTTAGGAAAAAAAAAAAGACCCCTTGACTTGTGCTCATCCTCCTGTGCAAAGTGCAGCATTCTTTGTTCTAGTGTTTACATCAAGTTGTAATAGGGTTGCCCCCTTTTTCTGACTAATACCAGCCTTTGGGTTGGAGGCGGGGTGTGAAATCATTTGGGGTGGGGCTATGACTAAAGGGGCAGGGAAATGGGCAGGCTGGTTGGGGAAAAAGTGGATGGAGCCAAGAAATGGGTGGGAAATGGGCAAACTGGGTGGGGTTAGAGTATATCAGAGGTGGCTCCATAGTTATCAAAGGGTTATCAGCAGTAGAGATGGTCAGGAAAGGGCTGCATTTATAAGCCATTACAAGTGCAAGTACATTGCCGATAAATTTGTAATAACGGTGCCAGCCCTAGCTGGTTACCCTACACAGCATTGTATGTGTGTCCGCCATTTTCATCAATGGACCAGGCCCACTTTCACTAGTAGCTGCAGGTACCTGGGCCATGGGTCGGGCCCAGGATCCAGGAAGCAGGTCCATGCAGGTGAAATAGTAGGTTGCTGGACCCAGTGTGATAAGAAAGTTTTGGTCTGGTTAAGGTATCAGAAAATGGACTCCAGAGCACAGTGTCAGTGGACACAGGACAGCCCTGTCCATACTGCCGTCCATCTTGGCTTAATCAGTTTACAGTATATATAATAAGAATGAATGCATGCAGAGGGATAATTGGCTAGGCTGAGCCAAGTCGCTCAACAATCCCAAAAGTCAACACTCCTTATTAATAATCATTTTTGGTCTCCTCTACAATATTTATGTCTCATTATGATTTCCAAATTAAAAAGGCACTGGTCTATGGTGGAAGTCATTTATAATGAGATCAGCCTATTTCTGGGATCAAACCATAACTGGGTCCATCAGTGATAAATTATGGGAGATGATAGTGTGACAGTGACAAACAAGGATAACACATTGGATGCACAAAAACAACTACAAACTGTACAGCTTATCAGCCACATCTGTGGTCTTGTAACCGTAAATGTGTTATTAGCAGGTCTAAAATATTTATAGACGCTCAGACGGTTTCATGGTTCCTTCAGCGAGAAGCCTTGCCGGCCTGGGATGGAGTGCTGTAGCTTTGGCCTGGGGATTTGAGGATTTCCCCGCGGTGCTGATGTGCAAAGTAGCTGCGTTACTGAGTTAGCACGCAAGGCTCAGCTGCCGCTATAATTGCTATTCTCCCATGGCTCGCTTTCTTGGTGAACTGAGATGCCTCTCTCTAACAGAGCCAGGGTTGGGGGAAATCATCTGCTCTTTTTTTTTATAAATATATATATATTTTTGTGACTACTGAGAAAATCTCATGCTGTTAGTGAAGTTCATTCTTTATGCCTCTTTCTTTTTACTGACATGATAGATTTGGGCACTTCAGTCTCCCATGATCTGCTGTAGCAGTGTCAGGTCCTGTCGGTGGAAGCATGTTCGGCATTAAATTTGCATGAGCGCTGCAGTTTAGTGCCTCCCTAGGTAGGTGGCCCTGATGCTAATTAGCTAGGAAATGGCTTCGCCATAGACAGCGCTCATGCCTATTGCTTTATGGTTCAATTAAACCAGTGAGGACAGGGTATGTGTAGCGCCTGCTTTACAATATCTTGCCTTCATTTTGTCACAGAGGCTGAAATCAGTTTCTGCATCAGAAAAGAAGTTACTCAGCTGTGCGGCAGAAATAATAAAAGAACCCCAAAAATCTTATACAGAAGCAATAGCGTATATAGAGGTGATACTTGGGGAGAATGTCTCTTTGTTCTCCTAAACACACCTGAAGGTCCAGTTTGAATGTCAATTAGGGTGAGATTTGGAGCCGGAAATGCGTTTGCTGCACAAGATACTCTTGGAACTATGACTAAATGACCAATAGTTTTCTATATCTATAACCTTGTCATGAGATAAGGGGACCCTAACCAAAGGCTGAACCTGAACCAGTGGTATAGGCCAGTATGCCCTGCCATCAACCATTTATGCCCAGATAATCCCCAAACCTGGGAAATCCCCAAATTACTGATGTTCTGCCTAATAAGACAGTTTGGGGGTATTTTTATTTTAAAAAAAATGTATATATCATGGCAATCCAACCTGTGGCTTTCTGTCTATTGTTGTAATTCCAGAGTACCTTCAACAGCTGAAGGCTGACAATTGGGCTCCAGCCACCATGATTTTTATACTTAACACAGTTTGACATTTCTTCCCAACATGCTGCTGGTTTTACCTAGCGTTGGTTCTAAGGTAGAGCAGAGAGGCCATTTCCTGGGCCACCAGCTTCAAAATAGCTACATGGGAAAACATGTGGCCCATTAGATATTATATGGGGGTTGTGGGTATTTGTACCAACAACCTGTGCAAATTGTATTCTGTGCATGTAGCTGGAGATATACTGCCCACATGCCCCATACATGGCAGGTACCAGATTGCACTGCATTGTTATGTGCAACTCTACTCCTTGTGGAGGTACAAAGAATTGTGCCTGAAATAAGTAGGAGCAACTAATGGGGGTATTGTGGGCAAGAAACATGGCACCATCCACCTTGTCCTCTCAGTGGTAAATGAGTTAACTGTAAAACTGCTTCAGGGTGAGATTGGGGTAGCTATGTACTACGTGCATTATTAAACCTTTCTCTATCTATGTTACCCCAGGGGCCCCTGAGTGCACATACACTATACTTATCAGATTTATTAGCGGGGGAGCCCAGTACAACCCTGAACTGCTTTAAATTATTTTAGTAAAGCATACTATCTTTGCAGTCATTGGTCTTTAAAAGTTCATAATAACTAAAGTGTGCGTTTGCTATTGGTAGAGGGACACCAATACTGTAAATGAGGTCCTGCTGCAAGTAAAGGGGCGGCTCATCCACATTACTAAATTCTTACCTGTGTATTATTTTATATAAGGGTTAGTAGGGTTGGTGGCCTGCTTTAATGCCCGCTGCTTTTCTTTATGGTGCAGACCTAGAACTGGGAGCCATTACATACCCAGTATGCATTACAAATCTTGTTCTGTGCCTGGATTATACAAAAGTGTGGCAATCACAAATTAAATACCATTGAGATAAAGGAATCTGGCCTTGATCCACTAACGTTTAACTTGTTGGGATTAATTCTTCTTAGATTTGGGCCACTGGTGTGACAGGGGTGCCGTTAGGTATGACAACAACCTTATTCATCCCATTTTCCTTCTCCATCATTTATTCATAGGGGAAACCAATAGAAATAAACAGTAGTTGTTCCCAGCTATTGTTTCCGTTCTGCGGTCTCTTGAAAGCAGTGAAATATTTACCCAGCAGTCCATTAGAAGGCCCGCAACTGAAGATGGACTATTAATGCAGAAATATGCAGAATGGAAAAGCAAAAATGTGTTTTATTTCCGTTCTGACACTCTTGCCCCCGCTATAAAAATGAATTTATTTCCATAACAGTTCCAGCCGGAATATACAGAAAATATGCAACATACAGAGAATAATGGGGCTTATTACTAACATATATTATACAGAGTACAGACAGCTCCCTTGATTGCTGGGATTGCTTGGTATCCCAGAAACTGCCCCTAGTTTCTTCTCATCATTCACTTCTGCAGCACCAGCCATGGTTGTTCTGCTCTTTGTTTTGTCTTAGTGAACCTTTGATCTCTGTGTTACCAAGTCTTAGTCATTATGCTTTTGGGGGGGGGGGGGGGGGGTGTTAGTGCTTGATTACAATAGCCCACATTTTAACATAATTCATATGACTGTGCTGCAGTATTAAAAATATTACATCCTAAATACATGTGTACAGAGCATTGTGTGCAGCATGATACAAATGCACAACTATACTACAAGGGACAGGGATACAGAAAAAATATATTAGACCACACCCTCTTTTACCAGTTGACAACCTTAAATAATTTGTTCTACTATGACCCTGTCTATAAATGGCCACCAACCATTTACACACCACCAGTAATTACAGGGTTCTCTGGGTTTCCCGGCTGCTGTGTCTGTTCCAACTTCCATTACTGACAATAGCGCGTGGCACGCAGAAAGAGCGTATGTGCTTAGGGTTGTCACCTGGCTGGTTTTTCAATGGCCAATAGAAAAGTTCTAAACACCAGCACACCCTTACCTCCTCCAGACAATTTTCCACTTGGTGCACGGCTGAGAGAGTCGGCACTCTCAATACAGTCTGACAAAAAATTGAATCAGCCGGCACAACAAGTAAAGTGCAAGCGGGGCAAAGCCCCTGCGTGTTTATTGAGGGGCTTTGCCCCGCTTGCACTTTACTTTTTGTGCCGGCTGATTCAATTTTCAATGGCCAAGCCATTGGCGAGGAATGTGAAATTTTCATCCAATAAGCATACCATTATCCGTTAAGAATGTATATACTGTATAATTATATATAAATATAGTTCATAGCAGGTAGCACACTGAAAGAAGAAACACTACCCAGGTGCCATGCAAACATCATAATAGACAGATAATACTAGACAGATGACTAAATAAAAGTGAATGAATAAAAAGAAGGTTTATTATCCAATAAGAATAACATATGTATAAAATTATATATGAATATATAACAGTTGGTCTCTTTTGAGGAGGCTAAGGCTGCCCATACGTATTGAAACTTAGCCAAACGAGCCACCTACACAATGAGACAAATGGGGCTGTTCTGGGGCCAACAGTCATCAGATCATAGTGTGGGCCTATGGAGACCTGTCAAACCAAGAACAACATAAGGACAGTGATCCAGTATGGGAAATGTGTATTAGCCTTTAATGATATTATTCCCCTGGACTGTATTACAAGCCCATCATGTTACATTAGCTTACTCTCCGAGCACTATGCTGCCTATCTGTGTTGCACTCTTCTCAACATACATTCCTATATATTATTTATAAGGTACAAACATATTCTGTATGCAGTAATGGAACAAGACAGCCATGGAACCATATGGAGACAAATAGCCTAGGAGTGCTGCTCATGACAGCTTACCAAAAAGAAATGTGAGTGCATTGTATCATTAGAATCCGTATTTATGCTATTTCAGCTATTCACACTGTGCCCCATTGGAGTGGAGTACCATTTGACCGACCTTTTCATGGAGTCTCTGCAGAGCACTAGCCTGATATTTATGAGCTATAACCCCCTGTTTATTCTGCATGAACATTTCCCAGTGAATGCCTAGTTTATATTATTGTTCCAACTGTATCCATACACTGACTCTCTCCAAATAACTACAGATGCCAAAGGAGGATATTTATAAAGGTGTGTAAGAAAGTGGCAAAATACACCACACATCACCACTTTTTGTGTAAACACAAAGCACCCTTAACACTTTTTTGTGTAAAATTCTGTGCTGTTATAAAGCTGGGTAGTGTATTTGCAGCTGCGAGTGTGACATTGTGGTGTAAAAAAAAAGGTGTTAGATTAGAAAAAGATGTGTCTGGCCCTAGGGCCAAACGATCGCATTGCAATAAAGGAGATAGGAAAAGTTGGTCTTAAGGACTTGAATCGGCAGATGAATGGGATTTGTGGGGTGGAAATTAATGGTAGAATTTTCTAGACTATATCTATTACACCACTAAATTGCACTACTTTTAAACTCGTAATGGGTTCCTGCCTCCTGATTTCAGAAATAGTAATGGCCAGTGTTAAATCAGTAAGGAGGCAACAGCTTGGTACATTTTTATTTGTTATTCGATGGGGAGCATTTACGAATGTTTGTATTTTATTTATTTCATGATTTGTGTTTTTTGAGCGAAAACTTTTTTTTAAAAAAGGGTACAATGTAGTTTTTACAATTTCCAAAGACTCTGCAGATGTAGCGAGACAAACCAAACTGCTTTTTCCCTTTCTTTATTCATTCCTTACATTTGTTTTCGTTTCTGTAACATCATCATAGTGACTAGCGCAGAGCAAAAAGCCAGTTTATGTTGCACCAAAGAGAGCTCAGACCTTCAGGTGTCATTGTCTGCCCCCCCCCAAAAAAAGCTTCTTCAGGACCTACAAAGTACTGTGGCAGTAGAAATGGAAGATTTAATAACAAGGAAAGTGTTTAGGGTGACAGTTTGTGAGGCAGTGATTATACAGGTATCCAGAAACCTGTAATTATGGGAAGGCCATCTCCCATAGTGTCCACTATAAGCAAATAATTATTATTTTTAAAAGCTAAGCTGCATGAATCCATATTGATGGCAAAACAATCATATTGGGTTTATTTTATGTTTAAATTATTTTTAGCAGGCAAAAGGTATGGAGATCCAAACTGAGGAAAGATCTTTAATCCAGAAAACCCCCAGGTGCCAAGTATACTGGATAATAGATCCTATACCAGTAATTGCTAACCTTGGATGTTGGACTGGCTCTCCTCTTCATGGATGAACCAACCAGCCCAGAGTACTGTTCTGTTGAGTATCACTTCTTGTCCAGGGATCACTTGTGAGTAAAAATTCAGATTTTACTCAGACCAACTGCAAATAGTTTCACAATATCACTTCATACATATCTTCAACAGGGGGCAGCATGGTGGAGCAATAGTTAAAATGATGCTTTGCTAAACTGGGATCCTTCTAGCCATAGGGCTTTCTGTAAGGAGTTCCTATGCTCTCCCTGTGTCTGGCTGGGTTTCCTCCCACACACCAAAACCATACAGGCAACTTAATTGGCTTTTTATATAACTGCACCTCTTGTGTGTGATAAGGACCTTCGATTGCTAGCTCCATTGGGACAAGGAATGATGTAGCACCCCTGTAATAACAGGGCCAAACAGCCTAAAACTCCGGGGACAGCAATATTATGTGTTATTATTCTAAAACTGCCCTATTTTGCTTTGCTAAAACATTCACTAAACTGCAGAAAAAGCCATGCATTGGAATCTATGTCTGTTTTTTTGTGTATTTTATTCTTGTGCCAAATGCATTGGGCAATTTTTCTCGATTTTTTTTTCCAGTGTGAAAACCTGCCCAGTTTTTACTTTGCCAAAAAAATGTTGCCAAACCCATTGGAGCCAATGAATATTTTTTGTTTCATGTTTTTCATGTTTTTCTCTCGCCAAATGTATTAGAATCAATGGCCAATTTTTCTTGTTTTTTTTTTTGCACCAAATCTTTAAAGTCAGTGGATTTTATTCTTGCTCAAATGCAGTTTTTCTTGTGGTTTTTTTTCCCATGTGAAAAAAGTGAGAATTAAGAGAGAGTAAAAACTGCCCTATTCTATTTTGCCAAACGCATTGGTGTTTTTTCCTTGTGCCAAATGCATTGGAGACAATTCATTTGGTCGATTTTTCTAGTGTTTTTTTCTGGCTATAAATCCTCCTATTTTTTTCATGTGCCAGATGCATGGAATTAGTGGGCACTTTTTCTCATTTTGCAACAAATCTGTATCAGGCCAAAAAAAAAAATCGCTCATCGGTTATTTTTACTGCGAATGTGTTCTTTTATTTTTAGTTTTTATGCTTTATTCTTGGGCATTATTTGTGTATGACCCTGGAATACAAAGAAGATTGTACCTATCAATATATTTGATGTTAATAGTTTATTGTAACCCGCTGCACTGTAGAACTGTAAGGGGGAGTTACCCCACCTGACCGTAACCATCTCATTTGATTGGATTGGATTATACAGACCATTGCCTGAAACATCATGGTGTGAGTTCAAGTCTAAAATGATCACTCTGAGCCTCAATAACCTCTTTGTTCTAATTTGATATTAGTCTTTCCAAATTGATATCCTTCATTTCTTTTTATGGGTTTTTTTTTATTGTCAGAATAACTCAGGGAAATTGTTTTTTCATTTGCAGTAATTGTAGGGATTCCCTACCTTTGTGTTAGCAGGCAATCGCTGGGAGGCTACCGAAAACCCAGCAACCTGGGGGCAGTGAATGAAACGGCCCCTGGGGAGAAAGTGCTCAGACACAAAGGGAAGTGGAATGAGTTCTATTGTGAGCTGCGTATAATGTGTAATAAAGCCCAAAGTATGGTGAAATTTAAATAAATTCAAATTAATCATGTTGACTTGCCTATTATGCTGCTTGCCAGCTAGGTTTAAAAATATGCTTAAAGATTTCGCCCACATTAATCTCTGCACCAGAAATCAAAGACCCTGCTATCCGAGTCATGTGACTTTCATGGGGATGGTGGCGCTATAAAGTGACAGAGCCTGAAAGAAGAAACAATAAAACAAACATGAAGTGGAGAGCTCAATAAGTGAGCTCATTTATTCCCGGTATTTCCATTTTTGTTGACATCACCCTATAAGTACCAGCCGTTTGGACATGGAAGTGTTTACTTCTGCCACGTGGCACGATTGGTAACCCGAAATCCAGAACAATTGCCATGGTCCCGGTCACAGCTCATACTTCTGCCTATAACAACCACCTTTCGCTTTGGGTGGAGCCCTCCGCTGCTTCGCCGCCAGGTCTTAAAGTGAGAGAACCAAGGCAAAGTTTCTGGGTAAGCAAAGGAACCAGCTCATTTGAAAAGGACTGAAGAAGCTTACTAGAATTAAAATCAGGCAGGCCAGGTCAAAACCAGAACAGTGGCGCAGTACAGAATCAGGATCCAGAAGAGAAGTCAAACAGGCAAGGGTCAGTCCAGGTGGAGTTCACTCAAAGTCAGGATACAGGCAAGGGTCAGAACCAAATACACAGAATTGCAGCACACTCAGGAACTTTGGTAGAAAGACCTATCACGGGCCGAGTGCAGAGCAGAGGGTTATATAGACAGGTTGTTGGTTAACTCAGAGCACCTGTGACCAGATTAACACCAGGTGAAACTAACCATGCCTACATGGATATACGAGGATTACATAGCAGGGAACCAGGATCTTCGCTGTCGTGGTAAAAGATACTGTACAGTAACTTGCATGTCACTGGTTCAATTCCGGGCAGGATGTTACACCAGATCTGAAAAGAGTATGCAGGGATCCTTGTAGGGAACAGCATTAAGAGCATTTCCTTTGGGGCCACAGGCTCAGACAAACCATTGGTATAGTTCTGCCAGTGCTGCACCGCCATGTGTTGAAAAGCAAAATGGGCAATGTCTACAAATCAACAAAAATATAGTAAAGAAGATTTTTTATTTATAACACATTCCTGTGCAAAGATGCCATCCTGCATCCGAAATAATCCAGGGGCATCTTGTCAGTACCTGCCACACCCTGGTGTCCAGGACATCAGGTGACAACTCAGTGCATTTCTATGGAGCAAGATTTGCTTTCTCCATATCTGACTGTGTTGAGGGTCTGGGGCCGGTAAACCTGGATCAAGAATACCTAAGTTTACTGCCAATGGCTTTTAACAGATGGAAAAGAGAATTACAAGTTAACAACCATTTATTACAGTCATAAGTTAAACTCGACCTCACAAGTGTATGGCTGAGGGTTTACATTTTCTCTTGGAATACAAAGGGTTGGATAGTATGCAGGCCTAGGCACTTATGGTCGAGACCAGGCAGGCTTGTTTTTCAGGCCCACGTGTGACCCATATACGCTTACCTGCAGCCTGACCCATGCCTTCTTAACTGCATTCAGGCTCTTACTCAAATCTACCCGACCCTTACTAGCAGGACCCTGGAGGAGAGTTGTGATCCCAGAACTGACATCAGGAAAACAGAATTGATGACTCAAAACTAGAAGTGAGATCTCTCATGGGATACAATGATATAGGAACTTTAAAATTTTCCTGTATATTTGCCATACTGTTGAATATTTCCTGACTGCCCCTACAGGAGGCATCAAAGACGTGAAAGAATTTCTACCCAACACTTTCCAGGTATTCTGTGGGTACCGAACTGTCTGCAGGACTCTAACCTATGGTGTAAATCAGGGATCCCCAACCTTTCTTACTCAGGAGCCACAGTCAAATGTAAAAAGACTTGGAGAGCAACACACGCACCATAATTGTTCATGGAGGTGCCAAATACGGGCTAAGATTGGCTATTAGGTGCCTCTATGCACACTAACAGCTTACAGGGGGCTTTATTTGGTAGGAAATCTTGTTTTTATTCAACCAAAACTTGCCCCAAGTCAGGAATTCAAAAATAACTACCTGGTTTGGGGGCACTGAGAGCAACATCCAAGGGGTTGGGGAGCAACATGTTACCCCTGAGCCACTGGTTGGGGATTACTGGTGTAAATAATGCTTTAATAAAATAATGTTGAGTCAGCCCTTGCTCAGAAGAAGGGATCATTATATATTGTTCAATGTGAAGAGCATGGGAATTATCCTGATAGGTTGATTACACTTCCCTGAGAAATAACAGCCAACTGAAATCACTGTACAATGTATGAAGTTACTGCATTGAGCTGTTCCAGGCTTAACATTGGCTATTATTAAATCCAAGCCAATCCCAAGCTGTTTCTTCTGCTATTGGGTCTCCAAGAACTCAGGAGATTTGTTCCTCAGAGTAGGAAATCCAGTGCACCTTCATATGCTCAGTTAGGCACCTACAAGCCATGGCTGCCGACATTACTGTGAGCCCACTCTCATGCCCTCACGTAGCACAGTAATTAGACATTGCCTTTCTGGAGGCACACAGACATGATAAGAATACTCATTGCTCTAAGGCTTTTTGTGTGTCTGTGCTATAACAAAGGTTAGGACGGATCTGCTGCGGAACAGATGTAATTCACAGTAATTGACACTGATTACAAGGCCAAGAATAACACAAAACTGAAATAATCAGAGCGCTTGGGTTTTGTAAACAGAACGCTTTCCTCATGGCAGTCGAATTCACAAAAGCCCCCCGCATATTAGAGGAAAGGAAAGGAATCTTCCCATCTCTCCCCACTGAGATCATTAACAAGACTCACTTCATCCCAGGACTTCTAAGTGACAGATGCCACCAATTAAGTGCGTTTGTTACAGGCGGACTTCTATCATATTCCTCAGATACAGCAGAAATAAACCTTCAGACTTACCATGATTAGTCACGTCTGCTTTAATTAACTTTCTAGTTTCAAATGCCTATTGCAGCACAGAGTTCACTGGGTTTTTTTTTTTTTTACATTTAATTATTATTTCTGTTTTCTTAAAGGGGCAGATACCCCCTTGTTCAACATAAGTGCAATGAATAAGGTTTGTGCTGAAGAGAGTTACTGCGCCTGGACAAACTTAGGGGTACATTTTTGTTATTTTACTAGCTAAAAAGGGCAAACAGGGAAATTGAAGCTACTCCATGTTTGGTCCTTGTGATAAAAGATAACCAGTTCATGGACAGAATGGTTCCCCTGTAAAATGGGCTCCTGATAACAAAACAGTCAAAACAAAGGTTGAGGGGAGTGCTTTTTTTTACTGGTAATCTGATTCTATTGACTCAGGCCGCTACTGGGACCCCTTGTGTTACCACCACTTTCAAATGTTGTGGTTGCTTCAGGGTTCCTTTGCGTCAACAAGTGCAACTGTCTGTGATTCACAGGGTGGGCCAAGCAGCAGGACAACAATGGGGAAATACAAGCAGGGCTGTATTTAGGTTCTTTTCTATTATATAGGCACTGCCCCCCTTAAAGCTGCCACCCTAGGCACAGGCCCTTGGGTGCCTATATACAGTGGAGGAAATAATTATTTGACCCCTCACTAATTTCGTAAGTTTGTCCAATGACAAAGAAATGAAAAGTCTCAGAACAGTATCATTTCAATGGTAGGTTTATTTTAACAGTGGCAGATAGCACATCAAAAGGAAAATCGAAAAAATAACTTTAAATAAAAGATAGCAACTGATTTGCATTTCATTGAGTGAAATACGTTTTTGAACCCCTACCAACCATTAAGAGTTCTGGCTCCCACAGAGTGGTTAGACACTTCTACTCAATTAGTCAACCTCATTAAGGACACCTGTCTTAACTAGTCACCTGTATAAAAGACACCTGTCCACAGAATCAATCAATCAAGCAGACTCCAAACTCTCCAACATGGGAAAGACCAAAGAGCTGTCCAAGGATGTCAGAGACAAAATTGTAGACCTGCACAAGGCTGGAATGGGCTATAAAACCATTAGCAAGAAGCTGGGAGAGAAGGTGACAACTGTTGGTGCGATTGTTCGAAAATGGAAGGAGCACAAAATGACCATCAATCGACCTCGCTCTGGGGCTCCACGCAAGATCTCACCTCGTGGGGTGTCAATGATTCTGAGAAAGGTGAAAAAGCATCCTAGAACTACACGGGAGGAGTTAGTTAATGACCTCAAATTAGCAGGGACCACAGTCACCAAGAAAACCATTGGAAACACATTACACCGCAATGGATTAAAATCCTGCAGGGCTCGCAAGGCCCCCCTGCTCAAGAAGGCACATGTGCAGGCCCGTCTGAAGTTTGCCAATGAACACCTGAATGATTCTGTGAGTGACTGGGAGAAGGTGCTGTGGTCTGATGAGACCAAAATAGAGCTCTTTGGCATTAACTCAACTCGCTGTGTTTGGAGGAAGAAAAATGCTGCCTATGACCCCCAAAACACCGTCCCCACCGTCAAGCATGGGGGTGGAAACATTTTGCTTTGGGGGTGTTTTTCTGCTAAGGGCACAGGACAACTTATTCGCATTAACGGGAAAATGGACGGAGCCATGTATCGTGAAATCCTGAACGACAACCTCCTTCCCTCTGCCAGGAAACTGAAAATGGGTCGTGGATGGGTGTTCCAGCACGACAATGACCCAAAACATACAGCAAAGGCAACAAAGGAGTGGCTCAAGAAGAAGCACATTAAGGTCATGGAGTGGCCTAGTCAGTCTCCGGACCTTAATCCAATAGAAAACCTATGGAGGGAGCTCAAGCTCAGAGTTGCACAGAGACAGCCTCGAAACCTTAGGGATTTAGAGATGATCTGCAAAGAGGAGTGGGACCAACATTCCTCCTAAAATGTGCGCAAACTTGGTCATCAATTACAAGAAACGTTTGACCTCTGTGCTTGCAAACAAGGGTTTTTCCACTAAGTATTAAGTCTTTTTTTGTTAGAGGGTTCAAAAACTTATTTCACTCAATGAAATGCAAATCAGTTGCTATCTTTTATTTAAAGTTATTTTTTCGATTTTCCTTTTGATGTGCTATCTGCCACTGTTAAAATAAACCTACCATTGAAATGATACTGTTCTGAGACTTTTCATTTCTTTGTCATTGGACAAACTTACAAAATCAGTGAGGGGTCAAATAATTATTTCCTCCACTGTATAAGTGTGTCCCTGAGTGCAAGGAGCACCTTTCAACACAAGTACCTGCAATCATTTGTACAGCTGACTGCAGCAGACTCAAGTGAACCTTATAATCTCTGTAAAGAAATAAGTCAGCAATATATAAATCGAAGGGTATTTATAATATAAACTAAATCATAGCAATAATGGGGGGGGGGGAGGTGGATAATTATAATATACATTAAATGATAGCAATATGATTGCACCCAGCACCATGGAGAGCTCACTTTGCTGTAGCAGTTTGGCTAAGATTGTCCCCAAGCTGGATAGTTAATTAATATTTTTAAAAAAAGCTGAGTGACTTTAAAATAAAGTGTATCCTAGGTATGGAAGGTCCCTTATTAGTATTATTATTATTATTAATACATTAGTCAAGTGCCTACATATTCCACATCGCTCTACAAAAGATGGCTGTACATATTGACCATACAGACAGTATACAAAATAACCAATACAAGATATAGAGAGACCTAATGTATAAAGCGCCCTCATTATTCAGGTAGAGGTGCCTCGACATATATATTTTTGTTTAAGAAAAAATATGTAATCCCATTTGAATGTATCATCAGATAAAAAAAGGAATGTAGTAATAATGGTCATGTACCTCTTTGTTAATGGGCAACATTGGAGTTACAACTCCTTATAGTAGGCCCCCCATAAGGCACCCCCCAAAGCTGCTGTGCTAAGCATGGGCCCATGGGTGCCTATATGTATGAATATGGCCCTTATTAAATACGTAACACATATTTTATTCTACAGTGGTGTGAAAAACTATTTGCCCCCTTCCTGATTTCTTATTCTTTTGCATGTTTGTCACACAAAATGTTTCTGATCATCAAACACATTTAACTATTAGTCAAAGATAACACAAGTAAACACAAAATGCAGTTTTTAAATGAGGGTTTTTATTATTTAGGGAGAAAAAAAATCCAAACCTACATGGCCCTGTGTGAAAAAGTAATTGCCCCCTGAACCTAATAACTGGTTGGGCCACCCTTAGCAGCAATAACTGCAATCAAGCGTTTGCGATAACTTGCAACGAGTCTTTTACAGCGCTCTGGAGGAATTTTGGCCCACTCATCTTTGCAGAATTGTTGTAATTCAGCTTTATTTGAGGGTTTTCTAGCATGAACCGCCTTTTTAAGGTCATGCCACAACATCTCAATAGGATTCAGGTCAGGACTTTGACTAGGCCACTCCAAAGTCTTCATTTTGTTTTTCTTCAGCCATTCAGAGGTGGATTTGCTGGTGTGTTTTGGGTCATTGTCCTGCTGCAGCACCCAAGATCGCTTCAACTTGAGTTGACGAACAGATGGCCGGACATTCTCCTTCAGGATTTTTTGGTAGACAGTAGAATTCATGGTTCCATCTATCACAGCAAGCCTTCCAGGTCCTGAAGCAGCAAAACAACCCCAGACCATCACACTACCGCCACCATATTTTACTGTTGATATGATGTTCTTTTTCTGAAATGCTGTGTTACTTTTACGCCAGATGTAACGGGACACGCACCTTCCAAAAAGTTCAACTTTTGTCTCGTCGGTCCACAAGGTATTTTCCCAAAAGTCTTGGCAATCATTGAGATGTTTTTTAGCAAAATTGAGATGAGCCATAATGTCTTTTTGCTTAAAAGTGGTTTGCGCCTTGGAAATCTGCCATGCAGGCTGTTTTTGCCCAGTCTGTTTCTTATGGTGGAGTCGTGAACACTGACCTTAATTGAGGCAAGTGAGGCCTGCAGTTCTTTAGATGTTGTCCTGGGGTCTTTTGTGGCCTCTCGGATGAGTTGTCTCTGCGCTCTTGGGGTAATTTTGGTCGGCCGGCCACTCCTGGGAAGGTTCACCACTGTTCCATGTTTTTGCCATTTGTGGATAATGGCTCTCACTGTGGTTCGCTGGAGTCCCAAAGCTTTAGAAATGGCTTTATAACCTTTACCAGACTGATAGATCTTAATTACTTTTGTTCTCATTTGTTCCTGAATTTCTTTGGATCTTGGCATGATGTCTAGCTTTTGAGGTGCTTTTGGGCTACTTCTCTGTGTCAGGTAGCTCCTATTTAAGTGATTTCTTGATTGAAACAGGTGTGGCAGTAATCAGGCCTGGGGGTGACTACAGAAATTGATATTGAAATTGAAAATTGAAATTGATAAACCACAGTTAAGTTACTTTTTAACCAGGGGGGCAATCACTTTTTCACACAGAGCCATGTAGATTTGGAGTTTTTTTTCTCCCTTAATAACGTAAACCTTCATTTAAAAACTGCATTTTGTGTTCAATTATGTTATCTTTGACTAATAGTTAACGGTTTTTGATGAGCAGAAACATTTTGTGTGACAAACATGCAAAAGAATAAGAAATCAGGAAGGGGGCAAATAGTTTTTCACACCACTGTATGTTACTGGGTGCAAGGGCTCAACTGAAGTGCTGCTCACTAACATGCCACTGAATCTGATGAGCATTGTATTAACATTAGTGCTAGCTGACTGAGAATGTGCATGGCTTCTAAAACTGACCAACTGCAAAGGATTTCCATGATCTTAAGAGTAGAAATCAGTTCAGATAGGACAGATGCTTACAGATGGTATATGTATCCAACAAGACTTGCAGATATTTAGCAAGATTTATCTAAATTAGAGACTGTGGGCAAGATGGCACCTTACTATATATTTGGTGGAGCTTTTGAAAACTTAAGGACTTTTTTGATCCTAGTAGGAAAACTCACTAATATCAAATGGGCTCCCGACTCAGCAATTTGGGGAAATTTCCCAGAACGCACCCACAAATAAAACCGTAATATCATATTTACATTAGATATTGTATTTCCAGTGTATCCATTGGTTATTTATTTTCTATTTTTACATAGTTTAAAAACATGAGGCAGACGCTAATTTTTCTAACTTATCTCTTTATCTTTATGCTCGACTTCTTTCTACTTCTTCTATACTCCTCCATTTTTTTATTGGAAGATACGGCCTATTTATGCCTGCAAGTGTAGTGGGCAACTTGCACTTTTCCATGTAATGTGTTGCTCTTCACGCCAATATCATTAAAGGTACTTGTGTAAAAATGTTTACACATCTGTTCAGCACCCCGCAAATTATCCAGGTGAGGCCAAAGCCCCTTTATGTAACTGTAAGAGCCGGAACTCTGATTTTTCAGTGCTCTCTGCACAAGTAATGCAAGCCCCCCTCAACCCTTGCCTTTACAAAGAATAGCAGGTGCGGAGGGTTAGCTCCTTAGTTCCGCGGTTCCCCCAGTGCCTTGTGGCAGGAGGCAGGGAACACTTACAACAAAAGAAACGGACTTAGGTGTCATTCGCACACTGGAAATGGCACCAGTAAACATCGAAAATGACACTAGACAGAAAATATTCGGCACAACTCTGGTGAATAGCCCACAACTGCTGTAGGTGAAGAACAATTGCGTCAAGAGAATTAGCCTTTTGTGTCTGCAATTTTGCCAGATTTGTGGGGGAAAATAGTGCATTGTGGGATAAAAACATGGCGATTGTACTCGGAATTGCACTTTGCACACTGCGTCTAGGAAAGTGAATATGCCCTACTGTATTTCTCTATTTTTGTTATGCTTACGATAAACCCTAATAAAGTATCAGTCAGAAGAGTAGAAATCAGTTGTGAGTCTCTGCTGTCACTGTCACATGTACTGGCAGCTGTGGCATGGCCGATGCAGATGGAGACTGTCTGCCCCCTTTCCCCATACAAATAACAGGCGCTTCCACTTATGCTGTGTATGAAGTTGATTTACTTAGAGAAATGATTACCCTCTCCAAAAATGCTAAATTAAAATCTTTCACGTTTACATTAATAGGCTGATCCTTTTGCTCATCATGCTATCGACTGCTAATTATGATGAAGTCAGACACGCCATTAAATGGGAATCATTAGCCGGGCTGAGTGTAAGTGAAGTATGATTTAATTGGAAAGGCCGCCTGCCCCCTTTATTAAGTCACACAAGTGCATGGCAATAAGCCGGAGTAATGCCTGTGTGTGAAAGTAAAGAGATATATAATCCTTTAAGGCATTCTCTTGCAGCCTGGAAGCATCTATGGGGCCCAATAAGAAGATTATACCTTTAATCGCCAGTGGTATTAACTGCAAGCTGAGCAAATAAGCTGCTACATTTTAATAGAATGTAGAAAAATATTCAATATTCCGACACAGTTATCCCAATCAATCAGCTTTTTCAGTGGCCAGAACAGAAAAAAAATGAAGATTGTATCACCTCGTCTGCCCCCTCGGCCTGCATTGCAGGAATAAATGCTCTTGAGTCTCACCAGGGTTATAAGAAAGGACTCGCTATTCACAGCTGATTGGCTTAAAATTCAGATCAGTTTTCCATTAAAAGCTTATTATTGATAAAGAATAAATTCTGTGTGTACAGATTCACCCACAGGCCCCCCCTGACTCGGATGGATTCTGTTCTCAGTCTAGCCTTAGTTACGTCTACCATGGCCTTGAAGACAGAACCACCTGTTTGGCAAAGAGCAGCTCCTTGTTTTCTGTGCCGTGAGCAGATATTTCTATGTGTGTACTCTGGTAACGCCTATGCTCGTACCTTTCTTATGATGTATGCTACAATGTCACAAAGTCTATATAAGCCCAGTGCTCTCTTTGTTCTGTAGTTCTAAATCTTGGTTTTGTTCAGAACTAACGTACGTGTCAAATAAATCTTACCTTTTTACCTGAAACGACTTTTGGTATCTGAAATTTCCATAACAGTATCAACATTTATAAACTGATCCTATTCAATTAACGATGATATCAGAAGCAGGACAGCACTTTCATTTAAATGGTATATATTTATTTCTACTGTACATGTGTGCCTTAGCCATATCAGTAAACTTGTTGAACCAGTATTAGTTGTTTTACTTAGACAAAAGAGTCATTTATAGTAATGAGTGAATAGGTCCCAATTGGCTTTGGTGAAAAATTCGGAAAACGGCAAAAAATGCACAAAACGCAGGTGCTATGTGTCTTTTTTGCTGCACGTGTCTTTTTTGATGTGACTGCGCCTATTTACATGACCACACCCTTTTTTGACGGGACCGCACCCTAATTTGATGCAACCGTTAGTAATGAGCGAATGTGTTCCGATTTGCTTTGCCGGAAAATTTGTGAATCTTTCAAAAGATTTGCGACACGGCAAAAAATGAGCCAAAATGCCGAAAATGTCACGCGCCCAAAAAAATTTGTCGCCAGTGACAATTCTTTTGACGAGCGACTATTCTTTTGACATCCGCAACTATTCTTTGAATACACGACTATTCTTGCGACAATTTTTGGACGTGCGGCAAATTTTTTCAGCAGAAACTCCCCGCAAATCCATGCCTGGCGAAACAATTCACCCATCACTAGCAACCATGTCTTTTTTTGACATAAGGGCTCACTTACAGCCAACAGTGCAGTATCACTCCACACTTTTCTCCACAGTAAGTTGTACATTACACTCCATTTAAGTCAAAATGCATTCTTTATATTTACGCAAAGTGCTGCTCAGTCCTTGCTGTCTTCCATTTCTAATTGAGTGCCACTGAGCCTATTGACGTAGAGGAACCCTGTCGCTACCTCCTGACCAGACAACATTCTCATTTGTGATCATTTGCACACAGTTGCATTCATTTTGCCAAATTGGACCCAATTGCATCAGGCACAGTGCAATTACATCAGGTGAAAGCTCCAAAGCAACATTCTGGGAAAAAATGCTGCAGTGTAGGAAAAAAACATTGCGATTACTCTTGAAATTGCACTTTGCATCCCTGCACTTGCGGATGTAAATAAGCCCTCTTATGTCCATGAATTCCCATGCTGGGGGGATAATGACTCTAGGCAAGGTCACTTTATCCAGGAAATTGCAAGGGGAATCAATCTCACACTCCACTGACCTAGGTTTTTCTCTTTCTTCAAGCGGAAATATATTGAATATGCAGAATTTCTTTACATACATGAAGAATCTTCCATATGTTCGTTAGGATGAAGGAATAATCTTATTTAAGATTTTTTTTCTGTTATAATGATGCATTTTGTTTACTGTGGTGCAAAATCCAACCAAACAATATCAGCAAATTGAAGGAAAATGCCATTGTCCCTACTGATGAGCAGTCACAATCTACAGGTGCTCCACTAACACTGCCCATATGCTGAGATGCCACTCACCCCATGGGGTTGGCACTATTACTTGCCTCCTTGCTTGCTATGGCTGCCGTTATACACAGAGACTTAATCTAATGTGATAGTTTCCCGGGACACATTGTGAAGGATGGTGCAATTACATGGCTGCCGGCTGGTGGCTGATGGGATAATTTTGATGCTTATGAAAGCACTGGAGCATTTATGTTAATTTTTAAATGATTTATAGACAAAAAAGTACCTTTGTGCCGAGTGCCCCCATAATGCATTCCAAAGAGGATTATTAGCGGCTTTAGTTGTAAGACTGAAAAGGTACACAGTGCAGACAAACAGATTTACACTTTAATGCTCAGTGGAAAAAAATGACAAATATTTCACTGGGAGAATTTTGTTTCCAGGAACTTCTCTGCAAAATATCACATTTCCAAATATTTCTAACAGGCTGAAAGCTTTCATAATAAATGAAGGTGAGTTGGTAATATTGGTTATAAAAGGGCTTTTTCACTTTAGCCAATAATTTTGACTGATGGGTAAAAGGCAAAATGGCTCTCATGGGGGGAGGGGAGGAGATTTTGGTTGGATTAGGCTTTATTCACAAACTAAATAACTCTCCTCAAAGGCCAAAATATGGGATGATCATTAACCCAAGTATAGATCAAAACTATTCAAAGGTGCAAACTGAACCCTCTAGTGGCCAAAGAGGGAAATACTTGTAAAATACAGTATATATACTGTAAATACTGTTGAGTGGTGGTAAATGGAACATTTTCTAATTGGACCAGTGTGGTTAGTGGAGTACCGCAGGGGTCAGTCCTTGGTCCTTTGCTTTTTAACTTGTTTATTAATGACCTGGAGGGGGGCATAGACAGTACTGTTTCTATTTTTGCTGATGACACAAAATTGTGCAAAACTATAAGTTCCATGCAGGATGCTGCCGCTTTGCAGAGCGATTTGACAAAATTAGAAAACTGGGCAGCAAACTGGAAAATGAGGTTCAATGTTGACAAGTGCAAAGTTATGCATTTTGGTAGGAATAATATAAACGCAAACTATCTACTGAATGGTAGTGTGTTGGGGGTATCCTTAATGGAGAAGGATCTAGGGGTTTTTGTAGATCACAAGTTGTCTAATTCCAGGCAGTGTCATTCTGTGGCTACTAAAGCAAATAAAGTGCTGTCCAACTACACAGTGGTTGGCACAGGATATGGTGCTTAAAGGGTTACACACGATAAATGTAAACAAGGCACCTGGGCCAGGCACCCTCGGGTACTGAGAGAGCTAGGGGCAGAATTGCAGTGGCCCTTGTTTCTGATATTCTCAGACTCTCTTTCATCAGGTATGGTACCTAGGGATTGGAAGAAGGCGAATGTCATTCCCATATTTAAAAAGGGAGTAAGATCTCAGCCTGGCAATTATAGGCCTGTAAGTTTGACATCCGTGGTGGGCAAGTTATTTGAAGGCTTGTTAAGGGATCACATTCAAAATTATGTAGTGGAGAATGGCATTATGAGCAGTAATCAGCACTTGACTTAGGGGAGGGTATTATGAGTAATGTATCATAATTTTTGCAGATGACACAAAACTCTGCAGACCAGTCAATTCTATCCAGGATGTGACATCCCTGCAGCAGGATCTTGACCAACTGGCAATCTGGGCAGCTAAGTGGCAGATGAGATTTAATGTGGATAAATGTAAGGTCATGCACCTGGGATGTAAAAACATGCAAGCCCCGTATACCCTTAATGGGACTGCACTAGGCAAATCCATAATGGAGAAGGACCTTGGAGTCCTTGTAGATAATAAACTTGGCTGTAGCAAGCAATGCCAGGCAGCAGCTGCAAGGGCAAACAAGGTTTTGAGCTGTATTAAAAGGGGTATAGATTCACGGGAGGAGGGGGTTATTCTTCCCCTTTACAGAGCGCTGGTAAGGCCCCATCTAGAATATGCTGTTCAGTTTTGGTCTCCAGTGCTCAAACGGGACATTACTGAGTTAGAGAGGGTCCAGAGAAGGGCAACTAAGCTGGTAAAGGGTATGGAAAGTCTCAGTTATGAAGAAAGACTGGCCAAGTTGGGTCTGTTTACACTGGAGAAGAGGCGCTTAAGAGGTGACATGATAACTATGTATAAATATATAAAGGGATCATATAATAACCTTTCTAATGTTTTATTTACCAGTAGGTCCTTCCAACGGACACGAGGGCACCCACTCCGTTTAGAAGAAGGGAGGTTCCATTTAAACATTCGGAAAGGATTTTTTACAGTGAGAGCTGTGAAGTTCTGGAATTCCCTCCCCGAATCAGTCGTGCTGGCTGATACATTATATAAATTTAAGAAGGGGCTGGATGGATTCTTAGCAAGTGAGGGAATACAGGGTTATGGGAGATAGCTCTTAGTACTAGTTGATCCAGGGACTGGTCCGATTGCCATCTTGGAGTCAGGAAGGAATTTTTTCCCCTCTGTGGCAAATTAGAGAGGCTTCAGATGGGGTTTTTTTGCCTTCCTCTGGATCAACTAGTAGTTAGGCAGGTTATATATAGGCATTATGGTTGAACTTGATGGACGTATGTCTTTTTTCAACCCAACTTACTATGTTACTACTATGTTACTATGTATAAAAAAAGGGCATTGACTCAAGGGATGAGAAAATAATTTTGCCCCTTTATAGGTCCCTGGTAAGGCCTCACCTTGAGTATGCAGTGCAGTTTTGGGCTCCAGTCCTTAAGAAGGATATTAATGAGCTGGAGAGAGTGCAGAGACGTGCAACTAAACTGGTTAAGGGGATGGAAGGGTTAAACTATGAGGTGAGACTGTCGAGGTTGGGGTTGTTTTCTCTGGAAAAGAGGCGCTTGCGAGGGGACATGATTACTCTGTACAAGTACATTAGAGGGGATTATAGGCAGATGGGGGATGTTCTTTTTTCCCATAAAAACAATCAGCGCACCAGAGGCCCCCCCTTTAGATTAGAGGAACAGAGCTTCCATTTGAAGCAGCGTAGGTGGTTTTTCACGGTGAGGGCAGTGAGGTTGGGGAATGCCCCTCCTAGTGATGTGGTAATGGCAGATTCTGTTAATGCCTTTAAGAGGGGCCTGGATGAGTTCTTGAACAATCAGAATATCCAAGGCTATTGTGATACTAATATCTACAGTTAGTACTAGTGGTTGTATTTATAGTTTATGTATGTGAGTGTATAGATTGGTAGGTGTGGGTTAGGTGTGCTGGGTTTACTTGGATGGGTTGAACTTGATGGACACTGGTCTTTTTTCAACCCTATGTAACTATGTAACTAACTATGTAATCTGTACCACTTAATCATAGCCTATCAAAGTCATTATTTTTTAGGTTTTGTATTCACAAACTGCCTTTAGGAAAGAGAATTTACTGACCCAGAAGCCAAAAAACAATTGCTTTGTGAGCTTACCATTTTATTATTATTGTTACATTTTATTCCATATCTTTCTAATCAGACCCTCCCCTCTTCATATTCCAGTGTCCTAATCAAACCACTGTCTGTTTTCTAAGGTAAATAAGAACAAAATGTAAATAATTGAAAAAACACAAAAAAAATAAAAATGAAGAGATCTTAGCACACTCTAAAGGTCCCCATACACGGGCCGATTATAGCTGCCGAAATCGGTCCCTTGGACCGATTCGGCAGCTAATTGGCCCATGTATGGGGAGAGCAGAGCGGCCTGGCCAACCGATATCTGGCCTGAAATTGGCCAGATCTCGATCGGCCAGGTTAGAAAATCCAGTCGGATCAGGGACCGCATCGGCTCGTTGATGCGGTCCCCGATCCGACTGCCCCATTGCCGCCCACATAATCCGATCGTTTGGCCCCAGGGCCAAACGATCGGATTATTTTTTTTTTTACCTAAATGCTCCCCGATATCGCCCACCCGTAGGTGGGGATATCGGGGGAAGATCCGCTCGCTTGGCGACATCACCAAGCGAGCGGATCTGCTCGTGTATGGCCACCTTAGCACTTCAACGTGGTTGCCAGTTCATCACTCCTGCCTTTTCTGCTGAACTGCACTTACTGAAGCTGGGGAAAACCCTGGAGCTACCGCCAGGTCTGGGGTTCATGAGTCGGTGCACCAGACTTGTACCCAGTGAATCGGGTGCCAACACTGTTGTGAGCACCTACTCTGGAAGTGACACAACCTCCCTCTGTAAAAATGCTTGCACCCTAATTTGCATCAATAAGCCAGCACACTTGCATCAGTTTTGACATATTATGTGCAATTGCTCAGGACACAACATCGATTAAGCTACGGCTATGACAAATAACAATGTATTATGATTAAAAAACCAAAAATGTTGCATACAAACTGCACTCTCCAATCTGCATGTGACTTCATAAATTAACACTTCTGAAACGTTGTTGAGGTGCAGGAGCGTGTTTGGACCTTAATAAATTACACCAATATTCTCCATTGCTTGCATTATGGGTAAGTTTGTAAATTATCCTCTGTTTCTAAAACATTTTACAAACAAACTCTTCTGCTCACAAGTTAATCAAAATAAACATTGTCTCAACTCCAGACTGACCACCTGAAGGCCTATGGGTTAGATTTTTATGGTCCTCAGACCACTCAAGACCTTCCTTGTCCTCTTTGGATGACATAATCTGTTTAGTATACTCTGCAGTATAGGGAATAACTGGCCCAGTGTTAGGGTTGTATTTAGGTCTGGTGCCACCCTGGGCAATGAACCCATACTTGCCCTCTAGGGTGCAGAAGTGACATTGCCCTGCAGAACCTCTACTGTAGGATTTTCACAGATATAATCTGGCAGTGGCTGGAGTGGGTTATTATTTTTACTAAAACAGATTTGATTATATAGAAACACCCAAATGCTGCCCCCCTAAAGCTGCCGTCCTAGGCACAGGCCCTCGGGTGCCTATGTATAAATACAGTCCTGCCCGTTGTATGGAAACAGCTGGAGAGCATTGGTTTAGATGACTGAATGTTTTGCTGGCAATACTGCACCCTCTTTAGCATGTTGCAAAAATAATGAAGAATTTCCTGTAGAAATACAGTACTTACCCTTCACTTGTGTAGCAATCTGAGTACAGCATGCCCCCTAGCCTTTGTTTGAACTGTTCATTAATTCATTTCTGATCCCTCTGATTGTAACCCGTCTCACAGTATGTTGCATAAATGCTTTTTTCTTCGTGCCGGAATAAACCGAATTAAAAGCACCCATATCCCAAGCCTTCAAGAAGAAAGAGAATATGAAATCAATTATCGTTTATTTTCCTTAATGAATATATTTTTCGTGCTCGGAATTTGTTTGACCTAATTAGATCATCCCGTGAGATTAAGGCATAGGAAGAGAAAACTTGTGCCGCCAGCGATCTTTGATCACAAAGCGAGGTTGAAGTTAAAATAAATGAAATGAATATTATTATCTGAAAAGAAAAAGTATATTGGAAAAAAATCTGTCCGTAAGTTTACATTGAAAGAGTCATAATTAAGTCCAGGAGTACAGGTTTTGTAGGCATGAAGGAGAGTCAGATATGTGATGTGTGTAGATGTTCTTGGTGCATTTTCCCAAGAGGCTTTGGGCAGGGGCTTTGTACTACCCAATTCATATAGAATACTCTAGGGAAAAATTTATGTCTTGAGCACCTTGTGGTAAATGAGATAAAGAAATATAATTTTGAAGGACACTTAACTTATGCACATTTTAGGAATTGTGTTTCTTAAAGGGGCAATACACTGTTAATGAATGGATTCTTACATTCACTAGGTCTTGCTAAGTTAAACTAATTAGAGTGTTCTTAAACATGAGAAATGTTTTGTCAGAAGTTAGAGCTTAAAGGGGTTTGTAAACCCAGCCATTATGCTGCCCCACTAAGCCCCCTAGATTTGCTGTAGTTGATGTCAAAAACAATAATTACAGATGCAGGAAAATTCCCCAATGAGCATTCTGCTGACTAAAAACCTCATTATAAGTGCAAGAGAAGTGACCAATGAGAACACTGATTCCCAGCACTATGTCCGGCATCTTGCTGTTATCTTATATATAGAGATAATTATGTCATTTTTCCTTCATTATATGACACAGGAATCAGACATGGGGATAAAGGACAGGTTTGTTCAGTGCTGGGAAACTGTGCTTAAAGCTCCCAACTCCAATTGCAGGAACAGAACAGGGAGCCGGGTTTATACAGATCAGCTGGGATTCTTATTGGAGGATTGATTGCATTTTAATGCCGCCGCTGGCCCTGGGGATTTGGAGGAATGTTTTGGAAAAGTTTTTTTGTGCAATATTGCTTTAAGAATACAACCCTTGTTGTTGGATTAAGGCTTCCAGCATGCCTCACACTTCATTATACGTTGAATTGTTCTGGGATTTGTAGTCCAGCAACAACATTTGGTTGAGCAGTGCCGTGCAGCAGGGTTTAGTAGCCCTTTAAAGGAGAAAGAAAGGTAAAAACTAAGCTTTATCAGAAAGGTCTATGTAAATACAGCCATAAGCACTCACAGAAACGCTGCACTGACTTCTCTGTCAAAAGATTAGTTGTGTTTGTGGTCCTTCAGCATCTCCTGGACAATTGCTCCATAATACAAAGCATTTTAAACATCTGCTTATGTCATTTCTGTCATGTCTTTGCCTTGTCCTAAGTGGGTGGCTCAATTTTATTTTAGTTTAATATATGAGTTGTCATAATTAACAAGTAGTAAGGCCTTTTCTTAAAGCAGTAATAACTCTGACCCATGTTATTACTGAACACAAATGGGAAATTAAAATCAAGTGTAAACCCTAAATATCAGTATCATTTAAAAAAAAAAAAAAAAGGTCTATATGTTTTGGGTTAAAGCCTCTCTTTGTGCTGCAATTTTGTAAGGGTCCTTCTTACCATTTAACAAAGTAACAGATACATAAATAGATACAGATACCAGTCTCAACTCTATAGATCCAATCGGCCTATGACAGTAAAGAACCATTCAGCCAGTTCTTTCCTTAATTGGTCTCCAAGGAATATATACTGTATGAGACTATATAAGCACTGACCCTGAAACTCACCGTAATGAGGTTCTTACACCCAGTATGCCTGTCCAACAGTTGTCTTTTAACCTCAAACTTGGTATTAATACAAAACCCCAAACAGTATCACTACCATACTAAGGTTTTGAGGGACTTCTCCAGCACATTTAGTGGGCTCCAGTAAACTAACAAAATGCTACTGTCATGTCTCATTACTGGTTCAGTTATTCTATTTTATTTCTCTTATAGTCAGTAATTGCTAGGGCTACAAGGACTTCTGAGATAGCAACAGGGTCAGACTGGGACACAACAAAACAAATGGATGGGCCTGCTGACCCAGACCCAATACACACATGGGAGTATGGCCATTGCCCTGTTGCCATTGCTCCCCCACAGCCCTCTTTCCCCCAGTCAAAGCAAAATAGTATAAGGTTAATGAGCAGGAGGGGAAGGGGCTGACAGTAGGCGAGCAGGCAACAGGGGCCCTTGAGGGGTTGTGGGGGCTCCTGGGGTAGCAACCCCCATAGGCACCACACATCCCAGTCCGACTCTGGGTAGCAAGTAAGGATTGAGGAGTAGTGATGAGCAATTTTTTTCACCAGGCATGGTTTTGTAGCGAAATTCCCCATTTTGGCGTTGGGGAATTGTTTTTCGAAATTTCCGCAAAATGTTGCAGTAGCTGCAAAATAAAAGGCGAGTTGTGTCAAAACAGGGAGCGGTCATGTAAAAAAAAAGGTATGGTTGTGTCAAAAAGTTGTGCACGTCAAAAAAATCACGTAACAAAAATTTTACCGCGCTTCACAAATTTTTCCATAGTTCTGCTAATTTTTCAGTGAAGCAAACCGGGACAGATTCACTCTTTGATATTGAGGAGGAATATGTTTCTAGAGAGTAGTGGAAATGTAATTCAAGAAGCAGAAATACCAAAGGGGTTTAGGCCAAAGTTGAATCTGTGGTCAGGGCAGGCTGCAGTCAGAACAGTTATAGGGCCAAATACCAATAAACAAGGTTAAACAAGACTATCAATCAGGCACAGTTTGGGGCGGCTTTGCATTGTGATGACATCATGACACTGGTGATGCCTGATGAAGTACTGCATGATGATACTATAGTGATAACATAGTGATAATTTCAGTGGCTGAAGATGAAATCAGCACTGAGGATCATGTCAATGAGCCAATGGGATTTTTAAACCTGCCCTATCAACATCTAGCGTGGCCCAGATCAGTGGCTTAAACCTGCCCATGTCCAACTTTAGACTCAAACATCACCAATCAAACCCCCGGAGTGTAGGAGTTATAGGCAATTTCCTACTTAGAATTATATGTTAAGCACACACAGGGGCAGGATGGGGGTCACTCTCACACAGATGTCCCTTGGACAAGGAGTGGGTGTGGGGATCTGCAAATAGGAATCCAGAAAGGCACTCAAAAGCTAATGTAGAAAAGGGACACATGGCATAAACCTTACTGGATTGTCCAATGAGTTCTACATTTTGCATTCAACATCTTCTAGGTTCACTTTTAATTGAAATTTTGGCCCTAAAAATCCAACTTTAAATCTTTTGTTATCTTTTAAAATGAAACGTCTTTTGTTTTTCCTGCCCAAATCAGGATGCTTTCCATTTGTTTATATGGGAAGTAGCCTCCAGTCATAAATCTTTCTTCTCTGCAAAGACTTTGTTGTGCTGAACAAACTCAGTGAAAGTTATTCTTGTTTTTCCTTATGAAAAGAATGTGCTTCGGCGTCTTTAATTAATTAACGAGTATCCTGTAAACACAGCTGCAATAGCAACAAAAACACTTTAGGAGAGGCAATTTGCCATTAATTAATTTTACCGCTTAAAAAGATTTAATGTGTCTGTATTAGATGTCTCGCTCATGTTCTTTGTGCAGTAGCACAGGGTTACAAAGCGCTGAACTTCCTATCGATTTATAATCAACAGGATTTTTTTTGGTTTAAGGAGAAGGAAAGGTAAAAACTAAGTAAGCTTTATCAGAAAGGTCTATGTAAATACAGCCATAAGCACTCACAGAAAAGCTTTTGATAGAGTCCTCTATCAAAAGAAACACAGGATTTCTTGTCTCCTTTTTTGTAAACATGTTAATTCCTGGGGCCAGAGTCTGCCCAGACTGGGAAGACTCTAATTTCTCCCTTCTCCTGTTCCCTCCCTCCCATAAAAATGCTAATGTGTGATCTGAGCTATAATGGCTAGAATTATACAGCAGGAAGCTACAAACACCAAGCTAAAATGGCAGCTGCAATCTTAAGCAAACAGAGAAGATTTCTAGGCCTGTTTACTCAGGTATGGTAATGCTTTCTGCAGAATAAATATAGTGTTCCAGGTGGCACTAATGTGGCGAATCTATTGGCAGTAAAATGCTAAAATTACTTTCAATCTCCTTTAGGGAAGAAAAAAAGTATTAATCTTGGGGGTGTCAGTTTGTTAGAGAACCCATGGTGTTGCTCCTCCCTGAAAAATGTGACTGGGGTACGAAACTAGTGAGCGTCGCAATTTTACTCTGCTGCTCACAGCCCAGACATTTCAAATATTCCCAAAAAATAAAGTAGCTTAAAAACTGAAAGCACGCTTTCCTTTGTTGGAAAAACTTGAATTAAGCGGGATTGTATTTTATTGCAGTGATTTTCTTGAATTTCAGAAAAAGTGCATTCTTGATTTTAATACGTAATGTCCAAAAGTATCCAGACACCCCGTCTAAAATGATATGTCCTCAGTTTTAACATCAGCCACTGAGTTCTACACCATCTTTGAAAGCAATACCTGCATGGTTTTTATGGGTGATCGGAGGCAAAAAACATCATTGTGTGTTGGGGTAGTGGGAAGGTCACCACTGTTGCACTCTGGAGTAGTGGAAAAGCCTCCAGAAAAGTTTAGGTTTTGGTAGATGCCAGAAGAGCACTAAATGCCTGAATGCATAATGCCAACAGTAAAGTTTGATATAGGAGGAAAAAATAGGTCTCTTTTCCATGGTGAAGGCTAGGGCCCTGGTTCCACTGACAGCAAACCATACAATACAATGACATTCTTGCTTCCTCCTTTGAGGCAACAATTTGGGGAAGGCCCTTTCTCATTTTAGCACAATGATGCCTCCATGCACATAGTAAGGTTCATACAGAATGGGTTTTCTGAAATGTGAGTGAAAGAATATAACTGGCCAGACCTCAACCCAACTGAACACCTGTGGGAGGAATTGGAATTCCGACTGTGAGCCTGACCTGATCCCCAACATCAGCACCCAACCTCACTAATGTTTTTGTGGCTGAATGGAAGCAAATACCACCAACAAGTGGATAGCCTTCCCAGAAGAGTAGAGGTTTGGGCCTTGCAATTGCATTACAGTCCACAAGAATGTTTTTCAAGGCAATTAAGTTAAAATAAACTAAGAAAGGATTAAAGGAAAAGATGACAGAACAAGCAAAAAAACAGAGACGTATGAGTAAAGGGGCTAATCCTGGATTCTGTATTTGCAGAATAAACAGGAAAATAAACGCATTTAATCAATATCCCTGGCAGTAAGATGTAAAGGATGTATTAATGAACTTCACTTTGATTCTAAAGCTTCTATTGAAAAGAATTAACTTAATTAAAAAGAAGACAAATCTTTTACAGCGAAGATATTAAAAGCAAATTCAAGTGAGCTACATGTTTGGCAATAAAACATTTCACAAGAGAGGAAACCCAAACAGTAAGTACCAAGGGAAGCAGAGGGGTGGCTGTAGTCTCTTGCCATTGTTGCAAGTTGGATGTTTGTGCGGAGCGATAAATACTAGGAATTGAGGTTGTAGCTAGAGGATTGAGTAGCTTCTAATAGGGACATGGCAGATGACAGCTGGAGGACTTGGCAAACTATTCTGGAGAGAGGAGGAGGAAAGTTAAGATGGGAATAACCCGGGGATATGTGAAATATGGTACTTTGAAAAATGCGCCATTGGCGTTTATGTGACCTGCCAAATGAAGTAGCACAAAGGACAAAATGACAGACGAATTAACCACAGGAAAAATATATAATTTATTTGCTAGCCTCTTGTGTTTGGGATATAGAGGCATTGGATCTCTCCAAGGAGAAGTGATTTGGCCCTTCTACAGCTACACAGAACTAAACAGGTGCCTCAGTGAAAACTCTCCTGCTTAATAAACTACTACTGTATCTTGTATAGTCACAGAAATATTGAATAACAGATCCAATATTTATACGTCAATGATGGCTCCTTAATAGCTTGCTGTTTGCCCTTATAGGATTGAACAACCATACATAGGCATAGGGGTAACAGAAGAGGGAGCAAGGAGTCTAATATGACTTCCAAGTGTGTGCACAGGAAGCAGGGAGAGGATGTTGACACAAGTATTCTTTTAATGAGGCAGGAATTCTGCTGCACAAGACATTAAGCACAGTCTCCCAGCACTGAACAAACCTGCCCTTTATCCCCCTGTCTGATTCCTGTGTCATATAATGAAATAATAATAATTACATACTGTAATTATCTCTATATATAAGATAACAGCAAGATGCCTGACATAGTGCTGGGAATCAGTGTTCTCATTGGTCACTTCTCTTGCACTTATAATGAGGTTTTTAGCCAGTAGAATGCTCATTGGGGAATTTTCCTGCAACTATAATTAAGTTTCTGACAACTTCTACAGCAAAACTAGGGGGCACAGTGGGACAGCATCATGGCTGGATTACAACCCCTTTAAGATCTCTGGTGAAGGACTGTGGCACAGTGTTGACCTACTGTAGGTTATACAGAAAGCTAATGAAATCTGGTATGGCAGTAAGTGGGTTCAGCCACCTCAAATAAACCCATCATTTCATAGGAAAACAAGCTGGCGGTTTCCCACTGATGAAGCAGCAACTTTTTAGCTGAGTTCCTCTATGCGCCCATCTGCCTACGCATTAATTAAGAACAGGTTTGGGACAATCATTCCTTAGATCATTGTTGCTGATGAGCACATAGTTGTATAAAAAGAGTAGTTCATTAATTGTTCTACCAGTGCCTGGGTTTATCCTCTGCCAACAGGCCGATTATTACCATCTGCTCTCTCGTCGCTCCTACTGCGGGTATCCAGCTTCATGGAGCACAGATACGGCTAGTTCAGCAGTTGCTCAGGCAGGGGTTGGAACGTAGCTTCTCCATAAAGTTTATTGCAGAAAATGATTTTCAAATTCTCATAGATTTCTATAGATCACCATCTATAGCTTTAACTTAAGTTAAGTTTAAATTTAGAATATTTTTGCCAAAAATGAAAATTCGCCACAACATCTGCAGTTTACTAAAAGGAGAATGACAAATATGCATTGTGCAGCAAAAATTGAACCGGCACAGGTGCAATGCAAGCGGGGCTCAACCCCTGCGTGTTTATTCAAGATAAAGCAGCAATGTTTCGGGGGCGTACCCCTTCATCAGGCATTGTTGTAAAATTTGTTGTAAAATATGCATTGGGAACATCACATCCTATCACCAAGAGAATTTTTTTCAGACTTTGTATATTTATTCCATATTTTATTCCATTTTTCGCCGAGAGGAATTTTTTAGGTTGAGGCTGGCAAACTGCCATTATAAAGACCAGTCAGTTACTATTGCATCTCATTATCTCCATCATCTCCTCAGCCGCGCATATGGCATTTCTTTATGGTCTATTCTCTACTGAGTTTCCTCGTTACGTGTTGAAAATACACTGGTGAATTTTCACAAAGAATTTCCGCCAGCTAGAATTTCCGCAAGTTGTGTCTGCAAAGGCCAAATTACGATTTTACGAATTTTTTGAGCCGAAAGTAGGAAAAAAACAGGAATTGCCCCAGCAGCCATTTTAGGAGCAGTGGCGCTCATTCTTGGAAAACAATAAAGTGTTTAAGTTTCACTTGAAACTGGGAGAAATAGAAAACAATGATGGGATTAACGTCCCCTTAAAAATGTGTCAAGGACAGGCTGTCACTGACTATCCTATCCCTCTACTGTTCTAAGCCTCCGTAGGACTCAATGGTACCCAAAAAATCAAACCTGCTGAATTTTTTTGCCAAAAAAAGTTAACTAAACGTTAATAAATCCCAAATTATGGGAGTGATTTTCAAAAAACTGGACTAAAAAAAATAAAAAGTTAATTATTGCAAATCAATATATTATTGCAGGAGACAAGCATTTATACTATTGTAAGCATACACTCATGTGACCATACCTCCCAACATTTTGAAAATGGAAAGAGGGACAAAAAATGACCACGCCCATTTGTGCCACCACACCCCCTAAATACCACTCCCATTTGACTAGATTTGGCAGGTTGTTTAAAGTTTGAACACATTTCCGGGGTTTTGGGGTCTTGTTTTATGTGTTATTACAGTTTTGTTAAAAAAGTTGAAATTGCCCTTTAAGCTGCAAGTCTCAGTTCCCCCAAGAGACCTGTTTAGTTTATTAGTTACAATTGTATCTCAGTGCAGGTGTGGCTTGTTAACTTTCTGGGCTCTCTGCCAAATGCCCACTTATTTAATTAAATGTGAGAAACAATGTATCTAAGTGCAGGTGAAGCTCGTTAAGATTTCTGGGCTTTCTGCCAAAAGCTACTTTTTAATTAAATATGAGAAACATTGTATCTAAGTGCAGGTGAAGCTCATTAAGATTTCTGGGCTCTCTGCCAAAAGCTACTTTTTAATGAAATGTGAGAAACAATGTATCTAAGTGCAGCTGAAGCTTGTTTAACTTTCTGGGCTCCCTGCCAAAAGCTACTTTTAGTTAAATTTGTATGTTTTTTAGCGCTCAGTGAAGGAGATAAAAGGGAAACGAGGGACTTTTTCAGTAAGAATCCGGGACTGCGGTCAAAAGAGGGACTGTCCCGCAAAAATCGGGACAGTTGGGAGGTATTATGTGACCTTAAAGGAAAACTATACCTCCAAATAATGCAGGTCTATATAAAAATATATTACACAAAAGCTGATACTGCATGTAAAACCCTGCTTCATCTAAATAAACCATTTTCATAAAAATATACTTTTTCAGCAGGATGTGCTATTGGGTAATCCTAAATAGAAAACTGCCTTTATAAGTACTAGGGGCCGCCCCCTGGGATCATACGAATCATGGTGCACACAAACAAATATGATGTAAACTATATCTGTTGGTTAAGTATTCATTCTGGGGGTATAGTTTTCCTTGCAAATAGTGTAAACTTGAATATACCATAATATCATATTACAAAGGGGAATTTAAGAAGAAATCATTTTTCAAGCATAGCAGTCGGTACAAGGGATTATTTCATTACAGAAAAGCACCAAGATCTGAATATATTGGGGGTACAGGTATGGGACCTATTATCCAGAATGCCTGGGTGCTGGGGTATTCTGGATAAGGGGCCTTTCCGTAATTTGGATCTCCATACCTTAAGTCTGCTAAAAATTATTTAACCATTAAATAAACCCAATAGGGCTGTTCTGCCCCCAATAAGGGGTAATTATATCTTAGTTGGGATCAAGTACAGGTACTGTTTTATTATTACAGAGAAAAGGGAATCATTTAACCATGAAATAAACCAAATAGGGCTGTTCTACCCCCAATAAGGGGTAATTATATCTTAGTTGGGATCAAGTACAGGTACTGTTTTATTATTACAGAGAAAAGGGAATCATTTAACCATGAAATAAACCAAATAGGGCTGTTCTGCCCCCAATAAGGATTCATTATATCTTAGTTGGGATCAAGTACAGGTACTGTTTTATTATTAAATTAGAATTATTTGCTTATAATGGAGTCTATGGGAGATGGCCTTTCCGTAATTCAGAACTTTCTGGATAACGGGTTTCCGGATAAGGGATCCCATACCTGTACTTTATTCACAGGGTCCTGCTGGTTCTATTATTTTAATAAAAGAAAAGAATTGTAATGAACATTATTTATGCAATTTTTATGTTTGGTATTTTCTAGTTTGGGGAGAAATCTCTGCAGTTGCCAAAATGCATGTTTGTGCCGCAGGTCCCGGAGCCCCTTTTAGTGAGGGCGGCTGAGCAGTGCGCGCTGGCTTCCGGTCATCCCATGCTGTGATGCTTGCAAATTACAATTTTAACAGCTGTAAATGCACGGATCACAAACTTGGATCATATTCCATCTGTTCCTTGGTCTTGAAAGTACAGTTCCAGCACAGCATGCTTCCATTGAAATGCGCTGAAAATATTCCAGGGCATGTATTCTCTTTTAATATGATCTTCATACAACGTTACCCGCTGAGAACAATGGGCATTGGTCTAATGTTGCCATTGCAGAAGGAATAGTAGCAGCTCCTTGTCCCTACACTTAGGGATGTATATATCACCCTTTAAATCATGAATAGATAATTCGTATTCTTGGTACGAAGGGGGCAAAGGAGCCATTTTCCTACCCATTTAAGAAGCACTTCAAAGTGTATTCCCTTCAAAAGAAAGAAAATGAACATTTCCAACAGATAGCCTATTCAGGTTTTATTGCGCTTGCCTTTAAATATGGGAATAAAACGACTGATCTTGATTTCTCATGCCCATAATAAGCTTTTATTTGAGGAAATACATTTCTATAAGCCATATCATTGAACTCAAATTCATGTGGTCTTCTATGTTGGCACACCTTTTAGTGGTAATAAAAAAATATTACTAGGCCCCTTGTCATGAGGAGACTATACAAAGGTCACACACATGACTCCCCCATACTTGCCCACTTGGAATGCTTAGTGCAGCGAAGCTCTCAGTGGTAAAACCTACGTTAAATGCCTCCTCAGGTTTTAAGTTTACTTCCGAAAATTATGGAAAGCACAAGGGCTCATTTATAAACACTGGAAAGTAACCCATGGTAACCAATCAAATGTTTGCTTTCTTAATTCAATTTGTAGCATGCTAAAAAAAAAAAAACAATTGCTGATTGGTTACTATGATTTACTGTCCATGTGCAAATTTGCCCACTGTTTAAAAATGAGTCCCTGTATGTTCTTCCAATGTCTGTGCAATTTTCCTCCATTGGATCCCGATGAAAGTCATGTCAGTCTGTGTGTGTCTGTAGTGGAAAAAACTAGATTATTTGGGCAGGAATTTACATGAATGCTGAAGAATCTCCACACATTATATCACCTTTATAAAGAATAAAATAAAAACAAATTTCTGGCGATTTGGAGGTAATTACCTAGTTTAATGGGGTGCATATGAATGTCCTTGTAGGGGAACACATAGGCTGGTGGAAAGTAAAGTGAAAATATTTGTGAGTTCAATATTTACCCCCAAAAGTCAGTAACTGCCATATCATCCTCCCTAACAGCTGGCCAGTGTGCCCATTTCTACTTGGATTCTCAACCCTTACTTGCTAGCAAGATGGAGCATCTGTGGTTGGATCCTTACTTCATAAAACTTTGGCTGCTCCATATTTCAAAAACATTCACTTACACAGTAGTCAGTTGAAGCCCTGAATTCTCATTTCACATAAGTAATAGAGTCATTTGCATTCACCCCACTAGGTTTATTAATACATGTAGTGGTCCCCTTTGGGTGGCCATTGCCATAAATAACACACCAGGAGGTGGGTATAAAGTGTCAAATTAAATGAGTGATCAAGTGTGAGGCTCATTGGGCTTTAAAAGACATTTCTACATGTGTATGAATTATGTGTTACAATACATATATATTATTTTGTGGTGACAACACCACCAGGGATATTTGCCAGATAAGCAAACAGCTGCATGTTACAAAGTATGGCGTCCAACTTATTCTCACATTCCATTATATTGATTTTTGGCTTTACTAGAGGCTGGAGGAGGCAAGGCACTATCATTATGGCTATTGAGCTTGATTTCCATGAATTTTACATAATTGTAAAGTTTTGCTCTGCTGCAAAGTTAATATCATTTCAAATCATTGCAGTGTGAGGAAGCCATATTTATAAACAGAATGTATCAGCCATATTATATTTGTATTCATGCCATGGAGTAGGATCAAGCCCTATAAAGAAGTAATCATCATACGCGCATAATGTACTAAGCAGTCTCTTCAGAATATAAATGGAAGGCTAACCCCACTTCCAAACAGTGTATATTTTCCATTTGAACATTTTGAGGAATGCAAGATGTATAAATATGTACTGGCTCTAAAAATATGATTGCGTTTTTCAGCTTTTGCCTTCAGAATGTTGTGCACCTAAGTGTTCTTTGAAGTGAATGTGTTCATAGGAATATAAAGCCTACTTCAGTTCAGTTGGTCCCTTAGTGGCCTGAATCAGGATTCTCAGGGCTTGTGTCAGCTCCATCCAGTGCTGTAACCATGTGCCACAGGCACCATTACCCCTTTATAGCTGAGACCCCTGTGGAATTGTGTTTGGTGCATGATATGATATCTGTAATTGAATTATTTATGTTGGCCGTGTAGTTAGTCCTTTATGTTACAAAAGAGATGTAACATCTTGGTGGAGTCAGCACATAATCATATGTATATGGTTACTCATTCCTTTGCCAGTTATAAATCTAAGCATTGTTCTTTTTATTCACTCGTTACCAATTAGGAGGGCATTACTATATGGTTATTAATATAAAATTATTACTATTTATTAGGTTTGTTGTATTCCCTAGGACAGTTATGACACCTTCTAAATAGTAATATTGATGCAATAACATGCCACTATGTCACTTTTCTAAAGAGTTATGAGTCTGCAGTGAAGAAAGTAAACTGATGTTTTTCCTAACAGAACTGAACCTCCCTTTGGTATTTAGTGTAGGGTAAGTCCATATAAAGCATTTAGAATTTTCATAAATATTAGGTAACGCAACAGAATAGCCATGGATCCACCTGTATATGTATCAAGTTCAAGGATATTTTACATTGCTATCCACCACAGCTCTCCCAAGAGAGTAAATCTTCAGTTATTTATTTTGTTAGGTAAAGAAGCTTTACTGAATTGCAACTGGATTGGTTCTTAATGACATGGCATGGGTTATATGGCTCATTAATATGTGATTTATTTAAGAAATAACATTTCTATATACCTGTTCTTTACGATACAGGTATATGGGTGCTGGAAGGCAACTCTGAGTTCCATGACCTGGTCATAGAACTAGTCAGTGACTTCTTTCAGTAGGGTTTATATTTAGCATATCACAGTGAAAAGAAAATCCTTCAAAGTTGGATCAGCAATGTATTTGGGTTGGATGCAGCCCTATGCGGATTCAGTCATGTGAAGTCTGTGCCAAATGTCAAAAACTTTAAAGAGTAGGGCACCCCCCTCAGATGAGAGGATTTTTTTAATTTAAACAGCTTTGTCCCCCTTAATCCACATCCAGGGTTACTCCCCTAAAGCTGTTACCCTAGACATGAACCCTCGGGTGCTGATATAGAAAATACATTCCAGTTTGAAGGTTGAAGGAGCAGGAGAAAAATTTTGGTGGCAACAAGAGGGAATGGAATTGTTGGTAGAAAGTGGGGTAGGAGGCAAATAAGTAGGTGAACTTGCTCTGGGAATCAAGTCCATTCTATAAGAGATGTTGTTTAATGAGATTCCAACATAAAATCATGAGAATATGCTTTGAAATGTTTGTTACCCTTTGTACTATGGCAAAAACTTTTAAAACACATCTGTTTCCCTTATGGAATTATGTAATAAATGGTGCCAGGGGCAGTAACTCATAGCAACCAATCAGCAAGTAGCATTGACTAGTCACCTGTTTGAAAACAAATATCTTATTGCTTAGTACCTTGTATTACATGTTGGTTAGTCTTTTATATACTTATGGAGAATCTGTACACTTACATAAATATTCTTCTCTTTTACAGGCTCACACATGCAACATGTTGCACTGAGGCCAACAAAGCCATAAGTCAACGTGGACAGAAATTGAGTTGGCACTAATGTTGAAATATGACGGCAATTTAATAAGTTACATACTAATACAACTGTCTAGAGGTGACACAATTTCAATCTGTGGTACTTATGAAACTGCTATTCCAAAATGAGCACACCTATGGTTTCAAGCAAGGAATGTTCAACTGGAAATTCCATTAACAGCAACCAAGATCAAGTTGACAACAAAAATGTGATCAGCTTAGGTGATAACAATGCCAACCAAATATACCCAACAGGGAAAACTCAGGTCTCAAGCAGCATTAAAAAACCAGGGGGGTTGTCCACATCACAGTCAGATCTTTCCCAGTCATGTGAGGAGCACAGTACATCGCTCACCTCTGGTCAGGATTCTCCATCTGGTGATCAGCCGTTGAGTGATCCAAAGTCACCATCCCTGATAGAAAGAGACATTAACAAACATTTTGTGACTGATGATGCTAAAGGCAGTTTAAAAACAACTGGAGCTTTTGATGGACATTCAAAGGCTGATGGACATTCAAAGGCGGGTGTGCTTGACAGAAGTTTGGTGTATCCTCAGAGCAGAGTTAGTGACTCTTCCCTCATTATGTGTAGTAATAACACTGGTAACCTATCACACAATGAACAGGTTAAAGGAATTTCCTTTCTGAAATCAGGTATGGTATCGACAAAATCAGAAACTTTTGCTAAAGGTCGTATTTCACCAACGCCATGTTTGATCTCCCCACCCAAGTATTTACAGATGCCAAATCACGGGATTAGGGCAACTAATTCATCAATACCAGTTGACCATTTATTTGGATTCTCTTCCCATACACACAGTTGCGGCTCAGAGGAAAAAAAGATTGTACTTTGTTCCAGGTCACCTACCTCAGATGTCCCTGAATTATCACTAGGCGAGGGAGCCTTATCAAGTGGTAATAAGCCAAGCACACTACATACCAGTCCCACAAGCACTGACCATCATTTAAGAATCCCTTCTAAACCTCAGGTAATTTTTAATATAACAGAAGCACAATTATATCAGGGTCAAACACAAAAAACTTCAGAAATTTCAGATTCCAACTTATTACAGTCTAAAAGAATTTGTCGGCACAAACAAGACCAGAGTACGATGACTGCAATTTCAGGTACCAAGACAGCAGGCAATATTTCCGAATCCAGAACATCTCCAGTTTCAAATCTTTATGCTCCGTTGGGTCATGTAGATATGTCCCAATGTTACAAAGTCATAAACCATGAAGACAAGAGTTTCGGTAGCAGCCCTAAATTATCTCATTTTAGTCTAGCACATAAGAAGCCGGATGAATATGCATCTGATATGGGGAGAGAGCTAAGCACCAAGCCTCTTATACGAAAAACAACATCACTCAGCGATTCCCTGGATAATAAACCACTTCTACATAAAGACAGAGGTTCACTTGAAAGTTTTCTTTGCCAGGACAGTGACAATAATTTTGTTTTAAGCAGCAACATGGCTTCCACAAAGGATAAAACGGCTTTAGTTGAGAGCAAAAAGGCAATTGTCGGGAGAAAACATCAGTCAGATGGTTTAAAAGGCAGCATGAAAGACAGCCAGAAGGATCTAACTGATACCTTTTCATGTGCTCCCATTTTACCAGGCCTCGTGACTGCAGTAAATATTAATGATCAGTGCATTGCCTCACCGAGCAGCTCTGTGGATCTTAATGCTGTTCATGTTGACAGATTGTCACCTTCCTCAGTTCTGCCACCTTTTGATGGTACACAAGTCTTAAACATTTCCCCTAAAGCCACTAACAAATTGCTTTGTAGTAGTGGAATTCCAAAACCAATACTAATACATTCCAAGCCTTGCCTTGCAAGTAAAGCTGATACGGACACCAATGACAATGAAAAGCCAGAAGAAGCACCTGAACCAATTCTAATCATCCCTAAACCCAAGCATGTCCGACCTAAGATTATTACCTACATTAGAAGAAACCCTCAGACAATAGACAGACTTCCATATGGTCCAGTAGGCATGCCTTTTGGTTCCCCTGCTTGCAATGTTCCAATGGCAAGAGACCATGAGGTCTTAGGCAGTGACATTAATGCTTCCAATGTCCTACTAGATAAATATAAAGCAGACCTGCAGAAACAAAGAATATATGCCGCTGGTTTAATGGTGTCTGGAATAAGGCCTCCTGGACATCATTTTGGACAGATTAATGAAAAATCAATAGACGAGGTAAGTGTTCAATGAATGTTCTTGTCCCCGGTGTCACTTTTGATCTCTCTTAAAAACGTCCATTTTTTTAATATATTATTATACCAATCATTATTTACAGAAGAAAAGTTTAATCTCTATTTTTATAGGTTTTTATTTAATCATTTCCTGTCCTTGATAGTCTTGATATAAGTTTTGAGAAGGGGGAGCCCTGAACATACTTTGAAGCAGAAGAATTTTTGAACCGAAACCACGAAAAACCACTGATCTATTGTCTAATAGTTGGTAACAGTAGGGATGAGAGACATTTTTCATCTAATACAGATTTCTTTGTGAGTGCCTAAAATGTTTACAAATCTGGGCTTACATTTTGCAATGCGATCTACTTTGCCAGTGAAAAAGTTGCCGAAACACCACTTCAGGGATGGAGCCCATTGACTCCAATGCATTTGGCTACATTTTGGTGAAATGTCACTTTTTGTGAATTTTTCTGTGGTTTTGCAAATATTCCAGCAAAGCAAAATGGGGCAGTTCTGCTCATCTCTAGTTAACAATCTTGCCATTCAATAATACCTGTATCTTCACACCCTAATGGGCTCATTTACTAACCATCAATTTTAGACTTGATTTGAATTTTTTTTTTAAAAAGTTGCAGAGAAAAAACACTGATTTACTATGCATCTAAACGGCTAAAAATCCAAATTGACAATTCTTGCAGTTTATGTAGAAGTCGATGGCAGAGATTCCTTCCCTTTCCTTAAAGTTTTTTCTTTTGTCTCAAAACTTTTGAGATTTTACTGGGTTTTTTCTGAAAATATGGATGCACCGAAAATAGGGATGCGCCGAATGTTAAGGGATTCTCCCGAATACCGAACCGAATCCAAATCCTTATTATTTGCTAATTAAGATTCGGATTTGGTCCGGCTGAATCCGAACCCTGCTGAAAAAGGCTGAATCCTGGCCGAATACTGAACCGAATACTAGATTCGGTGCATCCCTATCCGAAAATCACAACTTTTTCGAATTGTCACGTTTTTTACGACATTTCTCCGAGCAACTTTTCCTTGCAACTTTTTTAGTAAATATCAGACATTTGAAAAACAAATTTAGTCTAATTTGAAAATAAAAAATAAAATTATGGACTTTTAGTTAATCTGCCCCTTAATGTTAGTGACTCTAAAGCAGTGATCCACAGCCAGCAGTGATGATTCTACCATATACTGTAAGGGGACGATTTATCAAAATTTGAGTTTACATTTTTTGCACGGTTCAAGAAAAAATGCAGTAAAAAAAACTTTAATATACAGAGGAATATTCCTAACCACAAATAGTTGGTATTCATTAAAAAAATCCACAAAAAAAGCTGGCGAGGTTCAATAGAAGTCAATGAGAATTGTCTCTAACAATTTTATTTATATATTTCCCCAGTTTATTAAAACATTTGAGTTTTTTTAGCCTCATTGAAAATGATTAGTGATTGTCAGTTATAATTCCAGGGTGTGACAGCATGTGACAAAAATGCACGCAACAGTGTGAAAGAGTAGATGTTTTTGTGCAACAATTTAAAAATGTCGCAGTTTTGCTAATTTTCTGCAACTTTTTTCTGCTCGTACTTTTTCAGCTCAAGACTTTTTATTGTTAGACGTTCGTGAAATGAGTTTATTCAAATTTTAAAAACAAAAAAAATTAGAAAAGTTAAGAGTTTTAGTAATCAACCTTCTACAGGGAGAGATGATTTTTATGTGACATTTAAATTCAATGGAATTGTTGTGATAGCTACAAAACTTGGACCAGGAACTATTGTGATTAGTTTCCTACAGTTGGTTTTATTTCATTGTATATTTGAAACCAACACATGCCTTAATAAATATAATTGATTAAGTCCTGCATTTGAAAACTATTTAGTGGTATAAAAACCTGCAATATAGTGGCAGCTTCTTGCACAGCTTACTCCACTAACACCTTTTTAGCCTGTGTGAAAACCCATAATAATATGTAGGGCTATCAACATTTAATTGCTCTGAGAATGGGCCCTGGTGCAGTCCAACAGACCAATATCTTTTCTTTTCCCAGTACCTTGAGCAAACTGTGTAGAAAATTAAGCCTTCACCCTGAAATGCTACCATCAAGGACCCAATAGATCATTTATACCATGAATTTCTGACTTTTGGTGCCACAAGCCGAAATATATTCAACACTATATCCCATGGCAGGTATCACAAATACTGTAACCTTCTTCTTTTGTAACACAAAGAAGTGTATGTGATAGACACATTATTACATTCTTTAGATCCAATGATTGGGAACCCTACTCCATCTCATTGGGTCAACAAAAGCCATGTTCCTCTTGCTTATAAAGTTCTTTCTGGGCAGAGTACCTATTGTATCTATCTTCCATCATGGCCATCTGATATCTCATAAACTGTGGTTGAAGAAATCAATATCATTACTTGTCCATTCATTATGTTTTCTTCACCTCTGCTTTCTTGATAACATTCCACTGCCTTTCTATTTAAACTCTATTATGAAGTCTTGGCCCCCTCCAGAAGTCAATAAACAAATGTGGCCAAACTTATTGCATATTGAGCTTTATAGATACAAATGTTAGAGTCTCTTCCACAGACTGTGACAATGGTTTACTAACTCTGGACAGATTTGCAAGATGAAAGAAAAGACCCATTGTAGACTGCTTAAAGCTAGGTGCTGATTGGCTTACTTAGAATCCATTCGTTCCATATCCACATACAGTTATCCAGGCAATAATATGGTTATGGCTCTTCACTTTACTCTTTCAACCACTTGAGAATGGAGCCTTAAAATGAGTAGCTGAGCACAACATCAATATGAATGAGTAGTGCTAGTTTTCCCAGGGCATCTCTGGAAGCACACTGCTATTCCGACTCCCTCTGGCTTTGGTGTCATTACACACTTTGATTTACAGTGCCATTTCTGAAGGCATAATGCTTATATCATCTCTTTGATTTCCCTTTCTAGCTGCTCTCTTGGAGTGTGCTTACTTTCCAATATCCATTCATTAACATTTTTTAATCATTGCGAAGTTATCTGTAAATGTTATTGCCACTGGAAGCAATACTGTATGTGTCTGGCCCTTTTCTGTACTGCGGTTTCTTACTGTTATAAATATAACAGAAGCCAGCTGTGCTCCAGCCGAGATTCCAATACCAGCAATGCTGCGTGCTTTCTACCAAATCTGTTAATCAGCTGGCTTCTGTTTCAAGAGTCAGAACCAGCAATGCAGAAAACTCAACACACAAAGCACTGTTTTCAATAGCAATTACATTTAAAAATACCTAAAGCACTTACAGTTGCCCATTTGTGTCTGTTAGTTACCCCTCCCATATAGATTGTAAGCTCTACGGGGCAGGGACCTCGTTCATCTTGTTTCTGACTCTTATTGCAACTGTACCTTGTATTTATTTGTATTTATTGTTGTACTTTGTATTTATCCATTATCTTTAACCCCCTGTTTGTATTAATGTATTCTACTGTACAGCGCTGCGTACATAAGTAGCGCTTTATAAATAAAGATATACATACATACAAAATATATTAATGAATGTATGTCGGAAAATTTCATAGAAATTCATGATGTAAAAAATATTTACATGGGGGTTCAGCCCAGAGAGCCTTCTGTTTCTCCACATCCATGTGTATTTATATAATAGGGAATTAGTTTCACTGGAGGGGGGGGGACTTCATGTTAATGCCCTATTTAAAAGGTTTATGTTGACCAAATGATCACTGAAAATGACTTCAGCAATAAGTGGGGCTCAGTTTTGTGCAACAGCCAATTTTTCACAATAACCCATAGCAATTATGTGGAAATTTGCTTTCAATTCCTAACATTTAATAGGCTGTCCTCAGTTATGTTCTATGGGTTACTGCATTGGTGCAATATTTCCTTATGTTGATAAATGTGCCACTTGTAATTTAGAACCATGCATCTCCTATTGGGGCATTTATTACATTCGATTTTCTTCATGGTTTGTATTTTTTGTGCAAAAATATGATTTTGTTGCTTTGAATAAAACTAGATTTTTTGCTGTTTATTATGTGACAAAACTGCAATAAAAGAAAAAATGGCATCTAAAAGCTGTCAAGGTAATGAAGTCAATGGCAGTCAATTGCATTTGTGCAACAATACAAAAAAGTTGCGGTTTTCGCATCTTCTGCATGTTTTTTGTTTGTGCTTTTCCAGTTTGGGTTTTTTAATAAATGACTAGACATTTGTGGGTTTTGTGGAAATGAGATGGTTTTAAAAAACTCTAAAACCATGAAAATTTAAATATTAATAAATCTGCCCATTATCCAGAATGCTAGAATGCTCGGGACCTGGGGTTTTCCGGATAAGGTATCATTTCCATAATTTGGATCTACATACCTTTAGGGGCTGATTTACTAAGACACGATTTCGAATCCGAATTGGAAAAATTCCGATTGGAAACGAACATTTTGCGACTTTTTCGTATTTTTGCGATTTTTTCGCCGTCTTTACGATTTTTGCGTAAAAACGCAAGTTTTTCGGCGTCTTTACGATTTTTGCGTAAAAACGCAAGTTTTTTCGGCGTCTTTACGAAAGTTGCGCAAAGTCGCGATTTTTTCGTAGCGTTAAAACTTAAAAGGCGCGACGTTTCGCGCAAGTTTTAACGCTACGAAAAAATCGCGACTTTGCGCAACTTTCGTAAAGACGCAGAAAAACTCGTGTTTTTACGCAAAAATCGTAAAGACGCCTGAAAAACTCGCGTTTTTATGCAAAAATCGTAAAGACGCCGAAAAAAATCGCAAAATTACCGTTCATTACGAAAAAAACGCAATCGGACGCATTCGGACCGTTCGTGGGTTAGTAAATGTGCCCCTAAGTCTACTAAAAGATTATTTAAACATTAAGTAAACCCAATAGGGCTGTTCTGCCCCCAATAAGGGGTAATTATATCTTAGTTGGGATCAAGTACAGGTACTGTTTTATTATTACAGAGAAAAGGGAATCATTTAACCATGAAATAAACCCAATAGGATTGTTCTGCCCCCAATAAGGGGTAATTATATCTTAGTTGGGATCAAGTACAGGTACTGTTTTATTATTACAGAGAAAAGGGAATCATTTAACCATTAAATAAACCCAATAGGGCTGTTCTGCCCCAATAAAGGGTAATTATATCTTAGTTGGGATCAAGTACAGGTACTGTTTTATTATTACAGAGAAAAGGGAATCTTTTAACCATTAAATAAACCCAATAGGGCTGTTTTTCCCTCAGTAAGGATTAATTATATCTTAGTTGGGATCAATTACAAGAAACTGTTTTATTATTACAGAGAAAAAGGAAATTATTATTAAAAATTAGAATTACTTGCTTATAATGGAGTCAATGGGTGATGGCCTTCCCGTAATTCTGAACTTTCTGGATAATGAATTTCCGGATAATGGATCCCATACCTGTACCATTAAAAACCTTACAAACTATTGAAACTCATAACTGTATAATATGTCAATAATAAATGTCCCAGGTATGGGATCCTTATCCAGAAAGCTCCAAATTGCAGAAAGCCCATCTCCCATAGAGTCCAATTTAAGCAAATAATTCTGATTTTTAAAAAAATGTTTCCTTTTTCTCTGTAATACGAAAACAGTACCTTGTACTTGATCCCAACTAAGCTGCTTGAATTCATATTGGTGACAAAACAATCCTACTAAATTAAAGTTTTTTTTAGCAGACTTAAGATATGGAGATCCAAATTATGGAAAGAACCCTTAACTGGTGATGGATTCATGAGGGCGCCTATAGCCGTACAGTACATGCAAAATATGGGACAAAATATGTGATATACTTTACATTGTGTATGTCCTGGGTCTGCCCTGATTCCAGAATGCTGCACAGATGTTGAGTTTTTATGTGTAAGTGAATTATTGTGTGTCTGACATAGCTAATAGCCCAGCAGCATGAATTTGTCAAGGAAAGCTCTGCTATACTCCAGGTAAGGGATACTATGAGAGCACTGGGAAGGTTTCCGCTGTCTCCTCTCTGCCTTTGAGCACGAATATCCTAGAAACATGTTCTTTCAGTCAGTTCATTTCTTTTCTCTGGTTTATTTTCTACAATCTGACATCAAGTGATCTTCTTCCTCCACTTCATCTTTCTTCCCTACCCCAGGGCCGACTCATGTGCAATAAAGGGAAAAAGACATTTTTTTTGTTGGTAAAATTCAACTTTTCACTCTACATGCGTACCTGGGAAAGGAAAGAAGCAGGAAGAGGATCGCTCCATGGTGCTTGCTGGGAAGAACCCTGGTACCCCTCAATAATTCAATCTTTCCTTCACAATAAAATAATCAGTAATGGTATAAGCCCTAACACTCAGGTCATTTCCCTTTTGTCACTGTGCTCCCTGGGTACTCCTTTGTTACTATAGAACTGTGCACCTCCGGAAAATGGAGCATTCAGGACATGACCACAGTCTGTGTCAACCATACCAAGTGCAATTTGGGACTGCCCCATGGAGAACATGATTATTGGAAATTATAATACTGATTGGTTCCATTTTTCAATGTATAACCCTATTTCCAGGCAATGATAATTCTAAGCCATAGGGTTATATGAAATGTTGGTTGCAGATCCGTTCCCTGGGTCTTATAGGATGCTAGCAATGCCCCATATCTATCATATTCATCATAATTATGATTGTTACATGAAACACAATGCAAAGACCAGAGAATTAACAAAACCCACCAATGCAGATAGCAGACAAGTTTGTGTTACTGCTTAGCCGCCAGTGCCCTGCATTATAGGAACACGTGGCCAAGATAGATTTAGTTTGCCTGACACACAGCAAGATAAAGCAATGTTGAGATTTAATTGTGTAGAATATAGCCGCTTGTGCAAACAAACCAGTTAATCATTTGGATGTGCCACAATGACTGCAGGAAAGGTCACTGTCATTTCCCCTTCGTTTCCTTTGTCTTGACTATGATCTCCTCTGTTTAGCAGAAGGGATGCTAATGCTCTGGGATGGAATGCAGTTTTATTCTGTTAGACAGCAAGTTAATGCCTGTATCTGGTTATGTTAACCCCCTCAGAGCTGTTTTAAGCACTGGCGCCAAGGTTTGGACGTGCAACAGAATAATAATTCAAGAGCCATACACTTAGGGGCTGATTTACTTACCCACGAACGGGTCGAATGGAGTCCGATTGCGTTTTTTTCGTAATGATCGGTACTTTGCGATTTTTTCGTATGTTTTGCGATTTTTTCGGATTCTTTACGAATTTTTCGGATCCAATACGATTTTTGCGTAAAAACGCGAGTTTTCCTATCCTTTACGAAAGTTGCGTAAAAAGTTGCGCATTTTGCGTAGCGTTAAAACTTACGCGAAAAATGCGCAACTTTTCACGTAAGTTTTAACGCTACGCAAAATGCGCAACTTTTTACGCAACTTTCGTAATGGATACGAAAAACTCGCGTTTTTACGCAAAAATCGTATTGGTAACGAAAAATTCGTACAGAATCCGAAAAAATCGCAAAACATACGAAAAAGTCGCAAAATGCTCGTTTTCAAGTCGGAACTTTTCCAATTCGGGTCGGATTCGTGGGTTAGTAAATCAGCCCCTTACTGTAGGCTGGTTTCAATATAAGACACTTTGTGGCCATCATTATTGCTTCCAATAATACAGCTACACAGCAAAGAAAGTGCTGCTTCACTTTTTTAGATAATGAGTTCCCTTGAGCCCTTTAAGAAAGAGCAGTCCTGTCCATATGTTTCCCTATAACTAAAATTCTATCCCAGGTGTCATAGAAATAAGTCAGTTGAGTCCATGGATAGGCTGGAAGGGAAAATAATCTTAAAGAGTACCGCCATACAGGTCATAGGTCATCTGTTAGACAACCCTAAAATAGAGGGCCATTGATCTTCTTATGACACTTTGGTGGCTCAGGTTACAAAGGTAACTAAAGTCATCATTATATACTGAATAAAAAGAATTCAACCCCCATATGGGTAAAGTAAGGATTGCAAGTGTTCAATTGACTATTCTAGATTAGGGTTGATTGCTGCACTTGTATTAGGGTGCTTATTCTGATATTGTCAATCAAAACATAAAGGAAACCTCCTATTGGTTTGACTGATTACAGAATATTTCAGTCATGGGATTTTTGTAAGGCAGTGATTGGCTACAGCTTTGTCATAACATCACAAACCGGCAGACGCCACACAAAGCATAAATTAAATTACAAGTGGCGGCCCCTCCCCTGGGATTGAGCTACAATAATTTCTAATTCCAGTGCTTTATCATGGACGTTATTAGCAGTGAACAAGAAACACCCAGTCAACAATTATTTCTTACATAAAGTAGACACAACAGAATGCTGAAGGCAATTAATAAATATTTGTATGTTTATTTAAAAGAAAGGTGGAAGCATGCCTGCTATACTTCCAGTACACAAAGGACTTGACTCAATCAAGTGTAAACTAGTAAAACTTTAATTTCATTCTGATGGGAATTTCCTTACCACTGGAAAATGTTGCCCTGAAATTTCAATTCATACGTAATGGTTATAAAGTCGGCTTTGGTTTGGGTGCGGCTGAATCCCACTACCTATTGCAGAATTAGGCATATCTATACGCTTAAAGGGGCCGATTCACTAAAGGTCGATAAGGTTTATTGCATGCTTTTTGTGCGTTAAAAAGCACGCGATAAATAAGTTCCGATGCATCAAAGTCATTTCACATGCGTTAAGACACATATCGCATGCGCTAAAAAACGCAGTTATTTCTATCGCATTACGTTAATTAGCGAATAGAAATAGTAATAACTCATGATTCACAAACACATATAAAGCGTTAAATGTGCTAAATATCGCATTAGTTTGTGCGAAAATTAACACCTACTTGGGGCAGGCGGTAATTATAGAAAAGTACAGTTAATCAGCTGTAGGCAACACAATATGGACTTTGCAGTGGGATTTATTCAAGTCTGTGTTGGCCCCAGAGTGATGCAGCCTCCAGTTTGCAGGGAAATGGTCATTTTCATAAAAGTAGTTTTCCGAAAGTAATGGTTACATGCGTAATATTGTGCGCTAATATAGCATGCGGCGAAATATATTGCACGCAGCAGGAAATAACGCACACGGTCAAAAATAACGCAGGAAAAATGCTCATCGCAAGTTAATTAACGCAAAGAACATCGCTTCTTAATGGTGACGCCTGTCCTTTTAGTGAATCGTGCGTTGTCACAAAAAATAAGAAGCGATAAAATTTTTAATGCATGCTATAAATAGCGCTTGTTTTATCAACCTTTAGTGAATCAACCCCAAAGTCACCCTTAACTCACCTTAATAATTATGCAGTTATTTGATATATATGTAATCTGAATATGCAAATTATGGTTCAGTTTGGTTCAATTTTTGCCCATATCTCCTGTGGACAATTAAGAAGTTGACCCAATCCAAAAACCTTTATCTGGTACATATGTACAGTGCAGGAAATAATTATTTGACCCCTCACTGATTTTGTAAGTTTGTCCAATGACAAAGAAATGAAAAGTCTCAGAACAGTATCATTTCAATGGTAGGTTTATTTTAACAGTGGCAGATAGCACATCAAAAGGAAAATCGAAAAAATAACTTTAAATAAAAGATAGCAACTGATTTGCATTTCATTGAGCGAAATAAGTTTTTGAACCCTCTAACAAAAAAAGACTTAATACTTAGTGGAAAAACCCTTGTTTGCAAGCACAGAGGTCAAACGTTTCTTGTAATTGATGACCAAGTTTGCGCACATTTTAGGAGGAATGTTGGTCCCACTCCTCTTTGCAGATCATCTCTAAATCCCTAAGGTTTGGAGGCTGTCTCTGTGCAACTCTGAGCTTGAGCTCCCTCCATAGGTTTTCTATTGGATTAAGGTCCGGAGACTGACTAGGCCACTCCATGACCTTAATGTGCTTCTTCTTGAGCCACTCCTTTGTTGCCTTTGCTGTATGTTTTGGGTCATTGTCGTGCTGGAACACCCATCCACGACCCATTTTCAGTTTCCTGGCAGAGGGAAGGAGGTTGTCGTTCAGGATTTCACGATACATGGCTCCGTCCATTTTCCCATTAATGCGAATAAGTTGTCCTGTGCCCTTAGCAGAAAAACACCCCCAAAGCAAAATGTTTCCACCCCCATGCTTGACGGTGGGGACGTGTTTTGGGGGTCATAGGCAGCATTTTTCTTCCTCCAAACACAGCGAGTTGAGTTAATGCCAAAGAGCTCTATTTTGGTCTCATCAGACCACAGCACCTTCTCCCAGTCACTCACAGAATCATTCAGGTGTTCATTGACAAACTTCAGACGGGCCTGCACATGTGCCTTCTTGAGCAGGGGGACCTTGCGAGCCCTGTAGGATTTTAATCCATTGCGGTGTAATGTGTTTCCAATGGTTTTCTTGGTGACTGTGGTCCCTGCTAATTTGAGGTCATTAACTAACTCCTCCCGTGTAGTTCTAGGATGCTTTTTCACCTTTCTCAGAATCATTGACACCCCACGAGGTGAGATCTTGCGTGGAGCCCCAGAGCGAAGTCGATTGATGGTCATTTTGTGCTCCTTCCATTTTCGAACAATCGCACCAACAGTTGTCACCTTCTCTCCCAGCTTCTTGCTAATGGTTTTGTAGCCCATTCCAGCCTTGCGCAGGTCTACAATTTTGTCTCTGACATCCTTGGACAGCTCTTTGGTTTTTCCCATGTTGGAGAGTTTGGAGTCTGCTTGATTGATTGATTCTGTGGACAGGTGTCTTTTATACAGGTGACTAGTTAAGACAGGTGTCCTTAATGAGGTTAACTAATTGAGTAGAAGTGTCTAACCACTCTGTGGGAGCCAGAACTCTTAATGGTTGGTAGGGGTTCAAAAACGATTTTCCTTTTGATGTGCTATCTGCCACTGTTAAAATAAACCTACCATTGAAATAATACTGTTCTGAGACTTTTCATTTCTTTGTCATTGGACAAACTTACAAAATCAGTGAGGGGTCAAATAATTATTTCCTCCACTGTATATGCCAGTTTTGTGCTGAAATCTATACCAAGTGCAAAATACTTTGAAAAGTTTAAAATATTTTAGAAATAAATAAAAAAAAATTGCAATCAAGTGAAATCAAGTTGCCTTTTATGCCATATTGACCTGATTTAATTAGCCACCGTTATACTCAAAATCAGGCTACCTTTTAAAAAAAACCTTGCAAACATAAGACAACAGATACAGGTATGGGATCACTTATCCGGAAACCCATTATCCAGAAAGCTCCTGTCTCCCATTATTCAAATAATTCAGATTTTTTTAAATTGATTTCCTTTTTCTCTGTAATAATAAAACAGTACCTTGTACTTGATCCCAACTAAGATATAATTACCCCTTATTGGGGGCAGAACAGCCCTATTGGGTTTATTTCATGGTTAAATGATTCCCTTTTCTCTGTAATAATAAAACAGTACCTGTACTTGATCCCAACTAAGATATAATTACCCCTTATTGGGGGCAGAACAATCCTATTGGGTTTATTTCATGGTTAAATGATTCCCTTTTCTCTGTAATAATAAAACAGTACCTGTACTTGATCCCAACTAAGATATAATTACCCATTATTAGGGGCAGAACAGCCCTATTGGGTTTATTTAATGGTTAAATGATTCCCTTTTCTCTGTAATAATAAAACAGTACCTGTACTTGATCCCAACTAAGATATAATTACCCCTTATTGGGGGCAGAACAGCCCTATTGGGTTTATTTAATGGTTAAATGATTCCCTTTTCTCTGTAATAATAAAACAGTACCTTGTACTTGATCCCAACTAAGATATAATTACCCCTTATTGGGGGCAGAACAGCCCTATTGGGTTTATTTAATGGTTAAATGATTCCCTTTTCTCTGTAATAATAAAACAGTACCTGTACTTGATCCCAACTAAGATATAATTACCCCTTATTGGGGGCAGAACAATCCTATTGGGTTTATTTCATGGTTAAATGATTCCCTTTTCTCTGTAATAATAAAACAGTACCTGTACTTGATCCCAACTAAGATATAATTACCCATTATTAGGGGCAGAACAGCCCTATTGGGTTTATTTAATGGTTAAATGATTCCCTTTTCTCTGTAATAATAAAACAGTACCTGTACTTGATCCCAACTAAGATATAATTACCCCTTATTGGGGGCAGAACAGCCCTATTCGGTTTATTTAATGGTTAAATGATTCCCTTTTCTCTGTAATAATAAAACAGTACATGTACTTGATCCCAACTAAGATATAATTACCCATTATTGGGGGCAGAACAGCCCTATTCGGTTTATTTAATGGTTAAATGATTCCCTTTTCTCTGTAATAATAAAACAGTACCTGTACTTGATCCCAACTAAGATATAATTACCCCTTATTGGGGGCAGAACAGCCCTATTGGGTTTATTTCATGGTTAAATGATTCCCTTTTCTCTGTAATAATAAAACAGTACCTGTACTTGATCCCAACTAAGATATAATTACCCCTTATTGGGGGCAGAACAGCCCTATTGGGTTTATTTCATGGTTAAATGATTCCCATTTCTCTGTAATAATAAAACAGTACCTGTACTTGATCCCAACTAAGATATAATTACCCCTTATTGGGGCAGAACAGCCCTATTGGGTTTATTTATTGGTTAAATGATTCCCTTTTCTCTGTAATAATAAAACAGTACCTGTACTTGAGCCCAACTAATCCTCCATATGTACTTATGCAAAAACATAATGCAAACAAACATGGCACTTTGCGGCTTTCCTCATTCTCTCATTGTTCTATACTGTTGTGTATAGGGTTAATAATAATATAATAACATGATATACAGTATATACTAAGTCAGTGCTCTCCAACAGAGCAAATATTTCTTCTTGGCTCTCCTTATATAGCATACCCTAATAGCTTTTCAGTTAATTATGGGCTTTTAAGTTATTTTAATAGTTGTAATGTCAGAATAAGTGGAAGGAGTTTATACAGTAGGCTTTAGCTCTGATATAATTGATTTTAGAGAGAATAGGCTGAATGTTTGCCAGGAGGCAAAGAGGAAACATTGGGCTCAGCTCAAGCACTTAGCTTTCCGGGAAGTACATAATTGTTTTTGATTTTAGAGAAACTTTACAGCATTTGTACCTGAGGCAAAAGAAAAGTTCCGGGAATTAGTACAGGTGACAAGTAAACCTCTATGTTGTGAATAAACCATAGCAGCTATCATTCAGTCAGTAGGTAAAGAAATATCATAAGGCTCATTGCTATCATGTGGTGCAAGTTCTATGTGTGCTGATGAGCACAAAGCATATATAAGGACATACTGTATAAGGTCTTCCCGACCTTCGTGCGCCCAGACATTGCGAGTGCCATGATGACATTGCACACCTGTCTTCCAGGCTTATTTAAAGACCTTTTAAACAAGCACAAGCTTGGTTATCAGGCTTGTTCCCCTGTTATATCATGGATATTCTCCTATTGAGATTTTCAGGTCAAACCTTGTCTGACCTTACTATTCTTGATTGCCACCTGTCCTGACCTTGTCGAGACTACTGACCTACTGTAGATCCAGATCTGCAGCCCCGACCTCGACTCGTCATCGCTCTACCTACTCCCTGGTACCTAGCTTTTACACCCCACTGGCCTCTCTTACTATACCTGCTTCGTTTACACCTAATGGGATATCTTGGTGTCAGTGTGGGCTGCTTATGGGTCGCTATCTACGACTGATCCTGTCTTGCCTGACAACATATAAAGATTGCACACTTTCCAGTTCCTGTGTTCTACTCTCTTGTGCCAGTTATACCCTTGGAATCACAGTCTCACACAGAATACAGTGTTTTGTGTCCAAGAAAAACCTTGTAGTTAAGTACCCACCTTGTTTTCTCATTTACTTCAAAGGAACAGCACCTTACAATGATGGACAGTTTAGGGGCATCCAAGTGATCAACAATGCTAAATATATGCTGTACAATTCTGTTTTTAACCTGTTGGTTTGTTTTTTATATATTCCAGCCTGCCAGGACATATTAAGAGATAGACTAGGGGCTTACTTTGACATGTAAAATGCCTTTTATTTGGGAATAATTTCCTCCTAAAGTGCAAGCAAGTATCAGCCTTGATAATTATGTTGCACTGCCAGCAGGGAAAAGGTGTAATTTACTAGCATGGTAAGATAAGTTTTAGGCTTCGCCATAAAATTTGCAAAATTATAAGAAAATTTGCTAAACACATTTGTTGAGTGGTTTTTTTTTATTGTTGCCCGCATCTTTTTTGGTCGCCCGTGTCTTTTTTGAAGCAACTGCGCCAAGTTTGACGCCATTGCGCCCTTTTTTGGACGTGACCACGCTCAGCGCTAAACACCGGCAATCCTTTATGTAGAAACCTTAGTCTTTGGAGTGTATTCTTCTGTAAGGCTGGTACTCTGGTTTCAGCATCATCGTGAATTGTATGGTTTCCCTAATATAATCCAGAATGTGATGTGCCTGCTGTAATGACCCTGCCCATAGCATAAAGCAATGTAACTGGCCCACCATAAGATGTAGTGATTATAAGGGTTATTTATTAGTCCATAATCCCTTTTTAGTGTTATTCATAAAAATATTTGTGTATACAGGTGCCTTATGATGGATGGCTGCTTAAAAACTCTGCTCATCTGAAAAGTAGGTTTCAGTTGGCAGTTGTAGACCTTGAAGGGTATTTATAAAGTAAGAAGGTAAAACAATTTTCAGCTGATGGTTGTGAGAATTTGTCCATAAAAATCAGCCAGTGGTTTATACCATTCATACCAATGGGCCCCTTGGGGGATTCACAGAATCATGGAAGTCCCCTGGAAGATAATGTGAACAATTTCTTATGTAATTTAAACTTGTCAAAAAGTTAAACGAAGAGTATACCTCTAAAAAAAGGCAAAACTTTGTCCATTCATTGGCTAATGTGACCTAACATCTATGTGTGCTCTTGGTTTGTTTGTGTATGATCCCAGGGGGCGGCCCTCAGTTCTTAAAATGGCAGCTTTCTGTTTAGGATTACCCAGATTATCCAATAGCACATACTACTTAAAATGTATATTTTAAAGACAATGGTTTGTTTAGATGAACCAGGGTTTTTCATATGAACTGTAAGCAATATATTTTTATAGAGACCTACATTGTTGGGGGGGTATAGATTTTCCTTCAGACCAGTTTGCAAAACTGACAAATGTCCCTTTTTAAATTCATAGCAGATACATTCAGTACCCGTTGTTGTCTGCTCTGTTGTCTTTACAAGTATGGGATCCCTTATCCGGAAACCTATTATTCAGAAAGCTCCAAATTACGGAAAGTCTATCTCCCATAGACTCCTTTTTAATCAAATAATTTAGTTTTTTAAGATTGATTTCCTTTTTCTCTGTAAAACAGTACTTTGAACTTGATCCCAACTTAGATATAATTAATCCTTATTGGAGGCAAAACAGTCCTATGGGGTTTGATTAATGGTTTATTGATTTTTTAGTAGACTTAAGGTATGGAGATCCAAATTATGGAAAGACCCCTTATCCGGAATACCCTTGGTCCCAAGCATTCTGAATTACGGGTCCTATACCTGTACTAATATCTATTAGTGTTGACATTTGATGACTCGTTTCTTTGCTTTTTTTGCTTTTCATTAGTTGGGACTGGAGTATGTAGATCCTTTTCCGACACTGACTCGGTATCCAAATTTGATGACTTTTTAGAAAATGGATAATTCCATTGCTCCTTTCTCCAGCTGTATATCAAATTGATAGTCCATAATGTCTCTATGATAGTTTTTAATCTTTGCTGTTTCCTGAGTTATTATTCCATTAGGAGAGAAAATGGGAAAAAATATAATTCCAGTTGTTCCTATCATCTAATTGGAAATACATTTATGAAGAATTAAGTAAGAAGAGTTTAGCTTTTAGGATAATAATTTTCCTACAAAAACGAAAATATTGTGTTTTCCTGCAAAGTAAATTCTTTCTGTGAGTCTACAGTCCATAAACACAATCTAGCTAAATTATAGTGATCATTTCTTATTCTGTATGTTGTGCTTTAAAAAGACTTTGTTTTGTGAATATATGCAATATTATATTTTGCTAAGGCTCCATTCCACTATAAAGTTCAGGTTTTAGTTTGTACTTTATTGTCAAAATTAAATGATTGATTATTTAAAACAACAGGTCAAGCAGTTACCTACCACTCTCACATGGGTAGTTTTTGAATTCTATCTTGTATTGTTTGAGAACCAGCTAGCATTATTAAAATATCGGTAAAGTAAGTGATTAAAAATATAATAGATATGACTATTACAGAGAGCCTACACACCCCTAAAAGCATAGAATGTGACCTGTATGCCTGAGACTGCTTCTAGAAATAAAATGGCTAGTTAACTCAGTAGCATCTTTAATCATTTTGTAGGAGTTAATCCAATAGGTGTTTCAGAAATACAAATGAAGCTCCTGATATATAAACAAATGAAATGTAATGAAAGTGAATTGATTAGAGGTTAGCTTGATGTATAGTGTTGAATGATGTATAGAGTGCCATATGAGGAAAGAATTGCATATTAATAAATAATGGTTTAAATTCCATACAGTTTCTCTTAGGTAGACAATACCATCCTAAAGCATTGTTTAGTGTGTGCAGGACATCTCTTATATAATTTCTGTATATTCGTATACATACCTTCATGCACTGGTGGAGCCTAATAAACTAAAAGTTTTGTATGAAATGAGTTGGATAAACATATCTGACAAATATATATATATATCTGTTCTTTTTGTTACAGGCAGCTGAAAGAACAAGGAAAGAAGAGTTCTCTTCTCCCCCATTCTCCCACTATGAAGTTCCTCCCAGTTTCTATCGATCCACCATGATCTTAAAGCCCCAGCTTGGTTTGGGTGCCGTCACCAGATTGCCATCAACTAAAAGTAGAATCCTGGCCGCAAACCAACGGTCCTCAACCTGCTCTCTTCCACCTCCAGAACAAGTGGCATCTTCTGAAAGCCTTATCAATGCTGAATCCTCAGGTAGACTTCATTGCAACCACATTATGCCATTGAGTATAATTTTTGTTTTTGGTGTCTATAGTTGCCTGTTATTTAGTTGTTGTTGGCATATTTGTTTGACACACAAAAGGCATTACTTGCACTAGCAGGTATGAGACCAGGTATGGGATCTTTTATCTGGAAACTCAATTTCAAGTCTGAATGTTTTTTAGTAGATTTAAGTTCTTCTACAGGTATGGGATCTGTTATCCACAAACCAGTTATTCAGAAAGCTCTAATTTTCAGAAGGGATCCCATGGAAATAATTTTTATTAAATTTTACCTTTTTCTCTGTAGCAATAAAACAGATTAAATATGTCCAACAACTCCCCACAGGGAGAAAGAGGCTCAGGTGCACCTCCCTGAGCCTTCAGCTAGCCGCTTCTAACTAATCCTAACTAAGATCCCTTATCCAGGAAGCCCCAGGTCCCAAACATTATGAATAAGCCAAGCATTATGGATAGCAGGTCCCTTACATGTATTTTAAACTAGTGGGCTGATAATTTTTTTTATAATTTCAGGGTCATGTAACTCTAAGGGTGTAGTTATTAAACTGTGAAAATTCAAGGTACAGGTATGGGACCTGTTATCCAGGATGCACGGGACCAGGGGTTTTCCTGATAAGGGGTCTTTCCGTAATTTGGATCTCCTACCTAAAGTCTGCTAAAAACATTATTTAAACAGTAATTAAACCCAATAGGACTGTTCTGCCCCCAATAAGGATTCATTATATCCTTATAATATATGGATTCATTATCTTAGTTGGGATCAAGGACAAGGTACTGTTTTATTTTTACAGAGAAAAGGGAAATCATTTTTAAAAATGGGAATTATTTGATTAAAATTGAGTCTATGGGAGATGGCCTTTCCATAATTCGGAACTTTCTGGATAATGGATTTCTGGATAAGGGGTCTGATACCTGTAATAGGTTTTTCTAAGATCATGTTATTTTCACATGACTTTCTTTTTGCCACCATTTTTTCTTGAATTGGGACAAATTCGCCATTTAGAATTTTTGTAATTCCCCCTGGCATGATTTATAACTGATGACATAGCTATACACACACACACACATATATATATATAGTTATATATAATTAATATATGTAATACTGTAAATGACTATATATATATAATTGTATATTAGAGCATGCCAGTTACAGCTTAAAAACAGATACTCTTCTCTGTGCAACTTTTCCGGGGGGAACTGTGTTGTCTCTTTGAATTTATTTTTTAAAATGGGTGCCAAATGAACAATTAAGTGTGGCTCCAGCCTATAATGTTCAAAGAACTCTTGCCATAGCTTATTCTATTTTTAAGCCTTAGAGATAATTTTATTGTAACGTGATTTGGCTTTAGGAAACCGTAATAATGTCTAAATCTGAATTTATTCAGATTGCTTCATGTTTCTTTCTGTCCAGCCCCGCTGAAAGTCCCATGGTGTTTGGATGGCTTTGTACATCAGGCTAACGACTTCATGGCCTGCTTTGTACAATCTCGAATGCGGCAGCAATGCAGTTCGATCATAACTATAAATACATATTAGGATCCTTCATTTCCCTTTGTCCCCTTTCAAATTGAAACAGCTTGTAAATGTGTAAATAAAAAGGGCAAGCTCTGCAGCAATTTTTTTTTTATTGTTACTTATGTCTGTTTACTGGATCATGAAATTATCCGTCTGTGTTGACAAGCAATGACCTCTAATGATAGCCGTGATATCTTAATTCAGATGATACGGACAGACAGGACAATGTTGTTCTGCTTGCTGCCGCCAGTATTTTTGCCCAGTCACTAGGGAAATCTGTTATTTCATATCAAACCCCCATATGTGATAAAATGCGCCAAGTTTGCCCAGGAGCAGTAACCCATGGCAACCAATAAGATCTTTGCTTTAAATCTGGTGGACCAGTAAATTCCTCCTACTTGGTTGCTATGGGTTACTTCCAGGGGTGGAACATGAGGTAGGCAGAGGTACCTGCCTGGCACCCCTCTTTCCCCAGCATTGTGCCCTAGGCAGGTGCCTCTTCACCTACCCCTAGTTCCAAGCCCATTCCTCCCAGTGCAGTACCTCCCGCCAGTGGCCCTTGCAAACCCCATCACCCTGTGTGTGCGCTCGGTTGGAGGGGGTTGGAGCTGTGGGGGCGGGCCGAACTAACCAGGTTGCCTAGGGCGCCCGCCACTGGTTACTTCTCTTGGGCAAACCGTTTTGTTGTGTTGAAAAACTTGCGAATCTGTGACAAGATTTGCGAAACAGTGCAAAACTTGCAAAACACAGAAAATCACAACAAACAGAAAATATCAACAAACAATATGAATTAAGTATTATGGAAACCTGCTCCCAGGCCCACAATTAATTTGAAAAAAGCGGTGTCACTAACCCCACTAACCAATTAAAAACTCCCAATTTTGGTACCAATTAGAAACTGGGTTTTAAGACATAGCTTTTATTTAAAATAGTTAAAAAAAACAGTATCCAAATAAGGGGTCCAAATAAGTTAAAAACAGATGTGACACTCTCGCTACTGTGTCAGTGTATACATATAAAAATTAATTCTGTGGTCCAAGGAGCAGACTTCATGCCCCACTTATGAGTGTCCCCACCAATCTGTATTGCCCTTGCCACTTTTCATATACCCCAGCAAGTTACATTTAATGGCTCCAGGTAAATTCCCAGGTATTAGTAGTAGGCTTGGTAGAAGCGGCTTGGGAGCAGCAGTGTAAATTCAAAATATCAGCTTATAATGCAATTGTTCATGCCACACTGTGACTTAAGGAAGCCCTACCTATTCCGGTCACAGGCCACCAAGCCATAAGCTAAAGGGAAGAGGGGTGATCTGTGCAGCGTAGCCTTAACATACAGTATATGCCTTTCATTGATCCAAGTAATAGCTGGCTGTGTATAATGTCCCTTAGTATACCGTCACTCTGTAGCAATCAAAGTAAAATGAAAATAAGTGCTGACACGTCACCTGCATTATTTCAGGCTTTTTAAACTACTTTAAATCAAAGTTATGTTTTAAACCCACTTTATCCCTTGTACCAATTTTGGGAGTTTTTGTAGGGGTCTTTGACACAGTTTTTTTCAAATTAAGTTTGGGACATGGGTTTTCATGATACTTAATTGATCATGATTGTTGACATTTATGTGTTTGTCTTCAATGTATAAGTGTAAGGTACTGATTCCCATGTGCAGCTTATAGTATGCTGATTGTGTTAATATAAAGGTGGCCATACACAGGCCAATAAAAGCCGCCAACTTGGGCCCAGGTATCTGCTAGATATCAACTGGGCAAATTTTAAAATCCCATTGGATGGGGAGCGCGTAGATGCGATTCGGTTCTGATGTGCCTCTGTAGGCCCCAGAGTATGATCAGTCTGATCTGGCCGATCTGGCCCTGCACGCAGGTGGCCAAATTGTCTCCAGTTTGGTGATCTGCTAGTGTATGGCCACCTTAAGCATGGCACCAGATAAACAATGCAGAAGGTAAGGGGAGGTCATATAAAAGCTGCTTTATATGGGAAGCAATACAACAATATTGTGCACTGACACCAATAGAACAGACAAGCTTGTTCCAGAGATGTGGTTCCTTTTATGCGTAACATGTGTCTAAAGCCCTTTTGATTATCAGTCTAATGCATCCGAGTCTCTGTATTGTCTTGGCTATGCGCCCCGACAGTCATCTGGCAGCAGAAATGACTTGGCTGTGTATCTATAAAATAGATTTGATTGGTTACAGTTGTGTTTGGGGATGAACAGGTCGGCCACTAGATATGTACAGAGCTTCTGTAATTATTTGTATTATTAAAGTAAAGTTTATGGCTATAATTAATAAATACAAAGGCAGTGACTATTAGAGGGAAGCCTTTATATGCGGTGGGCTGACTTTAGCATCAGTCATGACAACATCAAGGACACGTTTTGCACAGTGTACAGTTTTGCCCACATGTATGGCTGCAGGATGAACATCTTGTTTTCTCTTCTCTTGGATTGCTTCCATTTCATTAAAGTAAACAGATGCACCAAACGCCAGTGTCAGCACATCCTACATGGCGTCTGGGGACTTGGTCCTGTTTCCCTAATGTGTTCCAGGCAAGGCCAGTATAGCGTCTTCTATAGGGAAAAGGAGCCTTCTGCACTTCTGCGCCCCAAAGGGGTCACATGAGCTTTATGAGCAAATGAAGTGAAATTGTTAGGACAAGAAGGAGAATGCTCAGTGTGCAAGTGCCCTCCCATTCCCAGACACTTATTAGGGTAATTTGCAAATGATTAATTTATTCTTTATATATACACAGTTGGTGTTTTCACATGTACACTATGATGTCACGTTTTTTGTTTTATCCTTTTTTTCACGTCATTGTGGGTTTATCAGTGGGATCACTTTGGCTCATTGTCACTTTGATAAAGGCTGCAGAGGCAGGCGAAACATTAATTGCACGGTTTTAATAAATCCATTTGTTTGACCTAAGTCCTGCGAGTGCAGTACCTTCCTCCCCAGTATAAATATATATGTAAAAAAAAACATAAAAATGGTTGCTGGTCATTTGTTCTTATAAGTAATATCACTTTACCATGCAGCAGAGCATTTTTGGACATTTGGGTATATATAATATGTATATAGACAAACAGATATACTGTAAAGGGTCAATTATAACTGCAAGTGCAGTTGCGATCAAACAGATTTCCCCACAGACTGTTGCTTATAAAACCCATTTATTTAATGCACTTGTGCTATATTTCGGATTGCCTCCTTTAAACAATGATGCTCCATATTGCTGCCAAGCATACTGCGCTCCACTACCCTTGGTAGAACTCTGTACAGAAGTGCCGCATACAGACATCTCTTTCACTGTTGATAGCATTGTCTCCAGCAAGTATAGGAATATGTTCTATAAAGATGAGGGGTACTAAAACATTTGGATTATCCACAGCGGACAAAAGAATATCCATGTTACGCATGAGGCATAATGGGTCCCACGAGCCAAACAAGCTTTATTAACAATCATCACTCATGACAAATAGTCAGTGGCCCTTGGGCTTTGCATAGAGGATGGAAGGTTAGACTTATCCCTTTCACAAGCCATTCAGTTATTATGGCTCTGTTTTCGCTGTCTGTAAGTGTTGGCGCATTATGAAAGCAGTAGTTCAGCGCCAGGGATGAAAGAATGCTCAGTTTATACTGAATTGACAGAAATGAATGATCCAAACAGCCATTTCTATGACCATGTGCTGCTACGTTCATAACAAATGTGCTCACTGCTGGAGACTGCGCTGTATATTAAAGGTGCATTGAATGCCTTCCAGGGTCGCCCTGTCATTGATTTAGCTGTGAGAGTAGGAGGCATAGGAGCTTAGCTGAGGCAGAACAAACAAGACCACTGGACTTTTAAACTACACAGATACAATGAACGGCTCTGTCGTCACAGAAAATAACACAATAATAAAGAGATTAAAGGGATGGTTCACCGTTAACTTTTTTTTTTAACATACCTGTAAATTAGATTTTTATAGGGGACACTGGGACAGATGCATTGCTATCCTTTTATTACCAGACACCTCACACATATTCTAAGCCATTTATACTTTGGGAGAACAAAGAACCCATGACAAATTCATCCCTCCCAGTGCTCCTGATTTTAGTCCTGTTGCCCAGAGGCCAAAAGGCAAGGGGCCTATCAGAATGTAGTCAGGGCCGTATTTTATATGTCTGTGCCCTGAGTCTGCCCCCTCCAGGATATAATTCTTCTTAACCATCAGCGCCAGTAACCACTCACTAAACACTTGAAGTCTCATCTACAAACTCCTTCATCCCAACATTGTCCTACTGTCTGCAATTGTATCAGACTACAGTGGTAATGAGCTGCTGCGTGCTCTAATGTTCTGTGCAGTCGGATCTGATTGGCCATAATGACAATTGGGCCAACTGCAATCAATAGAAAAACGTTGGTCTGAATTAGTCCTTTAGCCTGTGACTGGCTGGTGTGTTCTGTCTGATTTGCACCAATCACTTTCTCTCTGTATTGTTCTTCTTCTTATCATTGTCTTATTACTCTAATGGTAGTCTCAGTGCAAATATACAGGGTTATTACTACGGTACTAAGGTTTATTAGTCTATGGGGTATTACAGGGCTTTAAATGTTTAAATCTAATTTTAAAAATGTATTTACAGACATAAAGGGATGAGTCAGTATTGCCAGAGGTTAAAGGAACATTTCTAAAATCAAATTATCTTTATATAAAACAGCTGCAAGTCACAGATACACATATAAAGCTTGCCGGTTCTTATTAGATAATTAGTATCTATGATTACTGTGTAAGATAAGTGCATTAATGACGTATGACATCCTGTTGCTTACTGTACAGAAGGACATGCCATTGAGCATTGCTGAACCTAAAATAGATTTCTTTTAGTTGCATTTAAAAAATAAACTGACGTATTAAAGGAGAACTAATCTCCCCAATTGTTTCTTGACTTCTAGCCCAGCTTCACAGTCCCCAACCTCTCCCCTCTATAGTCAAACGCCACTGTTTCCTTGTACCTGGTTGGTACTGACATGTTGTTCCGGCTCCATGTCTAATGGCCTTATTGGTTGCTAATGGCTTATTACAAGCCTGCAAGAAAACATGACATTTTTTTAAATAAACTAATTGGGTAACAAAAATGTTGAGGGTTAATGTCTGCCGTAGGCTTGAATAGCCTTGAGTTCATGATATGTTGCTATGGCTTTCAAGTAATTTACTGCCATTTCTGGGGGATTCTTAAGTCATAAATGATTGCACATAAAATGGCTGATTATGACCCCCTCTACTATATGCTCTGTGCAAAGGCACCTTTTCCAGTCCCATACGGATGTGCATTAGAATTATAGCTTTGTATAGAAGCAGTACATTGGGTCACTTACATATTATGTGCACAACACTGCCTTCAGGAACAAGAAGTGCTCTAAAGATCTTTTATCACTACTGAAAGATTTTCTTTTTTTGGTCCTTGCCCTTTGGGTTGCACTTTACATGCCCACCGCTGCGGTTGCTGTGGCTGGCATCTGGGTGTATTCTATATTTGGTTATAATGGGGCAAAGACGTTTACCTGGTTAACATCATTAAATAGAGCTGTGGCCGACATCCACCCACTTAAAGGAAACTGAGTCTTAGGGGCACATTCATCAAAGTACGAGTTTGAATCCCGAAATGGGAAAAATTCGGATTGGATACGATAATTTCTGATGATCGCAAATATCACGAAAATGCTTACAAAAAAATCGGAATAGTCATGATAATATCGTATTGGCAATCCGAAAGTCACGAAATTTTCGTATCGGACAATCGTAAATGGCGGGAAAACCTTTCTGACTTTGATCACTCTGCAGCTCCAACCTGGCCCAAGAAAAGTCTCCCACAGGGCTCAATGGCACTCTGCAGCTCCAACCCGGCCCAGGGAAAGTCTCCCATAGGGCTCAATGGCACTCTGCAGCTCCAACCTGGCCCAAGGAAAGTCTCCCATAGGGCTCAATGGCACTCTGCAGCTCCAACCTGGCCCAAGGAAAGTCTCCCATAGGGCTCAATGGCACTCTGCAGCTCCAACCCGGCCCAAGGAAAGTCTCCCATAGGGCTCAATGGCACTCTGCAGCTCCAACCCGGCCCAAGGAAAGTCTCCCATAGGGCTCAATGGCACTCTGCAGCTCCAACCCGGCCCAAGGAAAGTCTCCCATAGGGCTCAATGGCACTCTGCAGCTCCAACCCGGCCCAAGGAAAGTCTCCCATAGGACTCAATGGCACTCTGCAGCTCCAACCCGGCCCAAGGAAAGTCTCCCATAGGGCTCAATGGCACTCTGCAGCTCCAACCTGGCCCAAGGAAAGTCACCATAGGGCTCAATGGCACTCTGCAGCTCCAACCTGGCCCAAGGAAAGTCTCCCATAGGGCTCAATGGCACTCTGCAGCTCCAACCCGGCCCAAGGAAAGTCTCCCATAGGGCTCAATGGCACTCTGCAGCTCCAACCTGGCCCAAGGAAAGTCACCATAGGGCTCAATGGCACTCTGCAGCTCCAACCCGGCCCAAGGAAAGTCTCCTATAGGGCTCAATGGCACTCTGCAGCTCCAACCCGGCCCAAGGAAAGTCTCCCATAGGGCTCAATGGCACTCTGCAGCTCCAACCTGGCCCAAGGAAAGTCTCCCATAGGACTCAATGGCACTCTGCAGCTCCAACCCGGCCCAAGGAAAGTCTCCCATAGGGCTCAATGGCACTCTGCAGCTCCAACCCGGCCCAAGGAAAGTCTCCCATAGGGCTCAATGGCACTCTGCAGCTCCAACCCGGCCCAAGGAAAGTCTCCCATAGGGCTCAATGGCACTCTGCAGCTCCAACCCGGCCCAAGGAAAGTCTCCCATAGGGCTCAATGGCACTCTGCAGCTCCAACCCGGCCCAAGGAAAGTCTCCCATAGGACTCAATGGCACTCTGCAGCTCCAACCCGGCCCAAGGAAAGTCTCCCATAGGGCTCAATGGCACTCTGCAGCTCCAACCTGGCCCAAGGAAAGTCACCATAGGGCTCAATGGCACTCTGCAGCTCCAACCTGGCCCAAGGAAAGTCTCCCATAGGGCTCAATGGCACTCTGCAGCTCCAACCCGGCCCAAGGAAAGTCTCCCATAGGGCTCAATGGCACTCTGCAGCTCCAACCTGGCCCAAGGAAAGTCACCATAGGGCTCAATGGCACTCTGCAGCTCCAACCCGGCCCAAGGAAAGTCTCCTATAGGGCTCAATGGCACTCTGCAGCTCCAACCCGGCCCAAGGAAAGTCTCCCATAGGGCTCAATGGCACTCTGCAGCTCCAACCTGGCCCAAGGAAAGTCTCCCATAGGACTCAATGGCACTCTGCAGCTCCAACCCGGCCCAAGGAAAGTCTCCCATAGGGCTCAATGGCACTCTGCAGCTCCAACCCGGCCCAAGGAAAGTCTCCCATAGGGGTCAATGGCACTCTGCAGCTCCAACCCGGCCCAAGGAAAGTCACAATACCGAAGCTTTAATGAATCCGAAACTTTCGCACTCGGCGCAATGTTTCGGTTTAGTAGCCCTTTAAAACAAGTTGAAGTTAAATTGACGCGAGTGCTATTCTAAGCACTGTTGCAATATACAGAAAAGTTATCTGAGGTTTCTAATGTTTTTCCTAACTAGAAGAACATCAGAGCAGCAGGTGGCACTTATTTTAAAGCATTACTTATCCTTTAACACTGTGCATCTTCTGGGATGGTCATGAGCATTTTTTTTTCTTTTTTTTTAAATGGTTGATTTAGATGAAGCAGGGTTTTACATAAAGGCTGCTTTATGCAATATATTTTTATAGAGACCTACATTGTTTTGGGGTATAGTTTTCCTTAAGTCATTCTGCCTTATGATACCATATAAAGTGCACTTTTGGACACAACTGACACATTTATTTCCCACAATTTATGCGTCAATTTGCGCAATGCAGGCGTTGAAACAGATGCACCTGCACTGCATCTGGATTGTGCACATTGCACCGGGCGCAACTGCATCCGATCCATCAAAATGGAGTGTCAATTCTCAGTGTTCGGCGTGTAAAAGATGCCTACACCCGATTCTTTAGGAGCAAGTGAGCTGCGTCTATTGACGCTAGGTGCTGAGGGAGCCCTAGAGCTGCAGCCTGGTCAGGAGGTGTCAATTGCTCCATGGTTCGCATAGCACCATGCATCAACAGTAGTGATGAGCGAATCTGTCCCGTTTCGCTTCACAATCTTTCACTATTCTTTCGACTATTCTTTTGACACCCATGACTATTCTTGCAACAATTTTTGGACGCGCGACTTCTTCCACTGCAAATTTATTAATCCATTTCGTGAACCAATCCGCCAATGGCGAAACGGGGAAATTCGCCGTCAATCCATGCCTGGCAAAACATTTTGCCCATCACTAATCATGCAGCAGTGTTCCATTCGGAACGGAAAACAGGAAGGACAGATGGCTGCTGAGTGCAACTATACGGATGTGCACACATTTGGCCGCACATACAGTGGAGGAAATAATTATTTGACCCCTCACTGATTTTGTAAGTTTGTCCAATGACAAAGAAATGAAAAGTCTCAGAACAGTATCATTTCAATGGTAGGTTTATTTTAACAGTGGCAGATAGCACATCAAAAGGAAAATCGAAAAAATAACTTTAAATAAAAGATAGCAACTGATTTGCATTTCATTGAGTGAAATAAGTTTTTGAACCCCTACCAACCATTAAGAGTTCTGGCTCCCACAGAGTGGTTAGACACTTCTACTCAATTAGTCAACCTCATTAAGGACACCTGTCTTAACTAGTCACCTGTATAAAAGACACCTGTCCACAGATTCAATCAATCAAGCAGACTCCAAACTCTCCAACATGGGAAAGACCAAAGAGCTGTCCAAGGATGTCAGAGACAAAATTGTAGACCTGCACAAGGCTGGAATGGGCTACAAAACCATTAGCAAGAAGCTGGGAGAGAAGGTGACAACTGTTGGTGCGATTGTTCGAAAATGGAAGGAGCACAAAATGACCATCAATCGACCTCGCTCTGGGGCTCCACGCAAGATCTCACCTCGTGGGGTGTCAATGATTCTGAGAAAGGTGAAAAAGCATCCTAGAACTACATGGGAGGAGTTAGTTAATGACCTCAAATTAGCAGGGACCACAGTCACCAAGAAAACCATTGGAAACACATTACACCGCAATGGATTAAAATCCTGCAGGGCTCGCAAGGTCCCCCTGCTCAAGAAGGCACATGTGCGGGCCCGTCTGAAGTTTGCCAATGAACACCTGAATGATTCTGTGAGTGACTGGGAGAAGGTGCTGTGGTCTGATGAGACCAAAATAGAGCTCTTTGGCATTAACTCAACTCGCTGTGTTTGGAGGAAGAAAAATGCTGCCTATGACCCCCAAAACACCGTCCCCACCGTCAAGCATGGGGGTGGAAACATTTTGCTTTGGGGGTGTTTTTCTGCTAAGGGCACAGGACAACTTATTCGCATTAACGGGAAAATGGACGGAGCCATGTATCGTGAAATCCTGAACGACAACCTCCTTCCCTCTGCCAGGAAACTGAAAATGGGTTGTGGATGGGTGTTCCAGCAAAAACATCCAGCAAAGGCAACAAAGGAGTGGCTCAAGAAGAAGCACATTAAGGTCATGGAGTGGCCTAGTCAGTCTCCGGACCTTAATCCAATAGAAAACCTATGGAGGGAGCTCAAGCTCAGAGTTGCACAGAGACAGCCTCGAAACCTTAGGGATTTAGAGATGATCTGCAAAGAGGAGTGGGACCAACATTCCTCCTAAAATGTGCGCAAACTTTGTCATCAATTACAAGAAACGTTTGATCTCTGTGCTTGCAAACAAGGGTTTTTAAGTCTTTTTTTGTTAGAGGGTTCAAAAACTTATTTCACTCAATGAAATGCAAATCAGTTGCTATCTTTTATTTAAAGTTATTTTTTCGATTTTCCTTTTGATGTGCTATCTGCCACTGTTAAAATAAACCTACCATTGAAATGATACTGTTCTGAGACTTTTCATTTCTTTGTCATTGGACAAACTTACAAAATCAGTGAGGGGTCAAATAATTATTTCCTCCACTGTACCTTTAATGAAAGTGGTTTTAGACGCAACTCAATTGGGGAAATTTTAGGCACAATGCACCTTTTTTTTGTGGGGGGTCACTGTATCATATTAAGGTGGAAACAGAAATGTACTGAAACATGTGATTCATGTGTGACTATTAAAATGGCTTTATCCTCTGCAAAAAGTAAAGGGGTCTTCTGTTGTGCCCTCGGCTTATGCAGATATTATATTATGTGCTTCATGTCCCACAAGTATGGGCTCTTCACAACCTGCCAATACCTCTGACAGGAATGCATGACTGAGCCCCATTAATTGTATACAACCAGCAGAGGAAATTCAGTAACCGGATTCCTGCCTTTGTGTGTGTGTGTGTTTCTTCAGTGTATATGTGCGTCTAATATTGTTTTTCCATTCTTCGTGCACACATCTGGCCCAGATGAAATTTGTAAAATCAATAAATTTCCGTTTATTGTCATGATCTGCAGCAGTCTATAAAATCTTCTGCAGCCGCTGACAAACGACTGCAGTGTGAACAGTAAATTGCCTGCCTGTTTATTGATCGGGCTCTAGCAGCGCAATCCCAGTTGCACTGTAATGGGATCTGAAAGATTCCGTTTAATCACGTGTGTATGCAGATGCGATGCAATGAGATTATACCAGCAACATTTTTTAGAAGGCAAATAGGAACGATTATATATATAAACCTCCTCGGACCTTTCTATAAAGGGCCAGGTCATTATTATAGTTATTGCAGTTTATAAGGGTTAATAAAGAGTGCCGTGGGAAAGGGCTGGAAGGTTAGCTGATGAGATGGATTGCTAGAGACAATACTGACAGACCCTAGAGGTAAGAATGCCTTACTAGTGTATAGCAGCATCTTCTTTTTTATACAGTGTTGTCCTGTATCAATATTGGTTAAATCTTTATATGCTTCATGGAATTCATCTCTACACACAGGGGGCCCATTTATCAACATTCAGATTTTCATAGTTCTAGAGATTCTTGAAACCACGACTAAATTAATTCCCACAAATGTCAGTCATTTATCACAAGATCTGAATTGAAAAGGCTCACATGAAAAAAAATGCGGGAAAAAATGTGAAAACAGTGACTTTTTCGTATTGTCAGACCAAGGGGCACATTTACTAATCCACGAATCCGAGTCCCGAATAGGAAAAAATCGGATTGGAAACGAAAATTTTGCGACTTTTACGTCGCCGTCGCATTTTTTCTCGTATTTTGCGTGATTTTTCCATCGCTGGCACGACTTTATCGTATTTTGCGCAACTTTTTTGTCGCCGTCGCGATTTTTTCTTATTGAGCAATTGCAAACGGCGGAAAAACCAATCGGATTTTTCGTGACGGCGACGAAAAAGTCGCGACAATTCGAATAAAAGTCACGATGGCGATGAAAAACTCGCACAAATACTGATCATTACGGAAAAAACGCATTCGCCCGCTTTTCAGACGTTCATGGATTAGTAAATGTGCCCCCAAGGATAGCATTGAAAAAACTCTAAAACTTCCAAAGCCGCAAAGCAAAGAAAGATCTTCCTGTTGTAAAAGAGACATCTGCCATTGACTTCTACATGATCTTGACAGGTTTTAGAGTATTTTTGCTTTTGGATTTGTTGCGGTTTTATAGCTTAATAGATCACAAAAAATTGTGGAAACAAATCAAGAAACAAATATTGGTTTCGGTACAAATTACAAAATCAGCACCGGTGCAGCAATTTCAAAAAGTTCCAATTTTTCTGCAACTTTTTCCTGCATGGAAAAAGACATTTGTGGAAATAAGTTTATTCGGATTTTAAAAACCAAAAAAAGGAGAAATTATTAGAGTTTTAGTAAAATTTGCCCCTATGGAAGATGGTTTTCCCGTAATTCAGAGCTTTCAGGATAACAGGTTTCCAGATAACAGATCCCACACTTGTATTAGGAGCAATATTTACTGTATCCTTACTGTTCATTCCAAATCAAATCAAGTCGAAAAACTTTTCAAGTCTGAAAATATGGCTTGACTTTGCCCAGGACAAATCCCATTGACTCCTATAGAAACTCGCAAAATTTTAGATGCCAAATTTTTACCAGATGTTCGAGTTTTTGAAATATAATTCGAATTCAAGTTCTTCTAGTGCAAAAAACTTGAATCGGTGAAAACGTTGATAAATCTTCCCCTAAATAAACCCAATAAGATTGTTTCGCCCCCAATATGGATTCATGCAGCTTAGTTACCATCAAGTAAAACTGAAATTAAAATTAACTTATAATTGAGTCTCTGGAAGATGGCCTTTCCATTATTTGGAGTTTTTTTGGATGCCTGGATAAGTGATCCCTTTGACCTGTATCATAGATGCTAATTTATTATATTTACCGGGTTGTAATAATGGAGTTTTCCCATGAGCACCAAGGATTAGATATCTTTAGAAGAGTCAATAGGGCAGGGTTTGAGGGATATGGTGCATTGAGAATTCCCCTTGACATAGGCTTTGTGCCGAAACGTTGGGGCTTTCTCATTCTTTTGCCAGGGTATCCGCTCTCTAATGGTGTTTTTGTGTTTGCTTATCTGGTGGTATGTATTATATGTGATTAATTGTATTTTCAATATAAGAGCAATATTGTGCTATAAAGAATACACTTTATAAAGCTATTTTAATTGTGATAATACTACTGGTGTCTATTGCTTTACTACTTCTCTATATAGTGCATTGAGTGCCAGGATCGTTTACTTGGAGACAGGGGGTTTGTCGGATACAATGAACCCTCCATAACAAATTCTGGGCCCTTATTTATATTGTCCATTGAGTAAATAATATTAGACACATATTGAAGAAAATCTGATTTTTTTGTTTCCTTATGAAAACCCAAAAATGTTCTTTTTAACATTATTCTGCAATAAAAGCCTCTTTTTGGACCACTAAAGAGCACTGAATGAATGCATTTCAGCCCTGTGATATTCATTTTACCTTGCCAGCAGAGTTGATTTTCCTTGACAAAAGCTGCAGAAGTGGTAAAAAGATTTAGAAAAGATAAAATATTGATTTAGTGAAAAAACACCGAACAATCAGCTGTGATGAAGTGATTCTTACAAAGTCATATTGAGTCTATAAACAAGACCCTTATCTGCACAATGTGCCAGCTGGGAGGATCCCATGAGCAGTAGAATATCTGAAAGCATATGACTGCAAGCATTCTATGGGCAAGGAACTGCTAACATGGCATCACTACTCCTAGCTTAACATAAAGCGACTGCACAGATGGAGCAATCCACAGGCAAACATATAAATTACAAGCACACTTAATAATAAAACAGCCATTAGCATCTGAACAAGACAAGGGGGTAAGCATGCCATCCATCAGCAATTAACCAGGTACACACTTGAATTAAAAATACCGTGTTAGTACAAAATGAGTCATTTTTCTTCCATTTGTTGTTCCTGATATTAATGGTCCTTCTGCGTGAGAGTGAGGCTTATTCGGTGATCAAAATATTCTGTACCTCTATACCTATCAATTGGAAATGCCATTGTGCCTTTCAGTAGTCTTCAACAACATCTCTAGTCTAGTTGTTCAAAATGTATTCTCTTTTCTTGTTGACATCTGTGGAGATATCCTGGCAAGGAGTGGTATGCTGCACCTTAGTACTTATAAATACAAATATAGAGGTTCTGTGCATACAGTAAATGATTCCTCAGACCATACAGGGGACAATAAATTGAAGAAAAGCCTTCCATATATATTTTGGTTTTAAACTTTGTAACACGGTTTTGGTTCCATCTAGTTCCCCCTGCACAAGGTCCATTGTCCCGAGTGGAGACACATACCACAGTGTCTCTTTGGCAGAGTAGAGTTGAGCAGAACCTTCAATCCTTATCTGTCAGCACACTGGCTAATTTTTGTAATGTCTTAAGACGACCATAAACAGGCATATCCTCCTAGGTATCCAACCTGATTGACCCTTTCTGTAGTTTCAGTCATTTGGGCAGAAAGCCCAAATGATCAGAACAGGAGGAAATGAAGAAGACATACTGGATCTACTGATGTAGATACATTGGCAGATATGGTACATGGGCAGATAAGATTTTATAACAAGCCATGTCCCTGAATCAATGGCATCAGTGTGCCACTATTCACTTACTATATTTGTTTATGCATTGCCAGAACTAAACTGACCCGTTACTAGACCACTCCCAGGGAGTACCCAGATCCCTGCAGCATCTCTGAAACAGTAAGACATCTCTGCAGCCGAACTGTCCTGGCAGGGTACCAAGGGATCTCCTGGTGAGCCCCAGTAAAGGACAACTTCTAACAGCAATTTCCATCATATGACATCTTATATATTTATCACCATCTACAACTAATTGTTGTGAGAGTGGGCCCTCAATGTTATGTTCTTTGGTGGCCTTCAGGCCAACACTGCAGCACAAAAGAGATGACTTCCTTCTACACCTGAGTTATATTTAGTGTTGCACCTCTTCTATTGCATTTATTTATCTTTTTCTCTGCATTGGTCCTCCCTTGCCCATTACTTCAAATGGCAAAATTAACCGGTGCAATCCACTTTAAAGGAGAAGGAAAGGTAAAAACTCAGTAAGCTTTATCAGAAAGGTCTATGTAAATACAGCCATAAGCACTCACGGAAACACTGCACTGAGTTCTCTGTCAAAAGAAACAGGATTTGATCTCTCTTTGTTGTCCTGTGCCAGAGACATGCAGCTCTCTCCTCTCTCCCCTCTCCTGCTCCCCCCTCCTTCAAGAATGCTAAGAACTCACTTAGGAATGTGTAATCTGAGCCAATTAGCAGGAAGCTTCCTCATAGTCTTACAAACTGGGCATGTACACCAGTCTTGGTCTTGGTGCAAGAGTGAGGCATTATGGGAACTTTCTTTACAGAGCTCATCGGGTTTTTTTTTCCTATGAGGCTTCTGATCATCTGAACAGGAGAAATATGGGGAGACTTAAGGGCACTATTGAGACAACTGATGGTATGCCTGCAGCTTGAGATTAACTCTTTATTAGCCTTTCCTTCTCCTTTAAACCAGTGGGTTAACAATGTTTTCCTGAAACTTAACAACCTATTGTATTCTTGACCTTCTTCCATTTTGATGCATAAGGAGGTTGCCCTATGGTTCTATGACTTAAATACTGTTGGACCAATTTATCAATATTTTGAGATACAGTACATTTTTAGATTTGTGTCCAACCCCACTGCATTTCATTTGGCAAATCATTTTCACATCAAACCTTACACTGGCACAAATTCAAAGCAAACTGTAAAAATAGCAATGTACTCTTTTATTTTCCCTTTCTGTATTCTTATTAATGCTATTTTATGCATTCCCCTATAAGAGTTTCTCACTTCATATTTTCTATTGTTACTGCACAGTAAGACTCGAAAGGCTGCTGAGCATGGGGATTTAAGTCCTTGCCCGTTACATCTTTTAAACTAGTGGAAACACTCTCCATTAGCCTAATGATAAGATTTACTGGATAAAGAACTAAACCCTCCAACTGTGAATAGAATCTTACCAGCGGGCTAAATGGCATTAGGTATTGGCACAGCTGGGGAACTGTAGCATAAGGTGAAGTGCAATGTGATCTGAATCCTTCATTTTATGTGCCATGGGGATCCCTTTTATTCTCATATGCAATAGGGATGTTCCAAGTCCATAAAGTTTGGATTTAGCCAACTACCAAATGCTGTACTTTAGATTTTACAGAAAACCAAACCCACTTTAATCCCCTATGGACTATCAACAACTGACATAACATTTGGTGGCATTCAGTTGCCCAGAGTTAAAGCATATTGATTACTGGGACTTGGTTCAGTTTCATACAAATCAGATTTTTTTTGTAAAAAGTACTGGGATTAAGCCAAATCCTAAACCAAGTCCTGGATTCAGGGCATGCCTAATTTCTAGGTTGTCTAAGATTTATTTCTAACATTCACTCAAACAGAGCAACTTTGTTTAAGAATATATCTTTATGTATTGTAAAGTTCTCGATGGTAGCAATAACATAATAACAAATGGAAGGTTTGCTCCAGTTCTAGTAACCCATAGCAACTGATAAGCAGGCAGCATTGGCTCTGCTGTTTGAAAGCAAACTTGATTGTCAAACCTCACTAATAAAATGGGAATAGAATGCAACTTTAGGTGGCAAAGGTTTTAACTCCAGGAGTTCTTTCTAGGAAGACCATGGTGGTCATAAAGTAGCATATGCCATGGAAACCAAAGGTGCTACACACTCAGATACCAGTTTTGTTTCTGTTTACGTAGTCTCAGTTGGCTGTGCTCAAGCGTTCTGTTACTTGTTCGTTTTTTAGTGTTATTGATCCCTTACAATGAGCCAGCAGGGGGTTAGTGGCCAGAGAGGTAAAGTATTACTTAGTTTATTATCTGAAACAGTCAAACATGTAATTTTCTATCATTAGCACTAGGGATGCACCGAATGTGCGGTAAAGATGTTAACTTCTGTGTTTGAATGTGTTTAAGGATTTGGATTCCTTTTGTGGAAGCACGCAGATTGGTCGGAATCCAAATCCTGCCAAAAAAGGCCAGTTTCTGGCCAAATCCTGAACTGAATGCTGAATTTGGTGCTAATTAGCATTAAATTAATCAGAACAATCTTCTGTGTTTACTTAGAACCTGTCCAAAAACCTTCTATAAGCATATTAACATATTTCAGCAGAATTATTTCTATTTACCAGTGGTTCCCAAACTGTTGGGATGACCCCCCTGGGGCAAGTTAGGGTGAAATCTGGGGGGAATGCAATTTAGTAGTTCTTGATACTCCTGACAACCCAGCTTGAGGGTTTATTTGTGTGAGATTTGCCGTGAACACTTATTTGCCACCATAAATAATCTTTAAAATATAGTTAAATCACTAAAATAACAAGATTTTTATAAATCTGTAATCTGGGTATGAGCCTTGATTACTTGCTGGACGTCAAAGTGGGTCTTGAACTAAAGTGTGAAGGCCACTGCCATGTACTTAGTGCAACACCGAATGAACATTGTACAACGTATAATGGCAATTAAATCATGCCCTGTCCTCAGCAAGCCTGGGGCTGCAACACATAGGAATGGCAGTTCTACAAATTCTGGAAGTTTGTCAGATATCTGTGAATTCACTTAGCAATGGGCACTGATAATATTTGGCATTTATACTCCCCTAAAGGCTATAGATTGGCTGGAGTGTCTCAAGCAATTAAATGGAGGTGAAAATCATTGCCTACCTGTGTGTGACAAATTTCTACATCATTGAATTACAGTAGTAAGCAATGAACTGTAAGTGCCTGTGATTGCACATTGCACTGATTTATAGCACGGTGCAAGCCCGATTACACCGCAGCATTAATTATGAATATCCGTCATAAAACTTTCCTTCGAAATATCATGAGCGACATTCATTTCATGGTAACTATGAGCCAAGGGCACTCTGCTGAACTTCCCTATAAAGTAACGTATTATTCTCAACTGTCACTTGCTTATGACATATTTGTCAGAGTTCGGTAGGCATTTGCCACATTTATGTGTAGGTTAATTCTAAAAAGTGAATTGCAGAGCAATGCATTAGGCTAATTGCCTGTAATAGGAGGCCTCTCATGGGTTTATTGCAGAGGTTGATTGCAGTAACATAGCAACATGGTTATACAGCATGAAAGAAGTCTTATGCCCCCCAAGTTCAGGACATAACTATAATTTTAGGGGTCTGTGTCATAGGCAGATTGTCAGAATATAGAGAATACAGAGATAGAACTGAAAGTTATAGCTATGATATAAGTTTATGGTAGAAAGAAAAATAACGAAATATTCACGAAGAAAGAATTAATTATCTATGTCTGGGTCCCTCCTGGAGATCCTCTAGCTGACCAGTCCCACCCTGTGTGTGAATGTTGCCCTGCCTAAGAGTCTCCTCTGCATTTTAGGCCACCACACTATGTTTCTGTGTATTTATATACATTCAAAGTCATACATTATATACAGTAATATATTCTGTATATCTGTACATATGTTTTTAATTGATTTATTAAAGGATATGTTTTAGGAGTTTTGAAAAATCCAGTGTGCATCAATACTTTCAATACATTCATATTTTTGGTTTTCGGCCTAGCACATAGGTGGCCAAATTGGGTAAAAATGGCCTGTGAAAATTATATATGCCGAAGAATGCACCTGGCACACAAGTACAATCACAGGCACACAATCAGCAGCTGTAGGACAGCAGGGGTTATGGTTCCAGTAATTCCCACCTTCTTTCTTATTTGTTTTCTCCACCACATGCTATTCCCTCACTCCTTCCTCTTTGTTCTCCACTTTTTCCCCTTCTTGCATTTTCCCTCTATTTTTCTCCCACCCATTTCTTCCTCCCCCTTCCATTCTCTCTCATCATTTTCTCTCCCTTTCTATATCATCTATCTACTTTTTGATCTCTATGTTCTCTTCTTCTCCATTTTCCTTGCGTATCCTAAGCTGGATACATCTAAGACTTGGCAGTGCTGGTCAAAGGAAAAGTTCACCCCTGGGGACAGAAGAGGCATGTATATAGAAGTAATGATTGCTGAGATTAATGGGAATTGGGGCAAAAAGAGAAAAGAAGGGGCTGTAGAAATGAGTGTGGGCACAGCGGATATCAAGGGGTGAAGATGTATGCAAAAAGTATATTTAAGAAGGAAAGCAGAAATTCATGTGGTAACAGAGGAAATCATAAAGAGAGGTGAGGGAAAAAGAAAGATAGAATAAAGAAGAAAAAATGGATGTAAAGAGAAATAATAACAGTGGTCGAATGCAAATCGTCATAGGAAGGCTTTGATTTATAGAACTATTTTAAAAAGACATAAAAAACATAAACATATACAATATTACATTTTCTTTCCTGGAACTTGGTCACTCATTACTTTCTGTTTCCCTTGCAGAGGATGTGAAGCAAGCATTGATTTCTAACGGTGCCAAATCGAATCTGCCCAAGCCCTGTCATTCGGGCCTTCGTCCGCCTGGCTATTCTCGGTTACCAGCTGCTAAGCTAGCAGCCTTTGGATTCGTCAGAAGCTCTAGCGTGTCATCCCTCTCAAGTAACCAGTCTACTGAGAGTATCCAAAGTGACCACAGCAGAACAGCCAATGGTAAGACCTGTTATAAATGGCTTTTGTGAGGAATTAGGCTGAGCATGTGTGGGGATGTTTAAATGTAAAGAGTAATATGTTTGCAAATCAGAGAATATGGTGCTGAAATGCAGACTATTGAAGGGCTCATTGGGCTAGGCACAGAATAATAAAATGCTACACAGGATGCATGTAAACCTGCTTGCACCAATTCTAACTAACCAGTTTGATAGTTGTGCCTATTTACATGTTCAAGTTGAGTTCAGTGCAAAAGGAAACCCTGTACCTAATGTCTATCTTTGGTTTTACCAAGCCCCAGCTCATTAACATACACTTGGAAGTATTTCCTTGTTCTAAAGGCTGAATAGCAGCTAGAAGCAATATCTGACTACAATTTGTACACAAAATACAGAAATTACCATTGTAGCTGTAGCATTGTAGCAGCATTGACCAGCTGCTTGAAGCACCCTTGTACCAGCACCCAGGCTAACCCATGCTGTAGCACTGACCAGCTACTAGAAGCGCCGTTTTGACAGCACCCAGTGTAACCCACGCTGTAGCACTGACCAGCTGCTAGAAGCACCGTTGTGCCAGCACCCAGTTTAACCCACACTGTAGCAATGTCCAGCTGCTAGAAGCACTGTTGTGCCAGCACCCAGTGTAACCCACACTGTAGCACTGACCAGCTACTAGAAGCACCGTTGTGCCAGCACCCAGTCTAACCCATGCTGTAGCACTGACCAGCTGCTAGAAGCTCCCTTGTGCCAGCACCCAGTCTAACCCATGCTGTAGCACTGACCAGCTGCTAGAAGCACCGTTGTGCCAGCACCCAGTCTAACCCACGCTGTAGCACTGACCAGCTGATATAAGCACCGTTGTGCCAGCACCCAGTGTAACCCACGCTGTAGCAATGTCCAGCTGCTAGAAGCACCGTTGTGCCAGCACCCAGTCTAACCCATGCTGTAGCACTGACCAGCTGCTAGAAGCTCCCTTGTGCCAGCACCCAGTCTAACCCACGCTGTAGCACTGACCAGCTGCTAGAAGCTCCCTTGTGCCAGCACCCAGTGTAACCCACGCTGTAGCACTGACCAGCTGCTAGAAGCTCCCTTGTGCCAGCACCCAGTCTAACCCAAGCAGTAGCACTGACCAGCTGCTAGAAGCACCGTTGTGCCAGCACCCAGTGTAACCCACGCTGTAGCACTGACCAGCTGATAGAAGCACCGTTGTGCCAGCACCCAGTCTAACCCACGTTGTAGCACTGACCAGCTGCTAGAAGCACCGTTGTGCCAGCACCCAGTCTAACCCAAGCAGTAGCACTGACCAGCTGCTAGAAGCTCCGTTGTGCCAGCACCCAGTCTAACCCAAGCAGTAGCACTGACCAGCTGCTAGAAGCTCCGTTGTGCCAGCACCCAGTCTAACCCAAGCAGTAGCACTGACCAGCTACTAGAAGCTCCCTTGTGCCAGCACCCAGTCTAACCCAAGCAGTAGCACTGACCAGCTGCTAGAAGCTCCCTTGTGCCAGCACCCAGTCTAACCCACGTTGTAGCACTGACCAGCTGCTAGAAGCACCGTTGTGCCAGCACCCAGTCTAACCCAAGCAGTAGCACTGACCAGCTGCTAGTACACCCTAATAAAACTCTACAATCAGTCCCCTCTTCCAGGAACAATTTTCAAGTGCTTTTAGTGGCCCACACTTCTCCTTTAAGAGTCTGTTCTCTGTTGTGAAAAATCCTTCTTAATTATCTGAAGTGAAGGTACAGAGAGCACTGATGAGACCTGAATTGGACAGCTAGAAAGTGCAGAACCAAATGAACTCAGAGAGCTCACAAGCTCAACCGTGTGTTGGCGCAGTAATCGGTATGATTTGTCCTACAGCGTTCCAGCTCTCCACTTACGCTCCATTTACAGGAGAGGAGCTTCACAGCTACAAAGTCTCCAAATCTCTACTTGAAATTGCATTATTTTTAATGGAGTTCAAGGACTTTGTTTCTCTCCGGAATGAGAATCATCTTGTCAGCCCAGAGAAAGAGCAAAAGAGACAAAAAAAGTTGCATTCGCCGTCTAAACTTCTGGGTGTAATTGATAAATCTGCCAACTTTTCCGAAAGAATTGTCAGCAGAGTCTGGCAAGTTTCGTTTTTTTTTTTTTTACTCCTCTACATTTAATTTATTTGCCTGAAGGTTTGACACATCAGATAAAGTTGATCACATTGGGGATACGGAATGCTCTTTCTACTCTGTCTGTGCGGCTGCTGATTGCGGAGGCTTGTCTCCTCTGGATATATTTTTACAACTCCAGTGAAGCAGGCAAAAATCTCAGCTGAGAATTCAATATTGAAAATTATTTGATGAATACCTAAATCAGATTTAACCTCTTTTAGCCTGTTTTTAGCCCTTCGGCAGGGAAAGGATTAATCCTCTTTATTATTACACCAGAACACTTTGTTTATTGCATAAAAACAAAGGCAATGATAGGAATATATTCCCTGAAGTAGAGTTTCTCTTCTGAATTTGCCAGTGTCTATCTCAAATTCTACTAATGCTGCTAAGCAAGAGAGCTGAACAATGAATAGAAATTCTAATAATTTAGGTGAATAGTAAGCCATTGCATGAATTCAAGTCTTGGCTGGATGATAGCTGGCTTTATTGTTTCAAGAGCCAGAACCAGCAGTGAGTGCAGAGAAAAGCAAGGGACAGATATAGAAATGGTCATTTACAAATGCAGCAGTGCTAAAATGGCCACAGATGTTACACTTATTGGCGCCATTCAGTAGAGTTACTTGTGCACAAACATTGCCCTTGTACTTCACTGTGGGTGCCATTGCATCCGTCCTGCCTCTTCTGCTGAATCATATGCAAGTGTCTTTATTAACACTGGGGAAGCATGGAGCTCCTTTCGTCCTGAACATGGTGGGAATTCCAGGGTTCCCGCGATGGGTTCCGTCAGTAGGTGCAACAGACTTGCGTCTCTCATTAGAAGTAGGCAATCCTGACTCTGAAAATGTTAGCAGCCATTGGAACCCGATTTGTGAGCATTTGTGTGCGCCTGGACACACGCAGGCCTGCAATGATGTGGGAAAAAAAACATGTTGATTTGCATCTGAAAATTGCTCTCTACATGCTGCACTGCATCCATACATGACCTTGGTTTTGCTCTCAATGGGTCAAGACTGGGATTCAAAACAGACCCTGGCATCAGGCCCGGATTTGTGGCGAGGCCACAAAGGCCCGGGCCTAGGGCGGCACAATTTTAGGGGTGGCATGCCGCCCCGCCGCAGCGAAGTTTTAGCATTTTGCGGCCATACAGAGCAATGGGAAATTCTCCCCACTGCTCTGTATGGTAGTTTAAATGGCCGCGCATGCGCGCTTGCATCGGCTTGGCGCGGGGGGGGAGGGGAGATGTTTGCGCATGCGCGCCGGGGGGGGCGGCCTTGGGGTGCCTGGAATTGAAATCCGGCGCTGCCTGGCATTTCAATTACACAGAGGCCCAAACAGCTCCCCACCAGCTCAATAAATAGTGACTGTCTATGGCATCTTACAGCAGCCCCTCTGGTTTTTGCCAGAATCCATAGATTGCAGTCTAGGCCTGGCTCTCAATAGCAATTACATTTACAAATACATTTCATCTTTGAAAATGTGAAATTTAATTGACTTATGCAATCATTTTTGGGTTTGCATCTTTCTTAATAGAAAATTGATTCCCCCCTATCCTGTCTCCTTATGGTATTTCTCATGGCTTTGATCTCCGTGCTTCCAAATTTCTTTAATCCCATCTTCGCCTGTAGCTCTTTCCCAACCAGCAATGAGTCTCTGTGGCTGTCATGATCAGGGGGTTGCTGTTTTGTTATAACCCTACAGGCTGAGAAGATACCAAAAGAAAAATAGATTCTCCCATATGTGGCTGATAAATTTGTCTCCTTGGCTTGATCTTTTGTGCACACCTCTTAATTAAAAACCATAGGCACAGAGCAGTTGGAGGATTTAAGCCAATACTGAGGTGTTCCTAATTTACTGCATTCACAAGCAGTTTATATCCGCCGTGTATAGCCACCTTTAGATAGAACACTGTGTAAACTATAGATAAAGTTCTGTAATATAAGGGTTTGGTGGCATTTAAGTCATGCTAGGAAAAAGGTCATTAAAACTCTGCTATTAAAGTTTAGACTCAGCTGGGATCAGAAGCCTGTGTGAGAGCATCAGCAGGAGAAACTGCCAGCACCAGTAGGCTAGCTCTGAGCAAAAGAGCAAGTGGAGGAGGGGTATATGTCAACTGCAAATAAACCATCTATAATCAGCCTTTATTGGCACTTAATTCGTTTTTAAAAAGCTATACTCACAAGTTGGAAATTGGAAACAAAAGTGCAGCCATAACTGTGGCATCTGACTTCTATCATTTATATTCCATATAAACTAGACCAGCGGGTCTCAACCTGTGGGTCAGGACCCTTTTGGGGGTCGAATGACCCTTTCACGGGGGTCGCCTAAGACCATCAGAAAACACATATTTCCAATGGTCTTAGGAATAATTTTTTGGTTGGGGGTCACCACAACATGAGGAGCTGTATTAAAGGGTCGCGGCATTAGGAAGGTTGAGAACCACTGGACTAGAAGAAGAAGGGCCAGATAAAACAGCTGGATTTGTAGAGGGTATATTTATAGGTAATGGTGTATATTTACATGCTGTAGGTAAGGATTACCTGAATGTGTTAGGACTCAAACATTGAGATGACTTCTGAATGATTCCAAGATTTAAACAGGGCATGGGATGTTTTTTCTACTGAGTGGATTTACTTTGGCGCTTTATTTATTAAGGATGATTTTTTGGTGGGGTTTGTTTATAAACAAAAGGCTATAGTTTGGCACAGCTCAAAAATATACCCCCCCCCCAAATATGGCAAGTTATTCATTTTATTTGCTGTCTGATCACAAACCCTACTGAGACAGAAGTAGGCAGTGCTGCTAGGGCACCGCTTGCTGAGCATTTAACTTTGTCTTGTAATCACGCTAGATTGGCCGTGACAGCAATCACTGGCCTGGGAACTGTTTTGGTTGATTGACATCTACAGCAAAGGTTTCAGCAGCTGTCACTGGCAGCCAAGTCTATTCAGTCCAGCTTTGTACGGCACCAGCAGTGCTTAGACACACGTATGGATAAAGCTCTTGCTATGTTTCATCCACAGGCACCTTATAGGAATAAGAGGCATAAACTACTCCAAGTTTCCAACAGTTATGATATATATATATATGCAGGACTGCTGATAAATAATCAATACCACTTGACAAATATCCTTTGATGCACCATCAGAAAATGTGTAAAAATGGTACACAGCAGGTCAGGGAATGTTGCTCAGACTGTTTTTATTGGTCTTAGACAAAGGGCAGGTATTATATGCACCACCCAGTGCCCTTGTGTACGGTATGTGTCTATGGATGTCAACTAAACCTGTCATTAGGGAAATGATGTGCAGTCCTTGAATTTTTTTAAGCCTAATTCCTTTTTACACTGAATGGTAACATTAAATAAAGTATTTCAAAGGCATGGAAAGTATCAGTATCGCTCTCATAAAATATTGCTACTTGAAATCTCTATGTGTCAAGGGACAGTTCTAGAAAACCAGGGGAGTAGTACAGTTTTCATTGATGTTTTCAGTGATGCACACTATCCAGGAGATATGGTATTTATGCCAGTCCTCCAACATCTTGTATCTTAAGGTTCTATGTAAGGTCTGACACCTAAGACTGTAGTATAGGTAGTGTTTCACTGAAATTCAAAGTTAGGGGCAATAATTTAGTCAAGTCTGTTTCAGCATGGTTTATGGTAAGACCAGAATTAGCTCTAAATTTGTTCAGAATGTTATAAAGATTTGGAAGAGATGTTATTGACTGAAATATAAACCATGTGCAAACATGCTATGTGGTATGGTGGGATCCTAAATGGTTGCAATGAATGACTGAATTATTTCAAATAGCAATACCAAAAAAAGCACTGGTGATAAAGGACAACCCTGGTGTGTCCAGTGGCGTATCTATAAAGAAAGCAAACCCCGCAGTCCTGTGCGGGGCTGACTGTAGGATCTGCTTTCTTTATAGGTCTAAGAAGTTCCCCCATCTAAAGCCGCTCTCTACCTACTCAGTGGAAGCAGCCAGGGAGTGGGGGACACAGACGGGCAGGTGGAGGAAAACCGACAATGTGGCTGCTGTTGTGTCCCCTGTCACTTGAAAATGTAGTCTGATAAAGTCTGATTTTGTTCCAACTTGTTGAATATAACTGCTTAAGTCTGTGGTGGAATTACCCCCCACCTATTAGGATTTTTGAGCTTGTAATGTAATCATACCTGTGCAGGTTTGCACTAAGGCAGCAACAAATTGCGCTTCTAGATAAAAGTACAACAGAAGCTATGACTGATACTGTAATGTAGTGAGGAGATGTAATAAAGATACAAGCTACTAACTCATAGGAACCAATCAGATGTTTGCTTCTATAAACAAAAGATGACCATTTGCTACTTTCTGATTGCTTGTTATGGGTCACTGGACCTGGTTCAGAATTTGAATTTTTTATTACAGAACCCCCTTAGACATAGTCATAAACAACTAAGAATGAAATAAGCATCAAGAAAGTACAAATTGACCAGCCCTTTCCCAGAGACCATTGTCTGGTTTGCCTTTATTTACTTCTCTACTGGAAAACCTTCTTCTCTTCCATAATTTGTCTCTAATTACTGACTGCTCTACAGGTCAAAACTTTTTCCATTTCTTTCTTTGTCCCAGATAATTTACTGCTCTATAGGACAAACCTCAGACCAGTGCTTTGTTTGTTCCTGATAATTTACTGCTCTACAGAGCAAACCTTCCTCCCCTTCCTGATTTACCCCTCATCATAATTCACCTAATTATTAAGAAACTCCATAGGAGATTTTACTTTGTTCTAAGTAAATATTTTAAGGCTGCAATAACATTTTAAAGCTGCAAGGAAGCCTAATGTGTCAAAATAATGAAAATGTGTTTAGCCTGTAGATTAATAGATACTCATGCAAAAGGGCACTTTATAGAGCAGAAGCTACAAACAATAAACTGACAGGTGACTTTCTATTATGTAGTAGGGAGTTTTATCTCTAGCCTTGAGAAAGAAGCATTGATGGCATAAGAGAAAGGGGCAGATCAGGGGCAGGCTACTTGGGGTAAATATGTAATAATTAATGTAGAGTCAGAAGGGAGGTTAGATAGTTAAAGATGTATAGATTCATGGAGCAGTGTCCTACCTATGGAGGGTGCCAGGCTGGGTTGCAGGCACGCTGTTATTTTGTCACGACTTGCAACGGTGAGGGGCTGTTGTGGGTGACAGTCTCTTTAACCAAGGTCCCAGGAGGGAGTTTATTAGCCCCGGTAGTTATTATACAAGAAGGCATTACAAATGAAGTGTATACTATACTGTACATGTGGTGTTATATTATAGATTTTGAAAGTTGTACTTGTATTTATTTGTTATTACATGTAGTTTTCCATGTTAACTTGTAATCTTTGTTGGTGCAGTAACGCATGGCAAACAAACAAAAAATGTATCTCATCACTGATTGGTCCCTATGGATGACTGGTCTGGTGCGAATTTGCCCAGTGTAAAGAAGCCGGACAATCGGAGTAAGGATTTTAAGTGGGTTGGGGGCACTGCGCCAGCAGTTAAGTGGGGAAGCTTGCCTGCTTTTTGCTGTACAGTCAGATGACTTTTCTGTATTATAAGGTAATTAAAAAGACATTTATTTTTTGTAGCTTGAGTGAATTTAGAACTTTATGGCTTGTGGCACAACTGAAATATTTATTGAAGAGCTATATATTTAATGAGCATCCATGATTTACAAATCTGTTTCAACAAGGACCCAGAATGAAAGCTGCTAAGGCATAGAATATAAATGCTGTTTCAGTAACCCATAGCAGACCAGAAACTTGCTTTCAGTCAGGTGACCAGTGAATGCTACATGCTGATTGGTTGCTATGGCTTACTAGACCTGGTGCAAACTTTGCTCACTTTATTACAAAATACCTCTCTGACCCTCTTCCAGGTGCTATTGTTAGAAGCACCATGGCAAAAGGCAAAATATCAACTCAAAACACTACACAATTATAAGTTTGTTGCTCCACTTAAATAACTGGCCTAAAGTGTCTTTAAAATAGTAAAAAAAAACATTACAAAAAAACAGTGTTCCTGTATTAGATCTCAGCAGCTTTATGGGGCTGTTGTTCCTGCTGCAAATCCAACATTTTTCCATAGCTGTCTCTTTTGTCTGGCCATGCCAGCTTACTGAAAGGGAATGTTTACAATACAATATAAGGTACAATATAAGGACAAGATACAGAAGAATAGAGGTTTATAAGTTGCAAGGATGAAACAAGCAGTGACGCTATCATAGACATATACTAAGATCATGACAAAAAATATACCCTGTATATATTTTTTTTTTTTTAATTCCATTTTAGAAATGACATATAAAATATAGGCACACTGTAGTGACCCTGTTATAATGAAAGCACCAGTGCCCACCTTACCCTGACCCGTTCCTTTCAGTTATGTAAGTGGGACAAATTCGGCATCTCTGATGAAACATTAAATAGTGGTAGTTATAATTCTGCACTTTACTATTTTCCTTGAATGTTCATGTCGCTGTATACTACTTTAGCTGAGACTGCATTCAGTAAAAATTCCAAATGACAGAATATTTTAAGACTCAGATGTAGTAGAAACCATTGACAACCTAGTATCCTATCAGTTCTCTCTCTCTCTCTCTGAATTTTATAGTAAGCATTCAGGGGGCTCCATGAATCATAAATGTGCATTTTTATTCAGTATATAAAAGGACAAAGAAAGGTACTGAGACTGAGTAGTTAAAGGGAAACCATACCCTTAAATTGAGTGCAAGAGTGGGGATGTGAGTGACAGAGGGGATTAAGTGGGGTCCAAATAGTGCCTCACTATTAAATCTGGCTCCGGTAGCTCTACATGTACAGGTATGGGACCTGTTATCCAGAATGCTCTGGACCTGGGGTTTTCCGGACAAGAGATCTTTCCGTAATATTGATCTTTGTACCTTAAGTCTACTAAAAAATAATTTAAACAATAAATAAACCCAATATTATTGCTTTGCTTTCAACAAGGATTAATTATATCTCAGTTGGGATCAAGTACAAGGTACTGTTTTATTATTACAGAGAAAAAGGAAATCATTTTTAAAACCATTAATTATTTGAATAAAACTGAGTCTATGGGAGATGGCCTTTCTGTAATTTGGATCTCTCTGGATAACAGGTTTCCAGATAATGGATCCCATACCTGTATAAGCAGTGTTCACTAATAATACAGAAAGGATCAAAACAAAAATTGAACTTGAATTAACACAAAAATACATTTATATTTATATTTTAGCCTGCATTCTAAGTGGTACCTAAGTATTGGGTACCCACAGACACAAACAGGAGAATAATAGGAGATGGCCAGGAATGTGTGTAAGAAGACACAAGAGTGGAGATGTTATGAGGGGCAGAGAAATGCAGAGGGTTTTGAAAGTCACGAGAAGGAGTTTTCGAGTAATGCTTTTGCTTTATAGGTCAAGAATCTTATTGAAAAAAAACCTCAAACCCAAATGTCTATAAACACTAGTTTAGAACAATAGAAAATACCATCCCTAACCAATTTCCACTGTGAGTACTATCTAGATTGTTAGTAAATGATTGCCGTGGTAATACACATATATGGAATAGTCTGACCTCATCTGACCACTTGCTGCACTGGAAAAAGAGCCACAATAATTAGTAATAGTTGCCCATGAGTGCCTCCAGTCAAGTATGTGTAGGCAAAGCCTGCCCTGGGCACCAACTACTGCTTCCATTAACTGAACAGGGAAATGCTGAAATATGTTGTAGGCATGCGTCAGTGGCAAAATCCAAATGGACAATTACAACAATCGCTTTAGGGCTGCTACAGCAAACTACATGGAGTGTTATATGTTATAAAATCAATAACATCTTTTCAGCATTGATTTCTTGAAGCTACACTCTGCAAGGGTCTCCATTATTGGAGGTTGTGGCCCATTCTCAATCTTGGGTGCTGCTGGCGGAAGTCTATCGGAATAGCATGTGCATTAACAAACGTAAAGCAGTTAATTCCTTAATTAATTCCAACTCATAGCGTTATCTGACTTTAAAGCAATACATTTTGCAGTTTTCAAGGGATTTGCTAAAATGTTAATTAGCAAATTGGGATAATATTCAGTTTTGTCATTTGAAATTGGTACATTCCTACCATAATTATTTCATTCTAATCAACAGAATATTTTGGGACTTATTTATCAATACAGGTTCTAAAGGGTCTATATGCAGTAGACTACAGCAGTCAGATAATATAGGGCATGTTAAAGAGCACTTATTGCCCTGGGACACAGAATAATAACCCTTTTAGGCTATGGGCTGGACCCACATAGAATCAATGTGCAAAAAATGTTGTGAAATGACAATAGTTCTCTCATTTTGTTTTAGCACTATACCATTATTTACTATTGCACTCTCCTAAAGTGTTCTACTGTATGTGGCAGGCATATACAGGATCACTTATGGGGCAAAGATCCTCCGCACCAACCTTTACAACTGTTTTACTTTCAGCTACAGTTCAGTAACCTTTATAGAGATTCTGGCTGCCTGCATCCACATCCACAAAATTCCCCTGCGTATTCACATCTGAGGTGTGACGGGCTTGATGGTAACATTCTGGGAGCAAACTTGGTGACAGTATCCAGCTGAGAACATGCAAGCAGATCACACTTAGTCTGAAAGATAGAATAATGTAGTAATGGTTGATTTTCTTTCACCCGTACAGCAAAGTCTCTCTGAGATTTATCATATAACAACATCTGAAGCCTCACAGTGAGAGATGTTTGGCTAGACGTAGAGTGCCAGCCAGGTACAAGCACATCTAAACTGCTGTCATACATAATATAGTCTATGTCTCTGATACAGCTAATGCATAAAGATCATCCCGTTTGCTGAATTAAGCACTCAGCCATTTTATTCTATGTTTCTGTCTGTTAGTGCTGTTAATGGAAATACATATACCTGGGGGAAATGTTAAATAAAAGTTGTAAACTGAAAAAAAAATTGTAGAAATTAGAATAAAAATGTGCATTTCACAATGTAATATTCTTCTTTAGACTCTTGTTGCATTGCAAATGTTATTTGCGCAAAGCGCACTGTTTTACCAGTGTAGTTGCTCATCTCTCCAGCTTTTTAATATCCTTCTTAAGAACTGGAGCCCAAAATTGTGCTACGTACTCAAGGTGAGGCCTTACCAGAGACCTATAAAGAGGCAAAATTATGTTTTCATCCCTAAAGTTTATATCCTTTTTATGTAAGACAGTACTTTATTTTTCTTAGTAGCCACTGAATGACATTGCCTAGAGTTAAGGTTGCCATACACGGGCCAATTGTAGCTGCCGATATTGGTCCCTTGGACGAGGGAACGAGGGGCAGGAACGAGGGGCATGCCCGACCGCTATCTGGCCTGAAATTGGCCAAATATCAATCAGGCAAGTTAAAAGATTTAGTCGGCTCGTTTATGCAGTCCCCAAGCCGATTGCCCCATTGCCACCTTTATAATTCGATCATTTGGCCTGCATTTTCCCCGATATCGCCCACCTGTGGGTGGGGATATCGGGAGAAGATCCGCTCACTTGGCGACCTCGCCAAGCGACCAGATATTCACGTGTATGGGCACCTTTACACAGTTTGTTATCTACAAAAATCCCCAAATCCTTCTCACTTAAGAAAGCCCCCAACACATTACAGTTTATAGTATAACTAGAATTTATGTTATTTATCAACATTGAACCTCATTTGCCAGTTTGTTGCCCAGTTCTCCAATTTAGGCAAATTTTTCTGCAAAGCGGCAACATTCTGTATGAAACTAGTTTTGAACGATTTAGTATCATCAGCAAAACAGTACTATATACAAGTCATTAATAAGAAAATTAAAAAGCAAAAGAACAAAATCAGACTCCTGCATTACGCCACTAACAACACTGGTCCAATTAAAAAACATTCCATTTACCACCAATCTATGTAATCTATCTTTCGGTCAGTTCTCTATCAAAGTACAAATATTATGTTACAGGCCAATACTCCTTAATTTAATCAGGTACTTTATTTGTGGTACTGTATCAAAATCAATGTAGATCACATTCACTGCCATTCCAATGTCTAGGCTTCTGCCCAGCCCCTTATAGAAGCCCATAAATTAGTCTGGCAAGATTTGAAATGTATTTAACACATAAAAATGAAAACTTATTATAAGCTTTATCATACTGAAATAAGAAACTTTCTAAATATAATCTATTGAAATACTGTACCCTTTTTTTAAATAACCAAGTTACCCTTCACTATTTCCCTTAAGATATTTCTTTCATTATTCTCTCTTCATGCAGGAGTTGTGTGTCATATTTTTATTGACAGATAGATCTACTGTATCTTTTAGGAGGGAGTCTGCCTTTCCTAGCAGATGTTCTAGGACTAACTCAAATAACTGTATCCAGCACAAAGTCTAAAAAAAATAATTCGCTTCAGCACAAGTCCTGCATGTAGATAGACAGGATTTCTGGTGATTTTAAAAGCGTGAGCTCTTATACATCTTCTAGTCAAAAAGAGCACCCCCCAAAGGCTATAGTAGACCTAACTGTCAATCAAAATCTGACACCAGACTCCTTCATGAAGAGATAATGAAGAGAGACAGATGCTGAGAGAAATAGAAAACAGTAAATTGATTTTTTTAGAAATGGTACTGAATTTTGCATTGATTATACTGTATTTAGAAATCTTCTTATTTCATTGAGAATCTTTTATTAAATCTTCATTTTTGCTAGAGTTTCCCTTCAAGTATCTTACCCCTTATAACCCCCTGGAAAGTTTTTTAACACCAGTATCAATCTAACAGGCCTATAGTTTTCATGCTGAGAGCAGGATCCATTTTTAAATAATGGCACCACATTAGCAAATATCTTGGAACCATGCCAGACATCAAGGAATCCTAGACAATTAAGTAACAGAGGTTTGGCAGTTGCAGAACTCAACAATTTTAGTGCCCAGGGGTGAAAACCATCAGATCCTGGACACTTACTGTACCATGTTATTGTTGAGTCTTTACTAAAAACATAACTATATGTATTTTCTAGCAGCCATTTTCCAAGGTTCCTCCAAGAGGCTGAACCTGCATACAAATCCCGTTGTGTCGAGTAATATATATGTTGCAATAAACTCTTATTGATGATTGTCCAAGATTGGCAGTTCATATGAGAGAATATATAGGCTAGAAATATTCCCACACCAGCGTATTAACTCACCAGTGTATCAATAGTAACTCTACCATTTCAATTTATATTATGATTATGACTCTATTATAAAGCTTCAGTTTACCCTGTTAACTCTCCAGATCCAATATAGGTTCTAGCTCTTGGAGCTTAGTTTAATACCACTGCATTGCTTATATGTGCACCATGATCATTAAAAAGTAGGGGTGAGTGAACTTTTTCACATGTTACAGATTCCTTTGGGTCCACTGACTTTTTCATATGACATCTGACCCCCAGATATACTATAGTAGATCACTGACACTATGGACACATACCTTCCAGAATTTGAAAAACAGAAGTTTGTGCCCACATTGTAGCTATCCCCCTACTATACCACACTCATTTTTACATAGAATGGCAGTGTCAGGAGTAATAAAGCACTAAATGGAGCATTTAATGACACGCTGTGGCCCCACCATTTTATTGACATATTGTGAACCCACCAATTTATATCACAGTCTCCCCCTATACATTAAAGTCACAGTCTAGCCCACCTATACAGTCAGCTCTCCTGAATTTTCATCATTTCCAGGCCACTTGTTGGGTTCTGTGCTTTATAAACTGTGCGTAATAATGTAATCTCATAGTGTGACAAGACTCAGATTGGGGGCTAGCAGGATTGGGACATTTGACAGCAGATCTGGTACTGTGGGAAAAGGGGTTCAAATGGGAACTGTCCTGCAAGTAATATAATTGGGAGGGATGTGGATGGACACATTTGTAACAGCACTGCATGTGTTATTAAATCTCTTTTCCATGTTACAGTGTTGCTCTATTATAAATATACTGTGGTTTCCTTGGCATTAGAACATAATTGCACATTTAGGAGACAGGAATTAAATTAAACATTTCCAGGTGTAATATAATATTTACACCTTTGTGAATGAAAGTCTTTAAATATGTTTGACCCCCATTTAATTCATAGGCATTGATTTCTCTTAAATATATCAGACTGGAAATGTTATTTTTCTAAAACAATTACACTTTGCTACGTTTCAAGAAGGCTTATGCCTTAACATCGAAATTCTAATTTCACATTTAATTGGATCTATTTCTTACTAATTCAGCATAGAATTAAGCTTTTTCCAGATGCAATTACTTCATTTATTTTGATTTTTAATGAGGACCATATCAATTGAAATAACATTCATTTAGTAGACAAGGTCACTATATTAATGCACAAATATAAACATTCAAGCAGTGTAGGGAGAACTGGAACTGAGAGACCCATGGAAAATAATGTTTAGATCTGCTTTTTCATATTAATTTCCATTTGTATTCTGAGAATAAAGAGCAGGTCATAGCATTAAATCATCCAAGATTAAAGAACAGGAGTACAAGGGTTACAAGTGGAGCCAGAGGCATGCAAGGAGTCTGAAGGCAGAAAGAATATAAGGTGAATAAGGTATGTCCTACTTGCTACTCTCTAGTAGCTGAATTACAATTGGAGGATTACAGGTTAAGCCGGTCATACACGTTCAGATTTTAGTCTTCTTCCAAAAAACATTCGGATATTGGTTTGTACGTTTCAAACTAGAATGGTAAGATAAAGCCCTAAAAATAACAAATCGGAGGATGTTCAGAACATTAAATAGTTGGCAGACACCAATTGTATGAAAGTGACTTCTTGGCAATGCATTGTAGGTCCCCCAAGTATATAAATTTTCTAACCTGTTGGATCGATTAAATGACCGACCACCTTCACACTAGGGGGTAAATTCAGTGTTCCCTGCAGCGCACTTACATCTAAAGAATAAGGTGCACAGATCACTCGCATGCTAAAGACTAGAAAATACGCCAAGACATATTTTGAAAATATTTGGCACAATTGCGCCTGATATGCAACAAATCACATGCACATCCATTTTGGCAAATCGGAATTAACTGTGGTAGGCACAGCGCAAATGCATCAAGAGAGTGCCTGTTTGTGTCTGCAGTGACACAGGAATTCTGGGAAAAAATGGTGCATTGTGGGAAAAAAACATGCTGTTTGCGTGCAACATTGCACTTTGCACCCTGCTTCAGTCCAATATTTAGTCCAATATTTACTGCTGCCATGCATTACTTAGACAGATGATAGATAGATGATAGATAGATAGATAGATAGATAGATAGATAGATAGATAGATAGATAGATAGATAGATAGATAGATAGATTTGGGCTAGAACGTATGCCTTATGAGTTATTCATTACACATGGGTGAAAGTGATTAAACATTTCAATGGCAAGAACTGGAAAGAGCCTAATACATGCCCTTGAATGAGTGAAAAGGGAAACATTACAAAGGTAAGAATCTGGCGGAACAAGCCAGTGAGACACAATATTCACATTGTATTGTTTAGTAGCTGAGAAATTTGCAACACACATATATATACAAGGACTGATTTGCTCTGATCTCTCTTGGGAGCCCTGAACTGTAGACCACAGACAGTAGGACCAGTCAATCACTGGCACAATGGATGATGAAATCATATTGTTTAGTAGCTGAGAATTTTGTAGACCCCCCTCTCTCGTTCCTACAGTGACACCCCCACTCCTGTTGGAAGAAGGCTGGTCCCTATAGCCCACAGTGAGAGTGATATTGAAATAAAGAATTCAAGAAAGCTTCCATGCACTTAGCTTTCCAGTATGTTCTCAGACTCAGTCCAGCTTCAGTAACAGGTTAGAAACACAATTCCGGATTTCCACAAAGAGTATTATTATGGGGGCTTGTAGGTGTCTTTTATTCTTTGCATATTCTATACAATAGGCACCCATGATGTAGCCTAAAACTCCCTACCGATATCTGTCACAATACATATCACACACAGCTTTTATCTTTTCAAAGTACAATCAATTTCACCCCAATGAAAGCAGCGGAGTAATAAATAGCGTAGCTAGAATCTATCTCTGTTATTGAGACTCGCTATAACGTTTTCTTTGGATGAGTGTGTTTTGTGGGAGCAGGGGTATGAAAGCACTTTTGATGTGAGAGGTCTGACTTCACAGTTCAGTGATAAAGGGCAGGCGGGTGATAGGGAATTACACGCTTTGTTCTGTTGTCATAATGGTGCAGGCAAATAGAAAGTTCACATGTAGGTTACCGGTGAAGGTCATTTCAAGGTAAAGTTAATATGTGTATTTTTTGTCCTTCTCTCTTGGATACTGGAATGTTGAAAGAGAACTCTACCCAAACACAACTTAAGCTTTCTGAAAAGTAAACATGAGTTTTAATGTAATAATATGCTTTGGAGCAGTTCCTTAAGCCTGACCCTGTTCCCCTGCTGATCTGACTGACCAGTTTGAGACTCAAAAAAAACAGTAGTCAGCTGTCCTCAGCCTGCCGTCAGCCTGCATCCTCCTAATCCCACAATTCCCTGCACATGTGATGTCAGTAAGGAAGGAACAGTGCAATGCATTGTGGGTTATGTAGTTCCTGCATGCTGTCTAAGCTGTGAAGAAGTTGTTACAATTTGTAAGTCAATTTTTTATTGTTACTGCATTATTTGCCTTCTTCTTCTAACTCTTTGCAACTTTCAATTTGGAGTCATTGACCCCAGCAGCCAAAAACTATTGCTCTGTGAGGCTACTGGTTTGTTGTTGCTTTTTCTAACTTATTTTTTTAATTAGGCCCTCTCCTATTCATATTCCAGTCTCTCATTCAAACCACTCTCTGGTGGTCTAGCAACTAGACAGGTGCTGAAACTCAAGACTTGAGAGTCGCCGAACAAAAATATAAATAATTAATAACCTACAAATAATAAAAAATAAAAACCATTTACAGTTTGTCTCAGAATATTTCTCAAATATTGAAGTTGAACAAGCGATGCCTTTATTATCCAGTGAAGGTACATATTAATTTAATGTGTATCCTATTCAGAAGTTCCTTAACTGTGGGTATTGACTTAACAAGCAGCCCAGAGCTTGGATGAATGCTAGTTTGCTCTTCTGGATACCCTCAGAACACTATGAGGCTTCCCAAGCAGCCCAGAACAGCAGTGGTACAGGGTTAGGATGAATGCTAGTTTGCTCTTCTGGATACCCTCAGAACACTATGAGGCTTCCCAAGCAACCCAGAATAGCAGTGGTACAGGGTTAGGATGAATTCTAGCTTGCTTTTCTGGATACCCTCAGAACACTATGAGGCTTCCCAAGCAGCCCAGAACAGCAGTGGTACAGGGTTAGGATGAATGCTAGTTTGCTCTTCTGGATACCCTCAGAACACTATGAGGCTTCCCAAGCAGCCCAGAACAGCAGTGGTACAGGGTTAGGATGAATGCTAGTTTGCTCTTATGGATACCCTCAGAACACTATGAGGCTTCCCAAGCAGCCCAGAACAGCAGTGGTACAGGGTTAGGATGAATGCTAGTTTGCTCTTCTGGATACCCTCAGAACACTATGAGGCTTCCCAAGCAGCCAAGAACAGCAGTGGTACAGGGTTAGGATGAATTCTAGTTTGCTCTTCTGGATACCCTCAGAACACTATACGACTAGAAATTTTAAGTGGTCTAGAGAAGTGGTGCAGTGCTGGGACAAATTTTAGTTTGCTCTTCTGGATATCCACAGGGTGACTTTTCTGGTAATCTTTTACATTATGTCTAATCTTATTATATGCTAAAGCATGATTTAAACCCAAAAATGTAAAAATAAATGAAGAACTAGTAAAAAAAAAAAACCGCCCTTTTGTTTTATGGTCCGCTGTATCAAATACAGGAGAAAGATCATGGCGAACTTTAATTAAGAACTTCTTCATTCCATTGCACCGGCTCAATCTAAACTGTAATGGATCAGTGATTACTTTTATTTGGTGCTTTTACAGTTGGTTGCAAAACCCATTTTTATAGCTTTGAAAGATTAAAAGATAATTGTGTCATCTACTGCACAAAGCCACAACTACACACAAACAAGGCAAAGGCAAATTTCATCACAAGCCAATTATCCATCTGTATCTTATACAGAGTTCTCTTAAAGCTTGGTTTCTTACGGTGGCCATACACTTTAAGTTCTGCTCATTTGGGAAGGACACCAAGGGAGTGGATCATTCCCCTCGATATGCCCACCTAAGGTGAGAGATATCGGGCTAATCCAACGGGAAAATCATTCTTGCCCAATTGACATCTGCCTGATTTTTGCTCAGATATCAGTCGGGTAGACCCATCGAAAGGCCCCATAAAGGGGCAGATAAGCTGGCAAATCAGTCTGGAGGGCCCCAATTAACAGCTTAAATCTACCAGTGTATGGTCATCTTTAACCTTTTACCTTAGGGGACCCAGATTAAGACTGGATTCCTCAAGTCATAATTTTTAGTTACTTGCATATCATGTTAATTGCTATTGTCTATTTTAGGAACAAATTTCTCTGTATTAAGATCGTGGAGACCAATGCTAGTCAACCTATTAACCCAAATTTGGGTCCTTACCCATAAGTTAAGCATCCCCATGTTAACATCTTAACTTGCAGCAATTAAGGGTTACAATGGAAATCCGATATAGGTTTAATGCCATAGCCATTATTGGTTGGGCATGCAAATAATTGGTAAGGTTTGCTTTATGCCAAACTGTATGATCAGAGTATGAATCAGAATGTGTAAAACTGCAGATTGCGGGTCTGGGTGGGGGACAAGCAAGTCTCGATCTCAATGTGTGTGGGGGGTTGGTGTCCTTACAGTTTTTTTTAGTATATATTTTAATTTACATTTTAATCAAATTACCTTAATTATACAGTGAAGATTTTTTCTAGCTCAGGAATATTCATCTGGAGGATCCAAGGCTTGTGTACCTCCAAAGGAGGGCTCCATAGGCTTTTAGCATGATGTCATGATATAAATGTGGTTATTGGATAATGAACTCACTACATGCTGCATAACTAAGCTGGATTATAGTTTGCACACATCAACTGAAGCATTTCCTTGATTTCCATAGAACAGTGCCTCTGGTGATCAAATATAGATTGCATTGTTGATGATCATAGGGAATGAATCTAATAAAGTAAAAGTGCAGGTTTTTTCGTATGCACATAAAAACGCCCATAGAATGAATGTTCTCTGCATATAATAAACTCTAGAAACATAAGCCCTAGTTATATGTTTTTCTTTGTGCCTACTTAGTCACTGCCCTGTCCAAGCCACACTAGAACTGAGGCCCATCATGACTGCTGTAAATCATTGTGCCGTGGCTGCTGTGCACTGGGAGACCAGACAGAAAAAGTAACAATGATTCCACTCGGCTCCTATAAAAGAAACGCTAAGCAATAAATCCAGTGTTAATATCCGGTGACAAAACAATGGAAGGGGCATGAAATGGTCTGTGCATTTCTCGGTGTGTATTTCTGGATATTATAGGCAGCCCCAGGAGTGGTGCACATTGCCCAAGGGGCTTATGACGGTTATGAGGAAAGTTATCCAACTGATACAAATTACAATTTGCTATGCATTATACTGACACGGCAGTAAACAAGTCCCCGAATAGCTCATTTTTAATTACCTGGGTTATCAGATCTATCCATGTTTCTCTCACAGCAGTGTTTCTATGGCTCTTGGTTTTCATCATCTGTTAGTGTATTCGAGTAATACAAATCCTTGTCAGATTTGGCTGTTTTGAGATCTGTCTGTTTTACAATAACACTTCATGCAAATGGCATGTGGCTCTACTTTACTAAAATACTAATTAGTTTATACTTTTCCCATTTTATTTGTATGCGTTATTGATCAAAGACGATTTTACAGCAGACAGTACCCGAGACAGATTGTTGGATACGAGCCAAGCAGAAAGGCGCTCACACTGTTTCATTTATAAAACACAATTATGGAATAATTGTTTTTTTTTTAACAGCATTTGTATCATCTCTAAATTTATATCTAAAATGTTCTATATTTCCTTACAGAACCTTAAAGGAGAAGTATATCTTGTTAATGAAAACTTAACCAATAAATAATATATGTCCTAATAAGAGAACTATCAAAGATTCTTCAAAAATTGGCATACATATCTCAGTAAATAATAAAAGTCCCTTTTTTACCTTAGCCACCATTTTGTGATGTCCTCTCAATGTGATCACGTGACAGGAAGTACTGCAGCTCTAACTGTTACAGGAAGAAGTGTGTGAGCAAGTGACATAGCTCTGTCCATATATTGGCTGATGTGTATGGGGCCAGTGCTTTACACGAGCCAGAGGGCCAGACTTTAGTGATTCTGTATGTGACTATCCAATGGAATATAGTTTAAAGTGAAACCATTATGTCTCTAATAAGATATATGGGGGTTGCCATCCTTTGAAGCCAGACATAATGGGGGCAAGACAGTGTCGTTAAGAGTGAGGTCAGGGCAGTGATATAAGATTGTGTGGTAGGCAAGGGCGATTAAGCCCTATCTGCCATTTTGAGGCATTGTGTGTGAGGTTGCCCCCCTCACCCCTCCACACTTCTATTTTTTAGCATCAGAGCAGGTTGAGGGGAGCTGCATTGCTAATGCAGAGAGTATGCATGCCATTCGCTCAGCAAACACTGGAAATGATACCAGGCAGATTTTTGAAAATATTTGATTTGCGCCAAAGTTCATGTGTAGCTGAGGTCATTTAGGCAAATCAGGTGCAATTTCGTGCAGCACACCTGAAATAAGAGCATCTCCCCTTGCCTGGAAATTTACTCACTGCACTTGGGGATGTGCCTTTATATGTTGCGAGAATATAATGTGTAACCCTGTTGTAGATAAGGGTCCTTGAAGGAGAAGAAAAGGTGAATTACTGGGGGGTGCCAAATGTTAGGGACCCCCAGTGATTATAATCGCTTACATAATATCTGGGCCGGAGCTCCTGATGGCTAAAAACTGCACTGGCCCGGAGTATTTCAGTAGGAGCGCCACGGAGCAATCCTCATTTTCCACTTTTATATTCTTCAATGGTCCCAGTACAGCACATGAGCATTAGAGTGAGAAAAATGTCTTTTTGCCTAAAGTTCACCTTTACACTATACCACCCATGCATTATTTTGGAAGAGAGAAAGAAGAAGCAGAAGATCACACACTGCCCCTATAGAAGTACCTCAGGCTGGTGCAGGTTTCAGTAACCAGGAGCTCCTGCCTGGGGTATAAGTGATTATTATCACTGGGGGGGTGTGCCTAACATTTGGGCCCCCCCACCTTTCCTTCTCCTTTAGTATCCCCAGTCAGTGTTGTAAAGGAGAAGTATTCATGCTTGCTGCAGAAATACTGCACATGTGTATTAAATTCTCTGTGCAGAAACTATTTTTGTGAATGTTTAAATGCATATTTTCAGAAAGGATTCAGATATATATTAGCCTGGATTCCCATGTAGCCTATGTTATAGGAGAGCTGTTCCTTAGCACCGCCCCTCAGGGCACACACTATGCAGCTCGGTGCTGTGTCTGTGAGGTGTTTACAGGGCGGCTGTTGCCATGCACTCGGCTTCCTAGTTGGGTTCCCTTTGATATGTTAATGTGAGAATGGGTTTGCCTGTATGGCATGTTGCTGTCTGGGGAACTGAGAAGATTCCTGCGCTGGTTCCTGCCATATCAAACCTAATGAAGGCTATCAGCACACTCATACACAAGTCACTTCTGATACTGGACATAACCTTATCACATGGCGGCCATTTGTTTTCCTTAATATGCCACTTGGTCTGTGCCAGCTTGTGGGGACAATCAGAAAAGAGCGGTAAGGAATATACATTGCTTGCATTGTGATCTTGAAGTAACAATACAGATTGTAGTATACAGTAGACTTGCAAGCTGCAGCCACCCATTGCATATGGAAGCCTTGATAGCACTACTTATTATACTTTTCCTGTTTACAGCAATGACACATGGGGAGTTTTGTAGCCTGCATGGTGGGCAATATTTTTGTCTTCTGGCAGATTAGATTGTACGGGTAAATTTTATAAACAAAACAAATGAAACCACAACAAAAAAATCCAGCAAAGGATTTTCTTTGGCCATATTTTTTACTGATAACCACCTATTACGTGCTGCAGTGTAAGTGTGTAAGCGTAAGCTGGCCATACACGCACCAATATTATTGTATGAAACCTCGCTTCGTATGATATTTGGTGCCTGTACGGTGGATTGATGAGACGACCGATATCGCAAAAGCTTTGGATAACGGTCGTCAATCAGGCACCCAAGCAAAATCTGCATTGTCAGGTCAGGTGGAGGTAGAATCCCTATTGATTCTACCTCCATATATGATGATTCAGCCCTGAACGTCAATGGAGGGACCAGTTGTCGCAAGATAGATCATAATTGGTACATGTATGGCCACCCCCCACATTTTGCCAAAGGTGCCCTCACCCGGGCTAACACAATGGTTCTGGGTGTAGGCAAAGTAGAAGGCTGATGCCAGTGTAGACGCTGATTCTCAGCCTGCATTTTTCCACAGGCCAAGAATTAGCCCCCTTGTGGCATCAGCCCTAAATCCAGCAGCATTATAGATAATGTATTTTTGAGGCAGAACTAAACTTTTCTTTTGTCTCTGTGTTGGCTCTACACTTGTTTAATATATGAGCTGTATAGTGTTTGCGTGAAGCCAGGTTGCTTTGTAAAATAATGTAGTTTACTGTTGGCTGCTATGGCCTCATTTACTAACCCAGGAGCTACAGTATATGGCTTCAGTGCTATAACCAATCAAAAACTGATATAAATCAGTCTAGAAAAAAGAAACCAAATGGCTGATAGTTTGCTATGGCCAACAGCATCTCAGCATATAGGTTAGTAAATTAGCCCCCAAGTTGCATTATCCATCTAATCTGCTATTTTCAATGAGAAACTGTTCCTTGCTGAAGTACTAAAATATTTAAAAATCAGGTCGTCACAGGTGCCAGACACATGGTTTACCTTCAAGTGTAGGATGTGAAGAGTTGTGCTTCATTGCCCACATTGCACTTACCCGCTGAGTAAATCAGCGACCGCTCTGTGTGTGGGGCATCTCTCAGTGCCGTCTCAGCATCAGACTAGCGATAACCTGCACCTGTACAGTGGCACATTCACCCTGTCCTCACACTGCACTTTGGGGAAATACTTGAGCATTTTATCCTGTTTGTAGAGGAAATATGAGACTCTGGTAGATTTGACAAGGAATACCTTTAAGCATTAGGCTGTGTTCAGCAGCAATGTCATCCAATATGAAAGGGCTTATACAGGGCAGTACCAGTCATGGCATGGTGTTATGCAGTGTCAGACTGGGATGCCAGGGGGCCACCAGAAAACCTTAAACCATAGGCCAAAACTCCAAAAAGTTTCCTTACTCAACAACTTTGTTCTCCTAATCTCTTATCTGTCCATACTATAATCTATTAAGTCACTTTGTTCCCATACAAAAATAGGGACTGACCATGAAATTGGCCAAATGACTGGCACCCTGGCCCACCAGGAGTCTTTCTGGCATCCCAGCGGGCCAGTCCGACCACTGTTTTTTCATTGTTCAGGTTATGAAAAAACTGAGGTAGTTGCTACTGCTATGACAAGAGCTATATATGGCTATATTCAGCTGGTTACATGCCAAATTGACAGCATTGCAAATCCCTGGACTTCTAGGCCATGGTGCCTTCTGCCTTCTTGTAATTAAAGGGGAACTCCACCCAAACACAACTTGAGCTTTTTGAAAAGTAAACATAATTTCAAGCAACTTTGCAATATACATGAATTAACAAATATGCAGCCTTTTCATGATTTTAATGTAACAATATGGTTTGGGACTATTACCTAAGCCTGACCCCCTGTTCCCCTGCTGATCAGGCTGGCTACTTTGAGACTCAAAAAAAGTAACAGTAGTCGACTGTCCTCAGCCTGCCTACATATCCCACAATTCCCTTGTGATGTCAATAAGGAAAGAAGCATTGCAATGCATGCATTGTGGGTTATGTAGTTCCTGCATGCTGTCAGTAAGCTGTGGAGAAGGTGTTACAATTTGAAACATTAATGTTTTAGTCCCTCCTCCCCTGCCAGGATTTGTAATGATACAGTGAGAGAAGAACTATTTTGCAGCTGGATTTTAGCAGGTAAATATGGTATTTATTCATGCTTTTTGAAAGAACAGGTTCAGGGTTTTCTGTGTTGTGTGTAGCTCTTTAACAGATTTTGGTTCAGAAGCCAAAATTTCCCCTTTAAATGATAGGAGCCCTTTGAGTTTTCATCTGTAGGCCACATGCAATTACTCCCTGATCTGCTTAAACCCTATTATCCACCAGGCCAATTCAGGACTGTCCTGCAAAAGACAGGAAATGAGTTGGAGTTTCCAGCAAAGTGCACATTTATGAGTATAACTGGGCAGGGCCAGGACGATTCAGTTGCATCCCCTTATTTGTCCCTATTTTTCATACTTAAATATGGGAGGTATTTAGTCAACTCCTAATATTTCCATTAGACAGATACCAATGGAAATAAATGACTGCAGTTATTGTGGCCCCTTAAGTACCCCCGTATTGAATTACTCCTGCAAAGATTGAGGGATTGCAATTAGCAGAAAAGGTAATTCCAGCAGAGCTGCTATGGTGGTTGGCCTATACTGTGAGTATAAACACTAAGCAAACTAATATTTGGGTAGGGTATGTATGTATGTATGTCTTTATTTATAAAGCGCTACTTATGTACGCAGCGCTGTACTCACAGCAATGTAAAATACCTAACATATACTTATAAAAGGTTCTCTGATCTGCAGATTTTTGATGGCAATATTAAAGCACCGCAGTAAGAGCTCTTCTAGCTGAACAAGTGCTGCAAATTGAATATAAAAATCCTTCCTACTGCTTTTTATATTCTTATTTTTGTTCACCTCCAGCAATCACCATCCAGTGTCGTTTCCTGCATGACGCCCACAACTTTTTCACCAACTGCCATTACTGGCAATGGAAACCTCATCTGCCAGTCATTTACCCCCCCCACTCAGCCTACAAGTAGTGGAGAGCTGACAATTAGCAATAAGCAGTAAAACTTAGAATAGTGACTTCATTTTGAGTCGCAACTCTTAGTTATCACCTTAGAAACGCAGATTGTTTAGAGGCAGTTTGGTTTTATTACATAGCCACTGGTTAATTATAATGCTGTGTTGTGTTCTTCTTGCTTGTCCAAATTCTTATTATGATAACTGTGCTTAAAGGGGAACTAATACTTAAACAAGTATACATATTTTTTAAAATACAAATATTGTACCAGCCTAGAGACTCAGCAGCTCTGTAACAAAAATGAGTCAGGCTCAAGTTGTCAACAGTAGCTTCCTATCTTCTGATCTTGTTAGGCCATCTTTTCAGTGTCAGTGGCACTGCACATGCTCAGTGTGCTCTGGGCAGCTTTTGAGAATCTAACCTTAGGGTCTATACAAGGTTTATTATGAATGCATTTTGATGTAGAATTTGCTGGCTCAATCCCTAACAGTGGGATAACTATAGAGGAACAGGGGTCCTGGGGGACAGGGGGGTCTGGACTGTGGGGTTTGCTTCCTTTATACTGATAAAGAAATCCCCTCTCCCCAGCTATTCTGCTAGATGTGCATGGGGAGTCGGGAACACGTGCAGCAGGTATTACTCAAGTGCACTGCTGCCATGAGGTGAGTTGAGAAATTTGGCCCGCTAGTGCAGAATGTACAATTGCGCTCTATACACTAGCGATGCAGCCCCCCCTGGACCCCTTGGCTCTGTAAAGGTAAGCGCGGGGGGGGGGGGGGCGCGTTATCACTGGCCAGAAACACCCCTAGTATTACTCTAGAATTTGCTAGAGTAATGCCTGGTGCATTTGTAAATACGCCCTATAGTTTGGTAATGGTAACCTTATTTCTTTGTTGAGTTTTAGTTCTCCTTTAACCAGGAGAAATGTTGTAAATATAAACCTTTAAACAAACATTTTCTGTTATGTTATGAGCGTTAGGGTCCTCTAAAGTATGTACTGAGCATATTGCATGTCACCTTGGAGATTCATTTTGTTATAAAGGCATGTAGCCTGCTGCCTCATTACTCTATAAGCAGTGACTTGTATTAATACACACAATAGGCGATGCTTTATCCATTTTCTACATATGTACAAATATATATTTATATAAATATATATATAGTACTGTATAGTCTATGAATGAGGCTTGCACCAAAATGTTTAGCCATAAGTGACCACAAGGTATGGACAATGGCAATATTGCGGCATGCAGTTGGAGTGAGTGCACTGCCGTGTGGTGCGAAAATCATTATAGACTAATGATTTGTCAGTTACACAATAAGAGAAGCTAATTTAATCTTCATGCTCAGTAACTGGTCACTGCCCAATTATATTCAGCTTTTCCTTATAAGCCTAATATTATAAGTAGATTCCATGCAGCCGTTTCCTTTGGAATTGTGCAGTTTATTATTCAGCTTTGCATCAAGTCCTTAAGATTCACCAACAGGCAATGTTGTCATGCAATCTTTCTAATTAACTAATTAGCCAGGATACAGTTACATGGCTGCTTTTTAGTGTCCGTAAATGTATCATTTTTGGCTTTTTTTGTCACTTACTAATTCCAGACTTCTGTGCTTGTGACAGGCTTTGTTTTGGGATAATCACAGCCCATTCCACAATGTTACTAAATTTGTGTCTTAAAATCCTTATTGCATCTGCTTTGCATCCTTGTTGTTTCTTTAGGGGGGTTGCCTAAAGGAAATATGTAATTCTCAAGGGTTGTGTCTTTGGGGTAAAAGAGCATTAGTTGATGTCACTGGCAGCCAAACAGGGCTTTATATGGCACTCTTCATACTATAGACTACCTTCTGGGTTTTTTTACAGCCTGTATTGAGAGAGGGGTTTCAAACCTTAGCACCCCCTGCAGTTATAATTGCTTACCTGAGACTCTGGTCCTAGGGTTTCCATCTGTCTGGTTTTAGGAAAACCTGGTTTAGGAAATCCAGAGAGGACTTTGAATTGAATGGTGCAGTAATCAGCCAATCACTGATCACAATGTCATAACCCTGCCCCCTGACATCATAGGTCCACCCCAGAAACATCACTCTTCCCCCCAATGTCATCCACACACCCCAACATCATCCATGCCCCCTGCCCAGACTCCACAAAAGGTGGCAACCCTATCTGGCCCAGTGCTCCAGTAGGCTAAAAACTGCACTGGCTAGGTACTTCTCTAGAGCGTGTTATGATCTTCTTAGCTCCCGTTAAACTTTTTAAAAGCATTTCAATGGGTTTCAGCACAATGGACCTAATTCAAATTACTGAGAAATCTCATGGCTTATCACCTGAAAATACATCAAAAGCAAAAAGGTGTCATTAGAAGGCATTCTATGGCCATAAGACAACAACAGGTAACAAAGAGGCTCATTACAGGTGATCTGACCAGTGCTGTATTTAGGTCCAGTGCAACCCTGATTGGCACCCCATGTTCGCAGAACTGAAGTCACGTACAGCGTGCAGATGATGTCCATTCCACAATATGTATGATGTTGCGTCTCTTTTGTGACATCACATCCAACTGTTTGAAGCGCCCCAACACCCTCACCCCCCCCTGCTCTATTGTTGGATTCAGTGTCGGACTGAGATGCCAGGGGCCCACCAGAAAACCTTGGACCATAGGCCCACTTTCTAAACTTTTAATCCTCCACTCTTCACTCAACCTCTTTATTATCCAAGTCTCCTTTCTCTATCCTTCCATCTCATTTTCCCATACAGAAATAGGGAATGCCCATGCAACTGGCCAAATAGAAGCAAGAGGGCCCACTGACACCTGGGCCCACCAAGAGTTTTCCTGGTATCCTGGTGGGTCAGTCCAACACTGTTTGGATTTACCCCACAAATCTTCGGTAATGGTTGGGGGGTATGTGGCCCTAAGAGACAAACAGTGGTAATCTCTAATGCACATCATTTTTCTAGAGGCCTGACACACATTATAGAAAATACATTTTCCAGACAAGTTCACAGAACATCTCAGAATGAAGGTCAATTTAAAATTCAGCATCTCTTTCAAGTTACATTAATAGAGATGTCCAGTTTTATAGGTTTGCTGTGGACAACTTTAATGAATGTTCCATCTGGCTGGATAGGCTGATGAGGTCAATGACGCTGTCACCTATTCAATAAGGCTTCTGTGGTTTGATGTTTATATAAAATAAAAAACTCTGCATTGTCTCAAGCTTATCTTAGCAAGCATATATTAGTATCAAGCATTTGCTGTGGAGTTTTACAGATATTTACCCTCTTTTACTCACATAAAAAATATACAAAGTCACAAAAAAAACACAGTTTCAGGTAATGTTATTCTGCATTTCCAAACCATTCTTTATAAAAAAATGTGTCTTCTTTCATCAAGTACAGGTATTGGACCTGTTATCCAGAATCAGTGTTGGACTGGGCCGGCGGGACACCCAGTGGGCCCTGTGAGCCCAGAACCAATCCTTGCTAAGTGCTCTGGGGCATACTTAGGCGTGCCAGGAGAGGAGGTTAAGTGGGCGGGGGCACGTCGGTGTGTGTGGGGGGGACCACGGTGGGGGGCCCCTGCGGTGGCAGTACCGGTGGGCCCTGCACCCCCAGTCGGACCATGTCCAGAATGCTCGCAACCTGGGGTTTTATGGATAAAGGATCTTTCCATAATTTGGATCTCTATACCTTAAATCTACTTAAAAGTCATTTGTACAGTAATTAAACCCAATAGGATTGTTTTGCTTCCAATAGGGATTAATTATATGTTAGTTGGGATCAAGTACAAGGTTTATGTTTTATTATTACAGAGAAAAAAAAGGAAATCCTTTTTGAAATGATTAATTGCTTATAATGGAGTCCATAATAGATGACCTTTCCGTAACTCGGAACTTTATGGATAAAGGGGTTTCTGGATAACGGATCCCATACATGTATTAGAAAAATAAAACCTTGATTAAACTAGCCCAGGCTTCTGTTTATGATATGGGAGGCAAATGCATCATTTTCTTTTCATAACTTAGACAGATCTGCCAGATTGTTCCATTTGAGGACAATTTAACTTGGGCACAGTAGGTTTTTTAAGAAATATAAATGTGCTTGCCTGCGAAATGCAAAATGTCAGGGGAAAGTGTTATAAATACAGTCATTTAAAAAATCCTATCATTACACTACTATGATTTCTGCCTTTCATTTTAAAAATATTGTTTGTTTAAAAAAAATTGTAAATTGCTTTGCACGTACATTTTTTGTGATATTTATGAACCTGCACTGCTATGGAATTAGCTAGCAAAAATGACTCCCATGGTATGTACGGCTCAAAGACATGTAAGTTAAATTAACATAGCTATTAAGCATAAGAACTGTTGAACAGATTTATATTTAATCTGATTCTGAGGCTTTCTTTTAAGCAATGTGAAAGCAGAGGAAATCTGCTTCTCTAGGAATTTTATAGTGCAAGTGCAGCATGTGACATTGGAGCATCCCTATACAGGTGCCCCCGCCGCGTCCCCACACCCCCCGCAGGGGCCCTGCCGTGCCCCCCCAACCCTCCGCAGGGGCCCCCGCCACCTGCCCAACGTCCTCCCCTGAGCTTGAAACTTACTTTCAGCGCCTCAGGGGAGGTCCTGTCCCTAAATACATGCTTGACACCTTTCGTGTCTTGCGCTTATTCATAAGCATAAAAACAACAACTCAATTCTTCTGATTTTAAAGGGGAAATGCTGACAGCTACACCTACTCAAACCCAGCATTTAACCCTTAAACCTAATACATTTCTTTTTCATAGCTCAGTTCCTACACTTTATATAAATGCAATATCAAATCTTAGATATGTTTAAATATAATACTATAAATGACTACCACTGTATTCTCCACAATTAATCATTAAATACATGTGTAAATAGATAAATAATAAGTAAAAACAAATATCTATTTTTCTAACCAGATAACCCAGAATGAAATGTATATCATATAGTATAAAAAAGTATGTTCAGGTATACCAAGATACATCAAACATAGAATAGACCCCTTCATTGCCTAGTGTTTAAATAAAGTATCCTTCATCTTCTCTTGGGTTAACACTACATTATCTAAACCCTATATTTTCAAGTGTGCTATACAGTGTTGGACTGACCCACCAGGATACCAGGAAAACTCCCAGTAAGCCCAGGTGTCAGTGGGCCCTCTTGCTTCTAACTATTTAGCCTATTTCATGGTGATTCCATATTTCTGTGTGGGAACTAGGAAGCTTAAGAGATTGAAGCACAGAGTATAGTATGCAGAAAAGCGACTATGAGAATAAAGAGTTTGAGGGAGGAGAGGAGAACTAAAGTTTTGAGAGTGGGCCCATGTTCCAGGGTTTTCTGGTGGGCCCCTGCCATCTCAGTCCGACAATGGTGCTATATCTCCTCCTGCAAAATGTTTAGCCATCACAACCTGTCAGTTTAGATTTCTAATGTCCAACTCATGTTCCTTATTCTTAATTTTAAGTACATACTGCATGCCACAATCCTTACACGTCAACAGTTCATAAGAGAACAGAAGAATGTGTGTAATGATTGCTTCACCATTCATGCACATTTGTTTTGCTCTAGGTCATTGCCTTGCATTGCAGAAACCTGCTGAGATTATATTCTTTACGGTCAATAAATGCTGCATGTCCCTTATGATATTTTTCTTAAAGTGTTATTACAGTGTTTCATTAAATATGGAATTGAAATTGCCTGCAGTCATTTATCCAGGGACAATGGCGGCTTGGCTAAATCATATGTGCTCCAAGGATACTGAATTAATAAATTAGTGCTTGTGTTATTTTATTGTATCGATGCTGTATGCTGCTGCTCTTCTGTCAGCTTATATTTGAATCTCTCTGAGTACTTTGAGTCAGATGAGGGCAGTGTCATAAAAGCCATAACCCATAGTATACAGAACCATCCCAGCTACAAGACAGAGGCACAAAATACTACTTAAACAGTGTTACATTCCAGTTGAGTAGCCACAAAAGAAATCTCCCTTCTCTTACGTTACTGTCAGAGAGCCATTCTTTATACATGGATGCAGTGTCAGTACTACTTGAACATTATCGATCCTAGTAAGTAATTCCAGAACAACCTTAAAGATTGGGTCTCCATTTACTGCTGCTGTGAACCAGAGAGCTGAAGGGGAGCAGCACTGCTTAACTTTGATTTGACTTCTGGGGACCAATTATAGGGCTGGGAAGGGTTGTGGTGGGGATTCAGTGAACCTATTACATTCATCATGTCAGGTTTTTTTTTCTTGTTTTTTCACTCTCCTGACCTTTTGACCAGCCAGTTGAGCTCCCTGCTTTTCCATTTCTCTTAAGGTGGCCATAAACAAGCTGATACATGCTGCTTACTTGGCCCCTCCAGAGGGGTTCAACAGCTTCTTATCCAGAGTATTGGGCCTTCCTGACAGCATCATTATGTAGGGGACCCACAGGATACATTATCCTACTGGCTCAGGAAGTCCTGGTAGCTGGAACATATGCCCTGGTGAGGGGGTTTGTTACCATAGAGTTGTTTCTGCCCATAGTTTATTTAAGGGATGGGAGCACGTGGCTCTTCCTCTTTGGACTCCACTCTAGGAGAGGGTGGATGTTGCTGGGTAGCCTGAAGCATAAGGCCCCAGTAAGAAACTCTGTGCCCCAAGAGAAGAAGGATCCTTAGTGAAGTCGGGGAAAGGGACTCTGCAAATGAGTTATAGACTCATAACAGTGGTGAGACAGATGTCGTAGCTCGGAAGAGCAGCCTGTGCTCCATTGAGGAGATCTAGAGCGGAGTAGTTCCCCAGGTGTTGCTCAGTAAGTGTAGGCACAAAAGTGAGGGACTCTGTAATCCCTTAGAGCACCCTTAAAAGTGACATTACACACCTCCTTTCAACATGAGCTTAATGAATAGGGCGTGTGCTGAACATACTTTTTCCCCATTGTTTTAATTAAGAAATATCTATGGCTTCTGTTATTTTACCACTAAACAGCAATATAAAGCCAATTTTGCTTTAATACTTAATTCCTGATCCTGCAGAAAATAAGAGGAGCTGATAAAAATCCAGTCCACTGAGAAGCCCCTGATAATGAGCTGCTGCCGTTTAGAGAAGGTAGGGGTTTGTTTAAAGGTTGATAAGGAGCTCTAGCCAAATTGCCCTGTTTATAAAGGGGGGTGGGTAAATTAGTGCCTTACAATGTGTGTGTGTGTGTGTGATGCGAAGTGGAGATATGAGCAACCTTCGGGGAGTGGTAGGGAGCAGACGGGACAGGGATCATGAATGGGACTGGGGGGACTGAAGGGCCTGGACTAGGGGTAGGCAGTCAAGGGGTAAGTGCTTGGTCACCATCCCCCCGCCTACCCCTCATCCAGTTGTGCTGCTTGTTAATAAATTACCACTCCATGTGTCAAACACTGTATATATGTAATGAGTTATAGTTTAGCTGCATGTGACCCCTTTCTCCCCTTTGCGAGGGCTCATCTGGGAGAGAGAGTAATGTAACGGTGTTCAGCTGGATTTTGATCAATATAAGCAATGTAACAGCTTACATTTACATTAGATTAATCCCAAATAAAAGTGGAGAGATAGTGGCCCTTAAGAGACTGTTCAAACCAAAATGTGAACCAACTGCTTGTGTATGACTTGAGAAACATTTGTGATTTTGGTTGGTTACATGGTGCAAATAACCTGCAGCCAACCTTGTAGTCTATTCCCTTGTTATCATTTAACTTCCCCTTTAATGTAAAATGTAGGCCAATATCCCATGCCCTTTCTTTTAAAAGGATGAGCACATCAACGTGGTAAATGCGTCAGTGCCGTTTCTTTTTATTTCACGTGAATATTGTTTCTTTGCCGTTATCACAACTTTCCTTCGTCCCGGGAGAGCAAACACGGAACAACACCCCTATGTTAAGGATGTATTCAATAATTCATGCATCTTTAATATTAGAGTAGGAAGGTATTCCTCAAAGAACACCATTTCCATATCTTCTTGTTCATGCCTGAGCTCATCGCTGTTCATCAAACGAGAAGCTTTTAGGAAGCACGCAAGTCCTCACTTAACTCTGAAAACATCTCATTCTTCTGATTTTTTTTTAACTCTGTTGTCAGGCTTAAAGGAAAACTATACCCCAGAATGAATACTTAACCCACACATAGTTTATAGTTAAGTTAAGTGGATAAATATTGTGGAGTAAATATTGTCCTTTAACATCCTTTCCCTTGAGCCACCATTTTGTAATGGTCTGTGTGGCCGTCAGAGATCACCTGACAGGAAATAATGCAGCTCTAACTGTAACAGGAAGTAGTGTGGGAGTAAAAGGCAGAGCTTGGCTGATTTTACCTAACATGTATGTATGTGTGCTGTTGGTTATTTGTGTGCACAGTGAATCATAGGATTCCGGAGTATGGGCCTTAGTACTTGAAATGGCTCGTGATGAGTGAATCTGTTCCATCTCGCGGAAAAATTCGCGAAACAACAGGAAAGTTTGTGAAACAGGGAATAATCCACAAAACTCGTTTGTAGTGCAACTTTTTTTGCCGCATGGGTGTTTTTTTACATGGCCCCGCCCACTTTGACGCAGCCAAGCCCAATTTGATGCTACTGCACCTATTTTCACATGACCACCCCCAATTTGACAGCCAATGGTGAAATGCAAAAATTCGCTGCAAATCCATGCCTGGCGAAAAAATTCGCTCATCACTAGAAATGGCATTTTTCTATTTAGAATTACCCAATGGCACATACTAGTACATTTGAGGGTATAGCTTTCCTTTAAAGGAAAAGAACAGAAGGAGCACACCCCACAAGCTACCAACTGCCGTAGGTGCTGGCTAAAGTTATTAATAAAAGGACGGAATCTTATGGTTTGTCCCTGAAGAAGAACACATTAGTGTTCAAAAGTTGGATTAATAAACATTTTTGTTTATAACCACTAGGGGTGCTGTTTATAGGAAGACAAGCTCCAATGCATGTTGTACAGATGATGGTTCTGTTATGCTTTTAACTTTGATTTAACGACGTGTGTATCTTAAAAAGGGAAAAACGCAATGATGTATTGTTGATTGTCAAAGTGAGAAATATTCTCTTAATGTTAGCCATTCGTCTCTCTCTGCTCTTATCAGATCCATAACTTTGGGTGACTGCTGCAGAGGATGATGAACAGTAGCTGCTTGCTTGAGGGAGTTCTTAAAATGTTTTCATCTCTTGCTTCTCCCGCCTTCCATACCGCTTTCACTTTAATGATATACTGTATGTCTCATTTTTATTCTGACTGTTCCCCATCCAACATTCTGTATGATCTCTTCAACTCCTTTTCACTTAGTTGAATACTAAAGATGTGATATTGAGGAAACATGCAGTAATCGTTTTAAGATGTTTTATTTCAATGAGAAGGCAATAAACTTTTGTGAGTTATGTGTTATATGGAATATAATGAATGACTTAGAGACTGCATTGCATGCTTTCAGTTCCAGGACTCCTTCATTAAGAGATTCTGATGACTAGGAGGCCGTAGTGTGTTGTAAGATTACACTCATTATCTGTACAATTACATATTGGAAGGTAAAGAATATTCTGGTAGTTTGCAATAACTTTCTATGCTACAGAGCTCATAATCTGTCTAGAACTACATTGTCTAGAATGCTGCTTTTATATTAAGGTGGTCTCTATTTTCTAAGAGCAATAGCCCTTTGGAACATAAGTTATTCCATCTTACCTTAGATCAGGGGTCCCCAACCTTTATTACTCGGGAGCCACAGTTAAAAGTAAAAAGACTTGGGGAGCAACACAAGCACCATAAAAGTTCATGGAGGTGCCAAATAAGGGCTAAGATTGGCTATTAGGTGCCTCTATGCACACTATCAGCTTACAGGGGGCTTTATTTGGTAGTAAATCTTGTTTTTATTCAACCAAAACTTGCCCCCAAGTCAGGAATTCAAAAATAACTCCCTGGTTTGGGGGCACTGAGAGCAACATCCAAGGGGTTGGTGAGCAACATGTTGCCCCGGAGCCACTGGTTGGGGTTGCATTCCTCTCCCCATTTGCATCATGCTTGTGTCTACAATATTATTATTGGGCAGCCCAGTGGCTTTTGAAAAAGTGTTGGGAAGCCACAAAACTCATCAAGCTGATGGTCCATTGATGTGTGTTTTTAATATGGACAATAAAGAATGATTTTAATGCATTGCCTAGTGCTCCGTAATATTGTATGCGGCATGGATTATACACCTGTTGGGAATCCAGCATACTTGTAGCATGGGAAGTACCTGGGCCAGTCAATGCTCCCACAATTTTCATTATCTTTTTGTGATTTGAAGGCTTTCAATAAGTACAGTTTTCCTCATGTACATATGGTTCAACAGAATCCGAATTTGCCATATGCTATCCATTATGAAGTGCATGAAGAACCAGATATTTCATGAGACTAAAATGCAGCCATTGGTGTGAATCATTAATAGAACTTCTCAAGCCGTATAGCCTTGTCCATTGCTTATAGTTCTGTAATGCTGAAGCATAGTCGGATGTAGATATTGGAGCCTCTAAAGAAACTCAGCACCCACTGCAGCCGTTGTTGACTTTTAGACTGATGTGAGACTGTGCCTTGATGTGCCCATTTCTGTGTGTGTACGACTGGAAAGAGAAAATAATTCAACAACAAAGATATGTCTTCAGAGGAGGATAACCTTTTAAGAAATGTAAATTTATTTAAATTATATGAAAAGCAAAACAAAATTTCATAAATACCATTTCCTACTCTGATTTAGAAAGGGCTGCATATACCACTGAATCCATTTACCTTACAGATAATGATGGGCAATAAAAGATGTGTTGTAATGACTGCTGGGATAATTTAAGCCTTCCTCCTTTAAATTCTAATTTATGGTCCCAGACATAGAAATAACTGTAGCTAAATTCATGAAAAAATGACCATGCTTTGTAAAACGTACAGTAGGCAATGTTAACACCTACAGCTCATGTTGACTTACAACTCTGAACATGCCCAGCTTGCATGAAGAAAGAGAGACAAATGCTGTTATCCCTATGTTTGAGAGATACATTGTTCAAGTGTAAAGTATTAATATAGGTCCTGTTTTCCAAAACAACTAGAAGCCAGGTCAAATGGTAAATATTTAAGACATAGAAGTATTGAAAATACCTCCCAACATTTTGAAAATGGAAAAAGGGACAAAAAGGCAAAATGTTTTGACCACGCCCATTTTTGTGACCACACCCCTAAATACCACTCCCATTTGACTAAAGTTTGAACACATTTCTGGGGGTTTTGGGTTCTTGTTTTATGTGTTATTACAGTTTTACTAAAAAAGCTGAAATTGCCCTTTAAGCTGCAAGTCTCGGTTCCCCCAAGAGACCTGTTTAGCTTATTAGTTACAATTGTATCTCAGTGCAGGTGTGGCTTGTTAACTTTCTGGGCTCTCTGCCAAAAGCTACTTATTTAATTAAATGTGAGAAACATTGTATCTAAATACAGGTGAGACCTTCTTGTAATTCTGATCTTTCTGGATAATTCCAGATACTGGATCCCATATCTATACGGGGGTGCTCGCTGTGTTATTCCAGCATTTGTAGCAGTGCCAGCTGTCTATTTCTGTGATACTTTATTTCCCAGCATAGTACTGATGTATGAAGTGAATACAGGAATTTTAGATCTGAATAGGATTCCTTCACCAGGAACACATGAATATTTTGCAAGCTCTGTATTCCCTCTATAAATTACTATGTGGGGCTATTAAAAGTTATCCTTGGGGGATCTAGTATTTCCAGCACAAGGAAGCAACCAGCCTGCTTTCTACAGCAAGTTAATGTATTTTGTCTGAGAGAAGAGACGGTATCTATCACTCAGTGTGCTGCATTATTATAAAGGCCATAACTCTGTAATGATCCACCAAGAGGCATCTCATTATATATGATTGCAGGAAGCGAAAAGTTTATAGTTTGCTGAAGTGCTTGTACCTTTGGCATTTTCTCTGTTTATGAAAAGAAAAAAAGAGAGGCTATATTAAAGGGGAAGTTTGCCTGCAAAACTTGTTAATAGCAGCAAATCTGAATTTTGCACAAAACTAGAAGCGCATAAGAATAGTATAAGAACAAGGCTATCTTTAATGGTGAGGTAGGGCATATTACAGTCTATTGCCATTCAGCAATAGACTGTAATATTCAGGACTATAACCCACAACAGCCTACTTATGTCACTAGGTGCTGACAATTGTACTGTATGACTTACAGCAACTGCTCACATAGATCATAACTGTAGCCATCTTTCCTATTATAACTAGTATTCTCCCACATGTCCTACATGGCCTAGGAAATGTCACCCTTCTTAGGACCCCCCAAGTAAATGCTCAATATGTATCTCTGGGTGAGACACTGCTGTGGGGGAGGAATATTGGTTCTCAAATAACTAGTTTTTGTAAAGTTAGAGCAGTGGTTGGTTCCGTATTTCCACCTTTATCAGAGCCTGTCTTTGTTCTTAATGAAGAAAAATAGGAAACTTTTTGCTGTATTAGCAATGGTTGCAAGAATACGTAAGGGAGAAAAATATAAATGTTCACCCATATCTCATCTTAACTGACTTTGTATCTGGGCTTTCATGGATATCTAGAAGAGCAAACAGGCATTATCGCCACATCTCACCCTAAATGACCCTAATGCTGAGCCACCCTTGTCTCGTCTTAATGCCGCCACATGATGGTAAGCCCCACAGTTTAAAAACCACAGCATTCAAAGTTTAGATTGTACAATAGCTGCTTGCCAAGCCAGAGGGAATGTACACGGTAGTGCAGATGTGCACACCTACAACTACTTGGACCTCACTGAATGCAGTGTACAATGGCGCTACAGCTGTGCACCCCATCACTGCTTTGCTCAGCCAAAGAGAATTTACAGCTGAGATGCGACTCAATAACTGCATTACCTGTGGTTGTGTGCCCCTATATGTGCTTTCTCTAGTCAATTGGACAGTGTAGTTGGGGGTTGTGTGCCAACCTCAATGGAGTGCAGCTGCAACTGTGCAAGTAGTATTGAGCCTATTTATTTTGTTCTATCTTATGCTTTTCAGCTGCATTTGGTGTTTTCTGTTTACCAGCCCCAATAATAACAGAGCTGAGGTTTTTTTTTTGTTTTCTGTCACAAAAAAAAATCTATAAACTGTTCTAATGCTAAAATGCACACAGCAGGAACAATTGCTTTGTCGCTATTTCCCTTCCCCGGCCCCTTTAGTCTAAAATTCAGCACGCACTTACAAATGGCAGGCCTCGGGTAACCTTCTGAGCTCTGATGTGCGCAGGCCTACTTTAATATTTCATCAAACGCGCTGGGATTGCCAGGCACACATGTCAGGCTCCTAATGCCACTTTCATCCACCAGTAACACTATATTAGTCCCAGTATGAATAATCATTTTTAACACTAACTGTCCAGCTGAACACTCATGTCATTACATGGAATAAAAGAACAAATTCTGGAAAGTATTTAGAGAAGCCTTTGATATATAAACGGCAACAGAAAAATATTCAGGAAAGGCTGGAATCACATTGTGCCATTTTGTAGCAATTATCTAAAGCAGAATTACTTTGTCAATGTGTCCCTGCCTTTCTTTCCAAAAGCAAAAGAATAGAAGAAGATGATACCATATACCTGTACATTTATTTTTACTGTGTTGTCTGCAATGACCTTATTCACCATGGAACAATCCTGAAATATTGATATTTGGTACTGCATCTTCACTAGGTTATTCATAGCTAAAAGGCTTAAATACTTTATTTGTCTTTTCCCCTATTTTTACTCTGCTCACCATGTGCTGATCTCTGATTTGATATATATATATATATAAGTCCAAAAATTGGGTGCACACCAGGATATTTTTTGAAGATTAAAACGTTACTTTTACTTAAACATGCTGTTAAAACAGGCCAACGTTTCGGTCTCCTCCTAAGACCATTATCAAGACCCAATATATAAATATATATATATTTAATTGCTTTACCAAAGGAGAAAAATACAGTACAGTATAGTTTTAACTTGACTGAACTTGAATGTTGAAAAGTGCAAGTTTATACACTTTGGTAGAAATAACTGAAACTGATAAGTAGTTGCAATATATGTTTATGGACAATTCACAGATGGAAAGTTCATGTAGGAGATACTTATACACAGTAATTCAGTAAATAGATCCCGATATAAAGAGCTGATAATAAGTCGTAATAATAGATGTATCATTAGTTGTAAAAATAGTTCAACTGATTAATGTTTCCTGCACACGTTATGTCAATAAGGAAAGGAACATTGCAGTGCAATGCATTGTGGGTGCATGCTGTCTGTAAGCTGTGGAGAAGTTGTTACAATCTGTAACATCTATGTTTTAGTCCCTCCTCCCCAGCCAGGATTTTAAATAATGCATAAAGAGAACTGTTTTGCAGCTGGATGTATTCATACTTTTTGAAGGAACATATTACAGTGATAAGTATATTAGGGGTTTCTGAGTTGTGTGGGACTCTTTAACAAATTTTGGCTCAGAAACCGAAGTTCCCCATTAAAATTCACCCTTGAGACCAGGGGCACTAGCTGAACTTCTAATTCAGTATTTGTGGCATTTATAAAGGGCAGAAGACTGACAACCTATGGGCCCCTAGCAGATTCTGACAGCTCTTAGCTGCACAGAAGGAAAATGCTTCACAGGCCAATGATACAGTAAAAATAAATATATTACAAAGAAAGAAATCTCAGTGAGAAGAATAGCGAAGTGTTTATAATCAAGGCAATGTGGGCTGTGAGTGTTCTCTATATGTCATTCAGCTACACAAAATGCATTTGAAATTACAGGCAGCTAAATTCTGTTCCATTATTCATCAGTAACAATGTGATTTGTGGCATTAATAGCACTTGCAAAATGACGCATGAGTTCTCAGCACGGTGACAAAACTTTGTGTTTTTCGTTATTACATAATTTATTTTTTCTCTTCATATCCTGGATCCTTGAAGGTTTGTTCGGAGCAGCGAAATTACAGGTTTGGAACAAGACGACGGAAATAGGTTTAATGTTCATTTGATATAATAACATATTTTTTCATGGTGCAGCAAACGTAATCCGAGCAGATCCTATTTGCTGCCAGGAAGCTTAGCGCTATAAAATAATTATTAGGTTTAATTTGATTATATAACCTGCCAAATGCATTGCCTTCCACCCAGAAAGTTTGCAAGCTTGAATGGATAATAACTGTTAAAGGTTAAACAGTAATGCCAGATTTGTATTCTTTACCCGCTCACCATTGTGTCTTGCAAATGGCATTAAATATAAAGACAACAGGGGTTGTTTACTGATCCCTAAGGCACAGGTGCTAGAGCACTAAGGGGTGCAAGAATATGCCCCTTAGTGCTCACTTAACAAGTGCTTGTGTCATGGGAAATTCTGCACTGTGTGCCATATTGCACTGTGTCACATATGCTCTGCCTAGAAGACTAAATATCACTGCAGGATTTAGAGATCTTTGGTAACAAAATATAAACAAAAGGCAACTCCTAGTTAACGTTCTCCAGAATTCATTAAGGTACTTGGGTCTAAAAATTCTCCAAAAACTGCATCCATAATGGGAAAATGCTGCATTATGAGTCAGGAACATGGTGATTTTTATCCAAAATTGCAAGTTGCACGCTGCACTTGTATTCCTAAATGGCTATGGTATATTTATATCATGAGATCCCTATGCTGTAAAGTTACCATTAAGCTAGTACTTTGTAGTTAAAAATGAAGAATAGATTCCAATGTTAAAAATAACATAGATATTAAAGCGGGTATTTTTTCCCCCCAATGTTTGGCAACAGTAACTCTATATATTAAGCTTGGTATTTCTGTCCAGTTCTGCCCTTGGCACAGTATCTCTGCCTGCCCTGTCAGTCCTTTATCGGCTCAGTCACAGAAGAACCTGCTGTACTGCACATACACCATGTGTGGAGGCTTTAAAAACCACTAACTCTAAATTCCATGGCCAGATTTGCCCAGAGTGAAGTCTGAGGAGAGTATTGTTTTTGTTTTCACATTTTTTTACCATAGGCACAAGCCCTTGAGTGCCTATATGCTAAGCATATGGCCTTGTCTATATTAACAGTTTCAATCATCTGTGTATGGGCTTTGCATCAAAATTAGAACCGAGAACCGAACCTGAACAGTAAAAATGTCTCCAGCTACAGTAGAACCAGAATAATGTGTCAAGTAATTTGTTAAGTGTGTGCCTTTATGTCAGCACTGTGCTCACTATGGACAATATGCTAGCTCTCTATACAGCTTGTCTTGCTAAATCGAAGACTGGCTCAGTACTCCCATTTGGGAGAGATGCTTAGTGCAGACGTTTCTGCTCAATAAGCCAAGTGGCATTCTGCCATTTGATTGTCACAGTGCATTGACTGAAAGCCATTTAGATGTCTGCATATCCATATTCTACAGTTTCAATGGAAAATAGACAACAAGAGATCATCTGCACTCACCATTATCAATATATATAGGGCATTAAGATATTCTGTGCAATAAGCTACAAAGATATGCCCTCCCTTTCAGCCTACACTCACTTTTATCTGATTTATTAAGAATTCTGCTACTTCATAAGACATTTTACACAGGGACTATATTTTACCTGAAACTTAAGGTGCCCATACACTATAAGATCCGCTCGCTTGGCGATGTCGCCAAGCGAGCGGATCTTCACCCGATATCCCCACCTACGGGTGGGCGATATCCGGTAGCAAGTATCTTAAAAAAAAAATAATCCGATCGTTTGGCCCTGGGGCCAAACGATCGGATTACATTTGTGGTTATGGGGCAGTCGGTTCGGGGACCGCATCAACGAGCCGATGCGGTCCCCGATCCGACTGGATTTTCTAACCTGGCCGATCGAGATCTGGCCAATTTCAGGCCAGATATCGGTCGGCCAGGTCGCTCTGTTCTACCCATACACGGGCCGATTAGCTGCCGAATCGGTCCAAGGGACCGGTATCGGCAGCTATAGTCGGCCCGTGTATGGGGACCTTTACTTGCTTTCAAGGTTGAAATACCCCAAATGGCTGCCCTTTTGTTGGCTCCAATGGGATCACCTGATAGCTGCCTGATAGCTTCCTGCATGATGGACTTTCCCATGAAAAGGCTACTTGCTCCTTATAATATTAATGATGACCATTTTTTTTTTCATTTAATGAAACATCAGTATGGACAGTTGCTGTAAAGGCTTGAGACCATTCCTTTATTGCTGTGGGGAGGGTTTATATATGCCATAGTGAGGCATTCAGCACCTTCATGTATTTATCCTTCAGTCACTCTTAACTCCTGTCACAAAACATTAATGGGGTCGTCTCTGATATTCAAAGTGTGAATCATATCATGCAAAAGCAGCCGAATGATTATTTCTGGCAGGATAATTACTGCGTAGGCAACTGAATAGTGCATCAGACCTGTGAGACTTGCCCAATGTTGATTGGCTTTTATGACTGAAATAAATCCTGCTATAGTGCCAAAGGCTAATGTTATGGATAAGCTTTCCTGTGTCTTCTTGGGCAGCTGACCTTATTTTAGCTCGAATTTAACTCAAATCAACTATAATAATTCTAATTTTATTGGACCCAGTAGTCCATGAGGTGGTGGACACAATTTTTAGCCTAAATCATGATGTGTCATGTGGTTGTATTTGAGTAACATCTTAATTCAGCCTAATTTGGAAGTGTATGATCTGAAAAAACACTATCGTTCCTTCTGTGGGCTGGATGCTGTGCAGAGGTTACGAGGACCTAGAAGCATTATGGATTAGGCAGATATTGGAAGGGATGGTGCTTTACCTACTGAAAAAATAGCAGCTATCTTAGAGTGGGGAAGCAAGGCAATGGGGTCCATGTAGAGCAGTGATCCCCAACCAGTGGCTCGGGGGCAGCATGTTGCTCTCAGTGCTCCCAAACCAGGTAGTTATTTTTGAATTCCTGACAAGGAATTGGTTGAATAAAAACAAGATTTACTACCAAATAAAGTCCCTGTAAGCTGTTAGTGTGCATAGAGGCTGCCTAATAGCCAATCTTAGCCCTTATTTGGCTCCTCCATGAACTTTTATGGTGCTTGTGTTGCTCTCCAAGTCTTTTTACATTTGACTCTGGCTCGCGAGTAAGAAAGGTTGGGATTCACTGACGTAGAGTCCTGAAGAGATCGGTCTAGTGTCCTTATGTGCCCTTGTGCCTGTGATATTACCTAAAGTAAAAAAACAATGGCATTGACATCAAAAGTGCATCAAGTAGTTAGAGAACTCATGTGGGAGTTACTGTTTGAGAGTGCTCATCTTAAGAAGGTCATTAGTTGCTACCTCAAGCTCCTCGCCACACCTCATGGGAAAACGCCCTTGAGTTTTTGTTTGAAATGGGGCCATATCACAGAATATACTAGATTCTTAACCTACGGGTCAGGAAATGTGAAAAATTACTAGCTCTGCTTATAGGAAAACTATGTAAGTCTAACAATGTAAGTCTCTATATTATATATAGCATAAACAAGCTGTAAAACCCTGCTTCATCTAAATAATCCATTTTCATAAAAATATACTTTTTTAGTAGTATGTGCCATTGGGTAATCCTAAAGTTAAGGGTTGCCTATGGGATCATAGGATTCACAGTGCACACAAACAAACCAAGGCACACATACATGTTAGGTCATATCACACAATTAATGGACATAGTTATGTATTTTACTCCCACACTACTTCCTGTTATAGAGCTGCAGTATTTCCTGTCATGTGATCTCTGAGGGAGCACACTGCCCATCACTAAATGGCGGCTCAAGGGAAAGGATGTAAAAGGGCAATATTTACTGATATATATATATTCCAGTTTGAAAAGATTCTTTAATAGTTAATAATTAGTGATGAGTGAATCTGTCCCGGCAAGAAAAATCGCGAAACGGCGGAAAATTCACAAAACGCATTTGTTGCGCAATTTTTTTTGTCGTCCGTGTCTATTTTGTCGCGAGCGTGCCCAATTTTGACGCAACCGTGCCATTTTTTGACGAGACCATGCCTTTTGTTAACGTAACCACGCCCTTTTTGCAGTGACCGTGCCCACTTTGACGCACCACAAAAAATTCCATGCCTGCTGAAACAATTCGCTCATCACTATTAATAATATAATAATAATTTAATAATAAAAACTATCTGTTGGTTAAGTATTCATTCTGGGGGTATAGTTTGCCTTTAATTCTACCAGTATGTACAGAAACATTGACTTGTTCTAAGCTCATCGTCTGAGCTTTCTCGTTCATTGCAAGTTGGATAAATAACCCTTACATTATGTACTTCATGCCCCAGTAGTGAACTCCATTTCCAGGAAAGGTATATTAAAAACAATCATCCTATAAGTACCATCCTATGTGCTCAACTGACATGTCTGTGTCCTATAGGCACAATCCCACCGCAAGCATAGTGCAGCTCAGCCACAATCTAGTGCCTTAATGGCACATTACAAGGGAAGTGTTGGTTTGTAAGTGGGTTTTAGCCTCACTTTCCCTGCCAAGATATGCACTGGATTTTAACCACATTTAAAAATTAATAAACCACAGACAGCAACAGAGGCTTCTGAGAATTACATTCTAAGGAAATGTTAAATGAATTTATGAAACTGTATGACTAGCTCTAATCAAAGGCTTCCAGTTGGACTTGATCTGACTGCAATAACAATAATGAGCAGCACACAACTGACATATGTTTCAGCTGATAAAATGAATATTTCTTTCTTCCACGGAAGGGTGGGCTCTGGCCTTTAAAGGGGTTGTGGTTAAAATATAAAATGCAATGAAGTAATGTACCATAGCTTGTTGGAATGTTAATAAAAATAAAGTTATGATGATTATTAAATGTAGGTTATTTAAGGATAATTTGTTGATTTATTGGAATCTGTTAGCTTTAGTTCAGGTTTCTTCTTACAGCCCAGGACAGGGAGCAGGTCAACGGAGGTGGGTGGGTCCATGACATCAGGGGTGGAGCAATGACATTAATAGGGTGGGGCATGAAATCAGTGGACCACATTTGAGGGGAAGTTAGAGGGCAAACTATAAAGAGAGCTAGATGGGGGCACTCTGGGGAGGGATCAGAGGTTTGCTCGGGGCTGGGGCAGAGGACAAGGTATTACAAATTTACCGAAAACCAGCAAATTTGCGATACTGCCCTAGACCTGGATGGTATTTTACCAATTAGGCTGATGAAATACAGCCAAGGTGGCACCCCTACTTTGCAAGCACTATTTGCAAGTTGGAATATCCGTGATGTTTACCCAGGTGCCTGGCACACAAAATATAGCGAGAGTGTAGGCTAAAAATAATGCCCTTGGACACAAAATCTGTTGACTCTACAGGGCTGTTAAATGCCACAACTTACCACAGGGGAATTCTACAGCTCTGTACACTTCAAGTTGATCCAGGGACTGGTCCGATTGCCATCTTGGAGTCAGGAAGGAATTTTTTCCCCTCTGAGGCAAATTAGAGAGGGTTCAGATGGGGTTTTTTGCCTTCCTCTGGATCAGCTAGACGTTAGGCAGGTTATATATAGGCATTATGGTTGAACTTGATGGACGTATGTCTTTTTTCAACCCAACTTACTATGTTACTATGTTACTTGTATAGGATATGTAGGGGGTTATTTATGAAAGGGAGCATATAGAGTTTGTTCTATATCTGTAAGAACTCTTTGATAAATATGACACTTAAAATTGTACACAATGAAATATAGACATCTGTGATTTATGACAAATGCTCTGGTTTCACTCTGAAAAATATTCCCACCCCAACAACTTAGTAGCGTAACTTAAAAGAGGGTTACCCGTCATAGTATAGGCAGCAGCACTCCAACTCTCTACCCTACCAATATGCACCCACTCCTGTAGGTAAAGAGGTAAATGGGCAAGTAAGTGGGTGGGCAGGTTACAGCTTTGCAGGGGTGGCAGCCAGATTAAGAAGCTGCTGGGCACTCCCATGGCAGAAAAATCTCCTCCCCCCCCCCAGTTTGTTGGCCTGTCCCAAGCATTTGAGGCATGTGTCAAACTTGTGAGGGCTTTTGTTATACACATTAGAACAGGGCTCCCCATTCAGATACTTCTTTAAGCTGGCACATACAGAGAAAATTTCCTTAAGATTCAGCTAACCACAGGGTGTCCAGTCTCTCCTGCAGAGCTTTATTATACCTTTCCATGCTATGTTACTGAGACGTGAATTCCAGGCTGTAAAAGGTAATTGCCATGTTTGTCATATAAATCAATTTTTTTATCAAAATACAAATCAAACATGGAAGTGGTTCTTTCATTGCACTATTGGGCTAGAATACATTGCTAAAGGAGAACTAAACATTAAAAACAAATATGGCTTATATATATATATATATATATATATATATATATATATATAATATATTGTTTTATATACTAGTAACCATATTGTACCAGCCTAAAGTTTTGTCATTTCTGTGACAGGAACTCCCTGTCTTGGATTAGGAGTGCCAGTGGCACTGCACATACTCAGTGGACTCTGAGCAGCTGTTGAGATGATGGCATAAGGGTTGTCACAAATCATCAAACAGAAAATGAGGTTGGCCTATCATAGAAACTGATTCTACATGGCTGACGCAGATAGGATTAGTTTCTGACCTGTCGTGTAATAAGAATCTAAATTAACTATGAATCAGCCTTGCATAGTGACATTTATATTCTATATATACAGTATATTGTGACATTTATATTCTATATTATCACCAATATATTCCAATATTGGTGATAAAGTGCCACACACAGAACCCCACCAACAGCAGAAGGTAAATCGAACAAGAGCTAATCTTACCTTGGTACAAAGGCAGCCTGCCCTATTTGTGCAAAAAGAATGGGACTGTAGATGATGTATCATTGGTATCATTGGTAAGGATGCCCTAACCATTGGTATCATTTGGTAAGGATGCCCTAACCATTGGTATCATTGTATCATTTGGTAAGGATGCCCTAACCATTGGTATCATTGTATCATTTGGTAAGGATGCCCTAACCATTGGTATCATTTGGTAAGGATGCCCTAACCATTGGTATCATTGTATTATTTGGTAAGGATGCCCTAACTATTGGTATCATTGTATCATTTGGTAAGGATGCCCTAACCATTGGTATCATTTGGTAAGGATGCCCTAACCATTGGTATCATTTGGTAAGGATGCCCTAACCATTGGTATCATTGTATTATTTGGTAAGGATGCCCTAACCATTGGTATCATTGTATTATTTGGTAAGGATGCCCTAACTATTGGTATCATTGGTATCATTTGGTAAGGATGCCCTAATCAGCATTTTAATTGCAAGCCCATCTGACTATTCCATAATTCCATTAGATGAAAGTTGGTCTGCCATTGCCTCTAGTTGTTATGTGTGGGAGGCCCAGAGCTGGCCTGAAAGTGACATGCCACCCCCTGCTCCCCTCACAATCTAGAACATACTGTATACATATTAGGCTCATCAGATCCCATGAAAAAAGATCTTTTGTTTCCAGCTTTACATGATAGGATCATACAAACCTAATTAGCTCTCTGACGGTTATATACTATTTTGGCTTGCGAGCAGAATTGTAGTTTATGGATTTAAACCACACATTTGACGATATTGCGCTTTTGACTGCCTGATTTTACAATATAAGGGTGTCAGTACAGACTTGCTGTATAATGAGCATAAAACATCAATGTTAATGAATGAGGAAATATATTTAGCCTCTATCTATTTATCATCTATCTAGTTATCTATCTGTTTATATCCATTGGAACCTATATTGCTTTATCTTTCTTTAATAGCCTTTACAGAGAAATGTATTATGCCAGAAAGTTTTTCTACTGTGTTAAGCACAAACTAATGGGTATTGTGGCTCTTTACCATTGTCTAGTTAAACTGATTTAATATTCCATTTAATTTATTCTTTGCTATTGTACCCGATGCCCAAACCAGACACACACACACATGATGGATGGTTTCTAGAGAAATACATTACTGTTTCCCAAGCAGAACCTATTTATAGGTCACTTATTCTTTCTGGCCAGTAAGTAACAGAGCACTTGCCCTGCAGAGTATTCCTTAGGAAAGTGAGATGTGAATAGAGACAAGCACAGGGAAATTAGGCAGGTGAGAAAATGTCAGGGTTACATGTCACATATCCGCCAACCGGCTGGGACATTGGGCTCCCAGCTGATAATTGTGCTTGCTCATACTGAGATTGCAGAGATATGGGTAGAATGTTTGCGAGGGTGAAAGGGGTGAGGAAGTTGCCAGGGTGCCCTCTCTTGCTGAGCATCTTAAGGACTTGGATCCAAGTGGACCCTTGGGAGAATATATTTGGAATAATGGCATGCCTTGACTGGTGAAGATATGGGGCAGGAGAGGGCGATAATAAATGTCACTGTGAAACACTCATTTTGATTGTTTATGTTTATAATAAAGCTTTAACCAAATGGGGGTGGGGGTATTTATCAAGCAGATACCTGAACACTGTATAATGAATATATATTAGCTAGTGTGACAACCCGTAGCCATCAGTGTGGGAGTCCAATGTGTAAATAAAAATGAATAAAAAGATATTTACAACCTGGCATGGATTGCTTTTCAGTGGCATCAATATGAGGGGGGGAGGGTTCAATCAGGATTTATAATTATTTTCTTTGCAGGTAGAGTGATGGTTTTTCCACTCGGTGTCATTGGGGAGCAATGTGTGGATGGCAGCGGCCATATTAATATTAGCAGCAAACCAATGCCCTGTGTGCCATAGCTCCAAATAAGTTGTCCCTGGTACATGCTGTCTGTGTGCCTTAAAGGGGTAGCTCACCTTTAAATTAACTTTTAGTATGAGACTATAGTTCTGAGACTATTTGCAATTGGTCTTCATTTTTTATGTTTAGTGGTTTTTCAGTTATTTAGCTTTTTGTCCATCAGCTCTCTAGTTTAGAATTTTAGCAGCTATCTGGTAGGGTCTTGTTTACCTTAGCAACCAGTCAGTGATTTAAACTAGAGCCTGAAATATGAATTGGAAGGGGACTGAATGGAAAGATAAATCATAAAACATATAATAATTATAAAATTGCAAGATCACAGAGCAATAGTTCTTGGCTGCTGGGGTCAGTGACCCCCATTTGAAAGCTGGAAACATGTAGAAGTGGAAGACAAATAATTAAATAACTATAAAAAAAAAATAATGAACCAGTGACCAGAAATCGAGCGAAACTTCAGGAGAATGGGCGAAAACTAGGAGAATGCCATGGAGCGACGGGAGACTGGGGGAGAGGCGACAAAATAGGGTAACGCCCCAAAAAATTGGGGGGGGAGAGCGGTTGACAGCTCTGCAATTGCAAAGTTGCTAGGAATAGGACATTCTATGACTAGCATTGTGTCTGGAATTTATTTTCCTAATAAAAGTTGGTGAGAAGAAACGCCAGAAAATGTATGCTAAGCGTAAGCGAGCACTTGAATAGTGCAACTTATAATGGCAGAAAAAAAGGTTCTGGCAGCACAATGGCGTTTGCCATGGCCTAGGACAGTGCTGTCCAACTGGCGGCCCGCGACCCCCCTCTATGTGGCCCCCCACCTGTCTGGCTGCTTTGATGGCTTACCTTTGAGTAAGCATTAAATGGTATCAGTACTGAGATTAACTGGCCCCCTGCATGGTTCTCACCTCAGATTCAGACTGTAATCCCTCTGTATTGTTTAAAAATGTAATCCCCTGTGTTTTTCACACCTTTTAATACCTGCATTGTTCACCCCCTGCAGTGTTCACACCTCAGGCTCAGACTGTAATCACTCCCATTCTTCACTTCTTCACACCTCAGACATAGGTACTGTATGGCACATACAGCCAGCATAGGGCAGGTAGAGTATGGCACACACAGGCAGCATAGGTCAGGGAGGGTATGGCACACACAGGAAGGGTAGGGCAGGCAGAGTATGGCACAAACAGTCAGGGTAGGGCAGGCAGAGTATGGCGCACACAGGCAGGGTAGGGCAGGCAGAGTATGGCACACAGAGGCAGCATAGGGAAGGCAGAGTATGGCACACACAGGCAGGGAAGGGCAGGCAGAGTATGGCACACACAGAGAGCATAGGACAGGCAGAGTGCTGCCTGTGTGTGCCATACTCTGCTTGCCCTATGCTGCTTGTGGGAGGTGAACCTGGCAGGGGTTTGTTGTGGGAGTTTGTTAGCAGTTGGAAATAGCCATTAAATGGTCCCTAAGGTGTGTAATTATGTACTGGGGGTTGCTCTGCTATCCACAGGGGAGGAGGAGGCATATGGAATTTAAGGGTATATCTTAATATGACATAATTCTTTCACATATGAATGATGGTTGATATCCCCACAGTAAGGACCAAGCATTTGGGATTTTGCTGTGCTACCACCATTGTGATAAAATAGGTGTGGTTTGAAGTGGGTGTGGTTTCAAAAAGGGGAGTGGTCAAAACTGGCTTCCATTAGCGGCCCTCCACCATGTATGCTAGAGAAATTCCGTCCCTCGGCACCGTAGAAGTTGGACAGCACTGGCCTAGGAGGTTCCCTTTCCAGACAGCAAAACTTTGAACATACGTTGGCTCTATGATTTGCTTTCATATCCTCAAACCCACTCACACCGACTGCTTAATTTTTTTCGTTGGAATGCTGCGAAAGGAATAAAGGCTCCGTTTGTCACATGACTGGGAAAAACCTTGGAGCTGAGGGAAATAGGAAGACATATATAGATCAGAGCACCCCTGTGATAGTGCTTGCTTTGAAGACTGGAAGCAAAGGACTGTGCTATTAATACAGTTAGGGAGGGTGGCCCCAGTACATGGACGTTCAACCTGAATTCCAGCAAATACTGGCTCTTTAATGAGCTGCCACACAGGGCAAGATGAGCTGCTAAATCAATCAGGGACATTTTGTTTTTATGTAAATATGTATTATTATTAGTGCAATGGCTCTCCTTGTGACATTAACTGAATAGAGTAACCCATTTCCTCATATGACCTTTTTCTTTCTCCTTTATAAGCAAACAACAGCAGTTTTGCTTTATGGCAGGTACTCAGGATCAGAGTCCTACAAGACAAAGTAGGATCAACTTCCATTGATCTAAAAAGGCTTATTACCATTTATGTCCAGAAAGGTTTTCATTCATTCATTTTATGATATACAGGATTAGTAGGTCTAAAGCAGCTGCACTTGCTGAGCAGGGGTAAGAACATGGCCCTGGGCCTCACCTGCAAAAATCATTGGTGGGGCCTGGTGCGCACTGCAAGCCCCCCACCCCCCTCCTCTCCTGCTTGCGCATGTGGGGGTGCACACATTTTCCATGGGGTAAAGTGGTTACAGGGGAAGCTACCCCCATGGTCTGGGCCCCACTGTCCACCGGGCCCCCTTTAACTGCAGGGTCTGCTTTGCCTATAGTTACGCCACTGTTGCTGAGTAATTTTGGAAATGTTTAATCACTCATCGAAGCAGCTTCTTCAGTTTAGTTGAAAACTGATGTGCAGGTTAGGGGTACCTACTTGCATTCCCCCACTAGCCCCTCATGAATAACATGCTCCTGAACCCAGGCAGTGCTATATTCAAGGGGGAAATAATTGGTCTATAATGGAGTGCAAAGGGCTAAAACCATGCAAGCTTGCACCTGTTGTTTTGCTCATTGCACCCTGCCCCACCATCAGTAAATGGCTCCTTAGTTCCTTCAGATACAGAGGATCACAAACCTTTATGAGTAATATCCTGGAAGTCATATGACTGCCTAAAATTACACATAGGGTCAGGGTTGGCCTGTGCCAGTGGGAAACCAGAAAAAAAAAACGTGGGCCATCTTAACCTGGCCCACTCTGTGGCAGAAACTTTGGGCTTTCCAACCCCACACCCATTGGCGACTGTAAGCTCATATCATGTTCACAGTCCAGAACCTCTAAACTTAATTTCCCACCTTTTAGTTCATACCCAAATAGGTGTTTCCTCAATGTATCATCATTGCAGTAGATCACTGTATAATATTCAGTGTTTATATATAATTTTAGTGGGGTTTTTTTCTTGCCAACCTTTATTCACAATACATTCGCTCATCACGTCTACTATTTGTCTAAATGCTCTTATTATTATTTGTACAGGTCTTCAAACCATAAAGTTGCCCTGCCCCATGCTCAGCAATGAATCAATAACCTTTATACTCTGCTCCGGGCCCCCCACAAAAAAATCTTCGGAGGAGCCCAAACCCTACTAGGCCCCCTTCCATATCCCTACTACCTGAGAGCCAGCAGGGAGCGATGGCAAACTGAATTACGTACAGCACACTGGCAAAGTTCTTCATGAGCATTAGATGGCAAATATTTGAAACATTCCCAATGGAATATCACCCCTTTAATTTTTTAAAGGTGCTAAGTAAAATGATTTATGAAGTAATTATACAAAATTATTATAAGTAAAACCCTATATTAGCAAAACTATAATAAACTATAAAAAATAATAAACTAGATTTTAAAATGATAATCTGAACTAGAAAGTTAATCCAAATTTGGCAGTTGATTTTTACATTCATTTGCTTTTGAGCGTTACATCTCTATAGGGTTTGGCTATAGGGGGCCGCAGCAAGACATGACTATATTTTTATTCAACACTCTGAGAGATTTGCAGCCTGTCTGAACCAATTAGCACTTCAAGGGCAGAGCCGTGAGATTCCTTTGAAAGGGATCTGTGTATAATGTGACACTTCGGATGCTGCGTTCACCCACTCAGCATCTGCTGCTCTACACCTGGGCAGTCCCTCGCTGTCAAGTGCCATTAGAAGATGTCTGCTCGGGTTATGGTCGCTTACCATTTCTGTCTTGAGTGACAAAATCTGTGTAACTATTGTCCCCATAAGATTGAAAGTGACATGTCTGGTCTAAGAACGAACAATGCCGGTGAGAATCTGGATTTCCAACAGCGTAAAGCTTTGAGCATCTTCTGTGCAGCCATGTCTGAAAGGGAAACAGGTGGTTGTTTTGCTTGTTCTGCTAATGATAAGTTAGAGCTGTTGTCTGTTTACCTTGAGGGGCCCTTCTGATCCAGGGGGCCAAGGGTCCTACACCAAAACCAGCCTTGCTGTAGATCAGTAGAAGTTTCCTGTTCTGGAGAAAGGGGTTTGTTTTTTATAAATCAAAAGGGTGATTTACCTTCAGTATGTTTCAGTATGTTACAAAATGGTATATTCCTAGCAACTTTTCAATTGGTCTTCAGTTTTTTTTTCATTATAGTTTCAATTATTTGCCACTTTCCAGCTTTCAAATCGGGGTCACTGAGCCGTTAAGAAAGAAACCATTGCTCTGTGAGGTTACAATTTTATTGGTATTTTTTATTACTTATCTTTCTATTTACACCCTCCTCTATTTATATTCCTGTCTTTCTTTTAAACCACCGGCTGGTTGCTAGGTTAACTTGGACCCAAGCAACCAGATAGCTGTTGAAATTCCAAATTGGAGAGCTGATAAACGAAAAGCTAAATAAATCAAAAATGGCAAATAATAAAAAATAAAGAACAATAGCAAATTCTCTCAAAATAGCATTTTCTACATGATACTAAACATAAACAACCCCTTTTAAAGCTTCCATCCTATCAAGGTCTCAAGTTCTCTTCTGCTCAGGTGACCTTGAAGACCATTGCGGCCCCCTAAGAGTTAATGGGCCAGGTGCCCTAGCTGATAGAAGTCTAATAGGATTCAGGAATGTAATTGTGACTTGCCGCAGAACAGATCGCTTCTCCTCGGGCGCGGGGCATATGCATGAAATTAAACACACAGGGTAGGAATTGCACTGGTCCTACCAATGTAGGAATGGAGCAGATGGTTATTGATAACATTTTATAAATATTTTAAGGAACCACTTCTCTGTTCTCGTCCAGTATCATGAATTACACATGCTGTCAGTCTCATCTTCCCGGCAGGCAAAGGGAAATTGTGCCACTTTGACACGAATGCTGAAATGAAACAAACTGTTTTTGTTCTTTAATGAGATAAAATTGGACTCATTCTCTAGGATAAGGAGGTCAGGACCAACGCTTGATGGCACAGCAGGAACAGGTGGCAAAAGTGACATTTCTGCTCTAAGGGTCCCATTTACTCTAGGTCGTTGGGGGGGGTTTTCACGATTTGTAATGTATTACATAAAATACAATTTTTTCTTGGAAAAAAAATGATTTTTTTACCATTTATTATGCATCAGTTTTCATGTTTTTTCCAGCATTTGTTTGCGTTGTGTTTTTTTTTTTTAAAAGGCTCTTTCAATAAGTATTTGTTGTTTTAAAAACCACTAAATGGGCCTCTGCTTCTTTTGCAATGTTTTGCAGGTATATTTTCTGGTGAAAGACTTTAGGGGAGCCCCACCAGTTGATGTCAAATCCTTTATATGGGTATATGGGATCCCCGTGGTGTAGAAGGGTGACATGCATCCAGATCCTCGGGTAGTAAAAGCCCCCAAGAGTTTGAGCCAGGGATACAGTAATCTCAAGATTAGTTTAATATATACATATATTTTTTAAGCCATCTCCAAAGCATACTGCACTCACAGGACTTATAGAGCAATATAGTGATGTACTGAAACAAGGTCACTTACCAATTTGTCCCAATTTTTTTACAACTTTCAGGTACTATTATAGTAAGTTATAAATCAGTTCTTCTATATTGTGGGATACTCATGCATTTCTGACTTCCAGCCTTTGCCCAGGCTGAGATATATAACTGTCCCTAGGCTGCAATGGTATCTTCCAGCCTTTGCCCAGGCTGAGATATGTAACTGTCTCTAGGCTGCAATGGTATCTTCCAGCCTTTGCCCAGTCTGAGATATGTAACTGTCTTTGCGCTGCAATTGTATCTTTCAGCCTTTACCCAGGCTGAGATATGTAACTGTCTCTAGGATGCAATGGTATCTTCCAGCCTTTACCCAGGCTGAGAAATATAACTGTCTCTAGGCTGCAATGGTATCTTCCAGCCTTTGCCCAGGCTGAGATATGTAACTGTCTCTAGGCTGCAATGGTATCTTCCAGCCTTTGCCCAGGCTGAGATATGTAACTGTCTCTAGGCTGCAATGGTATCTTCCAGCCTTTGCCCAGGCTTAGATATGTAACTGTCTCTAGGCTGCAATGGTATCTTCCAGCCTTTGCCCAGGCTGAGGTATGTATGTCTCTAGGATGCAATGGTATCTTCCAGCCTTTGCCCAGGCTGAGATATGTAACTGTCTCTAGGCTGCAATGGTATCTTCCAGCCTTTGTCCAGGCTGAGATATGTAACTGTCTCTATGATGCAATGGTATCTTCCAGCCTTTGCCCAGGCTGAGAAATATAACTGTCTCTAGGCTGAAATGGTATCTTCCAGCCTTTGCCCAGGCTGAGATATGTAACTGTCTCTTGGCTTCAATGGTATCTTCCAGCCTTTGCCCAGGCTGAGATATGTAACTGTCTCTTGGCTTCAATGGTATCTTCCAGCCTTTGTCTAGGCTGAGATATATAACTGTCTCTAGGCTGCAATGGTATCTTCCAGCCTTTACCCAGGCTGAGATAGGTAACTGTCTCTAGGCTGCAATGGTATCTTCCAGCCTTTGCCCAGGCTGAGATAGGTAACTGTCTCTAGGCTGCAATGGTATCTTCCAGCATTTGCCCAGGCTGAGATATGTAACTGTCTCTAGGCTTCAATGGTATCTTCCAGCCTTTGCCCAGGCTGAGATATGTAACTGTCTCTTGGCTTCAATGGTATCTTCCAGCCTTTGCCCAGGCTGAGATATGTAACTGTCTCTAGGCTGCAATGGTATCTTTCAGCCTTTGCCCAGGCTGAGATATGTAACTGTCTCTGCGCTTTTAATGGTATCTTCCAGCCTTTGCCCAGGCTGAGATATGTAACTATCTCTAGGCTGCAATGGTATCTTCCAGCCTTTGCCCAGGCTGAGATATATATCTGTCTCTAGGCTGCAATGGTATCTTCCAGCATTTAACACCAGGCTGAGATATATAACTGTCTCTAGGCTGCAATGGTATCTTCCAGACTTTGCCCAGGCTGAGATATGTAACTGTCTCTTGGCTTCAATGGTATCTTCCAGCCTTTGCCCAGGCTGAGATATGTAACTGTCTCTAGGCTGCAATGGTATCTTCCAGACTTTGCCCAGGCTGAGATATGTAACTGTCTCTGCACTGCAATGGTATCTTCCAGCCTTTGCCCAGGCTGAGATATATATCTGTCTCTAGGCTGCAGTGGTATCTTCCAGCCTTTACCAGGCTGAGATATATAACTGTCTCTAGGCTGCAATGGTATCTTCCAGACTTTGCCCAGGCTGAGATATGTAACTGTCTCTAGGCTGCAATGGTATCTTCCAGCATTTGCCCAGGCTTAGATATGTAACTGTCTCTAGGCTGCAATGGTATCTTCCAGCATTTGCCCAGGCTTAGATATGTAACTGTCTCTAGGCTGCAATGGTATCTTCCAGCCATTACCCAGGCTGAGAACCTTAACCTGCCTTCAGCCTGCATCATCCCAATCCCACAATTCCCTGTGCACATGATGTCAATAGGAAAGGAACATTGCAATGCAATGCATTGTGGGTTATGTAGTTTTTGCATGCTGTCTGTAAGCTGTGGAGAAGTTGTAACATCAATATTTTAGTCCCTCCTCCCCAGCCAGGATTTTAAATGATGCAGAGACAGAACTGTTTTGTAGCTGGATGTATTCATACTTTTTGAAGGAACAGATAACAGTGATAAAAAAAAAGAAAAATAACATCACAGTGCAGTGTATTGTGGGTTATGTAATTCCTTCATGCTGTCTGTAAGCTGTAGAGAAATTCTTACAATTTGTAACATCAGTGGTTTAGTCCCTCCTCCCCTGCCAGGATTTCAAATGATGCAGAAAGAGATGAACTGTTTTGCAACTGGATTTCAGCAAATAAAATGGCATGTATTCATACTTTTTGAAGGGGATTCTGTGTTGGGTGGGGCTCTTTAACAAATTTTGGTTTGGAAACCCTTTAAGTGCAGCCTCAGTTCTTATGTAGTGCAACCTGCTTGTCATTTCGGCCGACTTGCTACAGTATTTTTCTAAATAGAATAGCCCCACAGGGTGCTGGAAGTGCAGATTTTCTTGGAAATATAAGTTTCAGAGCTTGAAATAACTTTAAATTCGGCTCGTATTGCTGTAACATACTTTGTTTTTCTCATGCCACTGAAATATTTGCAGCATCTCCATAAAAATACACAGCTGTTGGGGTTTTATATACAAATTATGATGTACAGATTTTCTTTCTGATTAAAATAAAGGCTGGTGATTTTGGCCTACTTCTTTAAATACCAACAGTGCGTGTAACCGGCGTACAAGTCTTTTGTTGCTTTTCATTGCTGCTCGGCGCTAATTGATTGGGATCTGTGCGCGGAATGTTGATCAGGCTGTATTGGCAGGCGAATCAGGACCTAATAATCTCCGCCAGCTGAAAAGTTTTGCATTACAAGTTAATAAACTTTTCTGTATAAAAAAAGTGTGATTTGAACAAGCGGAGCCCAGTTTCTTTCAACATTTGGTGTTACTAGCCCTTTAATGATGTTGGCTTGAGGGGTTGTCCCTGAACTTGGCCTGTGTGCTCTTTAAGGCAAATTACAGATTTATTTTTTATTTGTGCTTTCCACTTTATGAATTAGAATGGGGTTGAAATGAATCCGTTCTGCTGCAAACGAGCTGTTTTATTAGTTATTAGTTTTGACTTATTCCAATCATCTAGAGCAGAGCTTGGAGGCTAGCCCAAAATAATAGTACTTGGCCCAGCACCCTGCCAGAACACCCCTATCTGGTACTATCACTCGCCCAACTTGAAGGGTGCTTGCTCCCTCTCTCCCTCACCTCCCTCACTCCCTCGCTGACCCACTTCCCCTGCCAGTCGCTCTTTCGGAATTATACCCCCCACACACCTGTGTTCCTCCATTGGCTACCCCTCGTTCCTGCCTAGATCCGGGCCAATACAAGGCTGGAGCCAAAGCCTCACTGAGGGGCTGATTTGCTGCAATTTGAATTGTTTTGTGTTAAAACCGATGAACTCAAATTAAAGATTCCAAAACTCAAATGGTCAATATTTATTAAGTGCAAAAAATGTAAAAAAAAGGGGTTGCCCTAGGCAAAATTCAAGGGATTTTGTCAATTGGAGTTTTTCAAAATTATGAGAAAGTTTTAGTTTCACAGTTTTCTTTAACATTTTTAATAAATAAGCAAGCATTCAAAATGTTAAGTTTATTTGATAAATAAGCAGTTGTTCGAGCCAAAATGTATACAATTTTTTGAGAGTTTGTAGACCTATTGAAAAAGATTAGATAAACCCCCCATCCTTAAAAAAGTTGTCCAAGTTCTTAACTAATACTAAACAAAGTAAAAAATGTATAATCTTTGAACAAAATATGTTTGATTTCAGTTATTTTTCACTGGAAATATCAAAGTGAATTGTTAATAAATCAACGCCTTAGTATTTGGCAGTGATTGGCTAATCCTAAACTACATCCTGGATCAAGATCATGCCTAATGCAAACAGGCAACAGCCAAATACACAATTAGTGCAGTGATCGGGATCTAAAATTCGTTCACCATGACCCCCCTTAATAAAGTGATATGTTCTGCTAAAATAAGTAATAGAGAAATCATTTAGCCAATTTTTGTGTCAGGGTCCCCTGATTTATGGGTAAGAAACCCTGAAACAGTTAAAGGTGGCGGCACATATAACCATTCCTTACATTTCTACCTTATCTTCACAGACAAATATGAAGCCATAATATTTGGAAATCAATGTTATGCCCTAGAAACTAGAAAAAAATATATTTTTTGGATTTGTCATTCTAATATAAAGTATGTATGTATATATATCTTTATTTATAAAGCGCTACTTATGTACGCAGCGCTGTACAGTAGAATTCATTAATACAGACAGGGGGTTAAAGATAATGGATAAATACAAAGTATTACAATAAAGACAAATAAATAATAGATACAGTTGCGATAAGAGTCAAAAACACAAGGGGATGGAGGTCCCTGCCCCGTAGAGCTTACAATCTATATGGGAGGGGTAACTAACAGACACAAATGAGAAAAAGTCAGAAGTCAGGAGTAGAGATGAGCCAATCTGTCCCGAAAAATTTGCAAAACGGCGAAAATGTTGTGGGGCAAAAAAAATTGTCTCCTCCAACTATTGTTTGACACCCACGACTATTCTTGCAAAAAATTTTTGGACGCACAGCTATTCTTTTGACACCAGCGACTATGCAGCTATACCGGTAAAATACCAGCCAGGTGGCAACACTACTGTTGGGCTATAGGCATTTCTGCCACTAAAGAATTAGTAGTGTGCTTTATTCATACCATTTGGGATCCATTCTTCATGAAATCAAGGAGGTTTAAAGGGGAACTACACCTAAATTTAGAACCTAAATTCTCAGCATCACTGGGTGCTATCTATATGTATGAAAATAACTACACCATATTGGTTTTTGTATAATTCATCTAGCTTTAGGCGCTGGTTCTGATTTAGATTGGGTATTTTATATACAGCTGAGATCCTCTGAATGGAGCGGCAAGAGAAAGAATCTTGAAAGACTTTCTGTTCCCATTTTTATTATGATTTTGGTTTTTTTTGTGATTTGAGTTTTATTGCCTCTCAATATATTGGATAATGCAAGTCGGTAAAGCCTATCATTTTTTATTGGACTTTAACAAAGAAGCATTCTGTTGTAAATATGTTGAAGAAATAGTTTTTTCCCCTCACTTACAAATCCTATTGCCACTTTATAAATATGACAAAATGACAAAGTACAATGTAGCAGTCTGAGGCATATTTTATTGCCTTTTCTCACACTGTTATAAATAAACCCCTTAATATGGTAATTTAAATAGCGTATTCAGATGTCTGTAAGATTTTCCCTTTTCAGAACAAAAAGATCAGCAACTGTAACTGGTTTCTTGCATTCGAGTATCTGCCCTGTACACTTATTATATCAGCTGGTAGGGAGGGTCGCCATCTCATCCCTTTGGCCACATATTGAATCTATTTGGGGCCCTGTACAAGTTATTTATATGGGGCCCCCATAAACACAAGCGCACAGTACCAACATTTATCCACAACCCTTGTGTGCAATATAAACAGCTGATGTTACTCTATAATCAGTCAATATAAATCGTTCCATTGATTAATCTGCTAATAATTCAGTCAGTTCATTGGGGTCAGTGGAATTTACCTTAAGTTTTTTTAATGCACCGGGGGTCAGTGGAGTTTGTCCCTGCAAAGCTTCTCTGCATTGCCTTTCGCGTGATACGTAAGGGAGAAGATTTCACAGAGCTTGGCACAATTGTACCCCCACCTGATGGCGGGGATAAGTAAGCCTTTAGAATAAGTTCATGTAAAATAGATGAGAGTGCTATTCTAAGCAATTTGCATTCATTATTTTTTTACATTTGAAGATATTGAAAGTTTAAATACTGTAAATGTGAATGTATTTTGTTACAACAGCGCCACCTGCTGATCACTTTCCATACATATAATCAAGGAAGTTGTCAGGAGAACGAAAGAGGGCTGATCTGATGTTCTCCTGGTTAGAGAAGGGTTAGGGAAGATGTAAGAAAAGTTACTGAGGTTTCTAATGTTTTCCCTAACAAGAAGAACATCAGATCAGCCCTCTTTCTTTTTCCTAATCAAATAATTCAAATGATTAGGAATGATTCCCTTTTCTCTGTAATAATAAAACAGTACCTGTACTTGATCCCAACTAAGATATAATTAATCCTTATTGGAGGCAGAACAGCCCTATTGGGTTTATTTAATGGTTAAATGATTCCCTTTTCTCTGTAATAATAAAACAGTACCTGTACTTGATCCCAACTAAGATATAATTACCCCTTATTGGGGGCAGAACAGCCGTATTGGGTTTATTTCATGGTTAAATGATTCCCTTTTCTCTGTAATAATAAAACAGTACCTGTACTTGATCCCAACTAAGATATAATTACCCCTTATTGGGGGCAGAACAGCCCTATTGGGTTTATTTCATGGTTAAATGATTCCCTTTTCTCTGTAATAATAAAACAGTACCTGTACTTGATCCCAACTAAGATATAATTACCCCTTATTGGGGCAGAACAGCCCTATTGGGTTTATTTCATGGTTAAATGATTCCCTTTTCTCTGTAATAATAAAACAGTACCTGTACTTGATCCCAACTAAGATATAATTAATCCTTATTGGGGCAGAACAGCCCTATTGGGTTTATTTCATGGTTAAATGATTCCCTTTTCTCTGTAATAATAAAACAGTACCTGTACTTGATCCCAACTAAGATATAATTACCCCATATTGGGGGCAGAACAATCCTATCGATGTTTAAATTATTTTTTAGTAGATTTAAGGTATGGAGATACAAATTAAGATCCCTTATCCGGAAAACCCCAGGCCCCAAGCATTCTCAATAACAGGTCCTATACCTGTATAGTGAATTTGCTTCAAGACCTACCAATTCATTTAATACCAGTGCATTTAATGAATAGTTTCTATCATAGAAAGAACTTCACATTATTTTAGGGGTCATGGAAACCCACCCTATATATCATGGGGACACCCACAGCTTCTAATCTCTGATTCATGTTTCTTGTAGAATCAGAGAATTGTCAGCGTTGCTTATGAGGGCATGATGGATCTTCTTGTCTGCGTTCCACTTTAACTGGTTCTGGTGCAAGTGGACAAAACTATTCTTGAGCTGTGGGTCCTGGGTGCAGGTGAACACATGCTCTTCTGTCATATTTCTATGACTCAGGACCAGAAATTCAGTGCAGTGGAGGAAGGTTGGGTTAATATAAATAGTAAAAATATCTAACCACTGTAATTTCTAGTTTGAGCAAAGAAGTGTCTGAGCCACACAAAGCCTCCCCTCTACACTGCTGCCCACAGATGTCACTCCCCAACACTGACAGCAATTAACAGGCTAATAATTAAAAAGAGTGCACAGCTATGCATTGTTCTCAGCAAGGGGCCATTAACCTGGAAATGAACCCAAAGTAGGATAAACATTGCCATTTTTAATTATCGGTAATTTGTCTCAAGGGGATTTGGTGAGAACACATAGGAACACAAAAGAAGAAAATATCAAAGAAATACAGAACGTTTTTTTGTATCCTGCTCGCCATATGCAGAAAAAGAAACTTGTGTAATTTCCATAAAACTAATTTTGCCCTTCATATGCCTAATAATGAACTATGCTTTACATCATTTCTACATGCAGGCAGGTAAAACTTCCATGTAAAGTCTATTTCACTAGGGGTGCCAAAATGTTAGGGAACACGCAGTGAAATAAATTGCTAAGCTTTTCCTTGGATCAGTGCTTCTATTAGGAAAAAACTGCACCAGCTCATAAAGGTGCTGCACCGGCATCTCAAGAACTTCTTGAGGGATGTCCAACTTCCTGCCCCTGGTCACTCCAGCTGGCTTTAGTTTACTTTCAACTAGATGCATGGCCAGTTGCTTACAAAGTAGGCTTTGTAACTCCCCAGAGGCTATTATCCCACTGCTACTATATCTCCCTACTATACCTGCTATCCCACAGTCCCTTCCCAGAGGCTATTATCCCCCCACTGCTACTATAGGCACCATCTCTCCCTACTATACCTGCTATCCCACAGCCACAGTCCCTTCCCAGAGGCTATTATCCCCCCACTGCTACTATAGGCACCATCTCTCCCTACTATACCTGCTATCCCACAGCCACAGTCCCTTCCCAGAGGCTATTATCCCCCCACTGCTACTATAGGCACCATCTCTCCCTACTATACCTGCTATCCCACAGCCACAATCCCACAATCCCTTCCCGGAGGCTATTATCCCACTGCTACTATAGGCACCATCTCTCCCTACTATACCTGCTATCCCACAGCCCCAGTCCCTTCCCAGAGGCTATTATCCCACTGCTACTATAGGCACCATCTCTCCCTACTATACCTGCTATCCCTCAGTCACAGTCCCTTCCCAGAGGCTATTATCCCACTGCTACTATAGGCACCATCTCTCCCTACTATACCTGCTATCCCACAGCCCCAGTCCCTTCCCAGAGGCTATTATCCCCCCACTGCTACTATAGGCACCATCTCTCCCTACTATACCTGCTATCCCACAGCCCCAGTCCCTTCCCAGAGGCTATTATCCCACTGCTACTATAGGCACCATCTCTCCCTACTATACCTGCTATCCCACAGCCACAGTCCCTTCCCAGAGGCTATTATCCCACTGCTACTATAGGCACCATCTCTCCCTACTATACCTGCTATCCCACAGCCACAGTCCCTTCCCAGAGGCTATTATCCCACTGCTACTATAGGCACCATCTCTCCCTACTATACCTGCTATCCCACAGCCCCAGTCCCTTCCCAGAGGCTATTATCCCACTGCTACTATAGGCACCATCTCTCCCTACTATACCTGCTATCCCACAGCCCCAGTCCCTTCCCAGAGGCTATTATCCCCCCACTGCTACTATGGGCACCATCTCTCCCTACTATACCTACTATCCCACAGCCACAGTCCCTTCCCAGAGGCTATTATCCCCCCACTGCTACTATAGGCACCATCTCTCCCTACTATACCTGCTATCCCACAACCACAGTCCCTTCCCAGAGGCTATTATCCCACTGCTACTATAGTCACCATCTCTCCCTACTATACCTACTATCCCACAGCCACAGTCCCTTCCCAGAGGCTATTATCCCCCACTGCTACTATAGGCACCATCTCTCCCTACTATACCTACTATCCCACAGCCACAGTCCCTTCCCAGAGGCTATTATCCCCCACTGCTACTATAGGCACCATCTCTCCCTACTATACCTGCTATCCCACAGCCACAGTCCCTTCCCAGAGGCTATTATCCCCCACTGCTACTATAGGCACCATCTCTCCCTACTATACCTGCTATCCCACAGCCACAGTCCCTTCCCAGAGGCTATTATCCCCCACTGCTACTATAGGCACCATCTCTCCCTACTATACCTACTATCCCACAGCCACAGTCCCTTCCCAGAGGCTATTATCCCCCACTGCTACTATAGGCACCATCTCTCCCTACTATACCTGCTATCCCACAACCACAGTCCCTTCCCAGAGGCTATTATCCCACTGCTACTATAGGCACCATCTCTCCCTACTATACCTACTATCCCACAGCCACAGTCCCTTCCCAGAGGCTATTATCCCACTGCTACTATAGGCACCATCTCTCCCTACTATACCTGCTATCCCACAGCCCCAGTCCCTTCCCAGAGGCTATTATCCCCCCACTGCTACTATAGGCACCATCTCTCCCTACTATACCTGCTATCCCACAGCCACAGTCCCTTCCCAGAGGCTATTATCCCACTGCTACTATAGGCACCATCTCTCCCTACTATACCTACTATCCCACAGCCACAGTCCCTTCCCAGAGGCTATTATCCCACTGCTACTATAGGTGCCATCTCTCCTTACTATACCTGCAATGCCACAATCCCTACTATTATTTGAACTCACAGTGCTGAGCTGGATAATAATATATATATATGTGTGTGTGTAATACAACTAAGACTATTATTAGTTCTATAAATATTTCGAAGGGCAATGCTTGTGATATTAGTATTAGCAAAAGCGGCAATAAGTTGTTGCTTTTTAATAAATGTATTGAAAAAAATGTTCTATGAGAAATATATATATATGTGTGACCTCAATAAATCTATGATACATATTTTATGATGTTATAATTAGTGGTGTTTTTCAATTCCAGCAGGTACGAGCCTTGCAAATGAAGAGCAATCCACTCCAAAGAGCGTCTTGCCTTCAAAGGATATACCCAAGGGTAGCAGTAGGACTGTATTGCAAGTGTGTAGCAGCACGACAATTCCCCGCAGGAGTTTACTTCCAGCACCGAAAACATCCACATCACCTGCTGGTAAGCAATTCTGTTTCCGAAAACAAGGCCGCAATAACGTGCCATCTGCATTAGCCTGTCAGGGGGACAAGAAGCGCTCATTATAGTGAAGCAATATTTCCTTCCTGCTAAAATGACAAAACAAAAACACACTTTAGTCCCCCGTAGCGCTTTCAGATAAATCAACTATCAAGAGTTTTGGTTAGAGAAGAGGGAAGCTTAGCAGTGTAGCAGTTCATCCATTCACACTGACACTGTAAGCTCAGCACTTGTGTGCCAAGCTTACAGGGTGTACCTTTATAATGCACTGGAAAATACTTTTTTATTATTTATATAGGCCCAACACATTTCTGCTTAGTTTAAAGGAGAAGGAAAGGTAAAAACTAAATAAGCTTTATCAGAAAGGTCTATGTAAATACAGCCATAAGCACTTACAGAAACGCTGCACTGAGTCATCTATCAAAAGAAATACAGGATTTTTTGTCTCCTTTTTTGGGAACATGTTCTTTGGTATCAGAATTCCTCTCTTTTAGGGATTCTTCAGGTTTGGGGCTTGAGTCTGCTCAGTTCTCTCCTCTCTCCCTCCCTTCTCCTGCTCCCCACTCCCATAAGAATTCACAAATCTCACTCCCCCCTACCTTAGGAATGTGTAATCTGAGCTACCAGCCTCTAGAGCTATACAGATAAGAGCTATGAAGACCAAGCTAAAATGGCAGCTGCTATCTTAAACAAACAGAGAAAGCTTCTAGGGCTCTTTTCTCAGGTCTGGTAAAGTTTTCTGCAGAATAAATATAGGGTTCTAGGTGGCACTAATGTGGCAAATCTTTTGGCAGTAAAATGCCAAAATGACTTTCCTTCTCCTTTAACATAGATTATTCATCAAGATTAGTCCTTGCCCCAGTGGAACTTACAATCTAAGGTCCCTATCACATTCCCATCATTCCCTGCCCCAGGGGCGCTTACAATCTAAGGTCCTTATCACATTCCCATCAGCCCCTGCCCCAGTGGAGCTTACAATCTAAGGTCCCTATCACATTCCCATCAGCCCCTGCCCCAGTGGAGCTTACAATCTAAGGTCCCTATCACATTCCCATCAGTCCCTGCCCCAGTGGCGCTTCCAATCTAAGGTCCCTATCACATTCCCATCAGTCCCTGCCCCAGTGGAGCTTACAATCTAAGGTCCCTATCACATTCCCATCAGCCCCTGCCCCAGTGGAGCTTACAATCTAAGGTCCCTATCACATTCCCATCAGTCCCTGCCCCAGTGGAGCTTACAATCTAAGGTCCCTATCACATTCCCATCAGTCCCTGCCCCAGTGAGCTTACAATCTAAGGCCCCTATCACATTCCCATCAGTCCCTGCCCCAGTGGAGCTTACAATCTAAGGTCCCTATCACATTCCCATCAGTCCCTGCCCCAGTGGCGCTTACAATCTAAGGTCCCTATCACATTCCCATCAGTCCCTGCCCCAGTGGCGCTTACAATCTAAGGTCCCTATAACATTCCCATCAGTCCCTGCCCCAGTGAGCTTACAATCTAAGGTCCCTATCCCATTCCCATCAGTCCCTGCCCCAGTGAGCTTACAATCTAAGGTCCCTATCACATTCCCATCAGCCCTTGCCCCAGTGGAGCTTACAATCTAAGGTCCCTATCACATTCCCATCAGCCCCTGCCCCAGTGGAGCTTACAATCTAAGGTCCCTATCACATTCCCATCAGTCCCTGCCCCAATGGAGCTTACAATCTAAGGTCCCTATCACATTCCCATCAGCCCCTGCCCCAGTGGAGCTTACAATCTAAGGTCCCTATCACATTCCCATCAGTCCCTGCCCCAATGGAGCTTACAATCTAAGGTCCCTATCACATTCCCATCAGTCCCTGCCCCAATGGAGCTTACAATCTAAGGTCCCTATCACATTCCCATCAGTCCCTGCCCCTGTGGAGCTTCCAATCTAAGGTCCCTATCACATTCCCATCAGTCCCTGCCCCAGTGGAGCTTACAATCTAAGGTCCCTATCCCATTCCCATCAGCCCCTGCCCCAGTGGAGCTTACAATCTAAGGTCCCTATCACATTCCTATCAGTCCCTGCCCCAATGGAGCTTACAATCTAAGGTCCCTATCATATTCACACACAGAAGGTCTAATTTTATCAGGAGCCAATAAACCTGGATGTATGATTTAGGAGTGTAGAAGTAAAACTGAGTACCTAAAGGAAACCTATGAAGAACATACAAACTCTTTGCAGATAGTGCCCTGGTTGGCAGATGTGCTGGACACTGAGCCATTGATGGCTAAAAATGATGCTTAGTTATTAGTTATAATGGCACTTCTGCCTTTGAATGCACATTTATATAGCAACTAATTCTATTTTAGACCCAGTTTCCCATTAACAAGCAATTAGGGTTAATAAAAGAACTGTACTGAAACAGAAGCAGTCTATAAGAAGAACAAGACAGAAGCTGAACACTTTCTGGGAGATTCCCCTCAATGAGCTCATATATTTTCTGCCTGGGGTCTGTATATCCCATGGTAATAAATAAACACTTAACTGCTCATTCATTCACAGGTAACCTTTGGCGGGGCGTTTCTCAGACCTGTTATGCAATTTTGCTGCTGAGATTGCCTAATTTATCATTTCACAAATGTCACAAAGTGACAAAAACTGTGTTTATGAAGCAATGAACATTGGCTATGGGATGGTCAAGTTCTCTCCTTACTCATAATAAAGAGACTAGGGGCACAGTAGGAACAGAAATGAAGCAGGCGGGGCTAACTGTTGGAGATGTGTATTAAAAATCTCAAAATGTATTATGTCCTTGGTGAGCATGTCTCATAGATAGCCGTAGTTGAAAGAAAAATTACTTTGAGTTTGAATTAATATTTCTAGGGAATTTTAAAAAATGTAAAACAAGTTTTGTAAAATCATTTTTAAAAAAAATTAGGATTCTGCCATTTTGCTCAGATTTGATTGTAAAAATCATGTAAATCTATTAAATCACTGCCAAGATTTTCATGTAAGTTTTGAATTTGGGGATTTGGAATTTGATCTCAGAAAAAAAATCACAAAATCTATAGACTTTCTTCATAATTGTTCGAATTGAGCATATTTACAAAAATCCTAGAATCAGGAAATCTTGTATTATGTTAATTTGCTGAAAATACACAATTACAATAAAAATCCATTCATTTTCACAAATTTGACTGTTTTAGCTGACAAGTGTTTTCAATGTATGTGATTTTTATATTTATAAATCTCAAAAATTCTGAATAATTACTTTGGGCATGAATCACCTGCAATCTAGAATCTTAAAAAATTCTAGATTCTAGAACAATTAATTGTTACAAATTCGTTAAAAATATGAAATATCTTAAATGGTGGCTATAGCCCTCCCCTTGATATACAGTAGAAACTCACGGGCTTTTAGTTGCCAAACTATTTCATTTCAAATTTTCCCAATTTTTTCTGTTGATAAATCTTGAAAATTTTAATTTGAAAAAAGTCAAAATTGGCTTTTCACCATTTCCTTTAATAATGGAAAAAATGGAATCTCAAATTTCAATAAATAGGTCCCCAGTTGTTATGCTGTGTTTTTCATCAAGGCAGTGTGAAGTGTCCCAGATTGCCTTCTATAACAGTTATTGGGAATCACTGCAAATAAAGGGTGTTTGGTCAACTTATGTTGTGTTTCCACTGTATCTTCTTTTCTCTGGGAATGGAGGGAACATCAGTCAAAAAGTCATAAAAAAAGAAAAGGCAATAGCAATATTTTGCACCAAACTTGTGAAACTTTTCATAATTAGGTTAAAAAAAGTATTTGAATTGGGCCTCTATATATCATAGATGTTTTGGGGTTTTTTTCTTTCTTAAATCTGAATACAGTTTGGGACCAATATTTAAAAAATTTAAAAACGCTAATAAACTTGAATAATTTTTTGAAAACTCGAATAGTTGTAATTTTCTTAAGAAAAAAAAAGAAAATCACCAGAAAAAACTAGGCAAGTAAAAACTACCAAGTTTCTATAAAAGCCAATAGGAATTGTCTAAAGGTGGCCATACATGTTAAGATCCGCTTGCTTTGCGATTTCAGGCCCAATTTCAGGCCAGATGTTGGTCGGGCAGGCCCATCATTGCTGCCCCTACAAGGGCCGATAAAGGGACCAATATCGGCAGCTAGAATCAGCCCGTGTATGGCCACCTTTAGGGTGAAGACACACAGGGCGCTAGTAGCAGCTACTTGTCACAGCTTCTAAATGCCAGAAACTACCCTGTCATAGACAATACTAAGAATTGCCTCTGCTAAAACACACGTAGCAGGGGCGGGTCAAGCCGACTGGGCGCCCTAGGCAACCCGGACGGCCACCTCCCCCCTGCACCGCCCCCACACAACAGAGCATGCGCGCCAAAGCACACGCGAGGGGGGGGAGGTGTAGGGGGGATGCGATCTAATCCGTCATTGCCTCCACCGCTAATGATAAGCGGTGGGGGCAATGACAAAGTAGCACGGAATAGGGGTAAGCAGGAAAGGTTATCCTTACGTAACTTTTTTTCCCCAGTTTATTAAAACAATCAAGATTTTCAGATTCAAAATAAAAGGAAGAATGTGAATTTAGTTTGTGAGCAAATTTTTTTTTCATGACAAAATGCAACTGTGACTGTTCTGTCACTTTTTCTATTAAGCTGGTGCTGGGTGGGAGATAAAGCAGTGTGTGTTTTGTTACATTTGTCTCCCTGCAATCAAAGTTTTTCCCTCGGCCACAAAAATTGGTAAATCTGTCTTCTAATTCATCTAACACTGGGAGGCATATAATTAAATTTTTTAATTTGACAGTTTTGATGTTTTTCCCAGTCACTTTACAGAAATACTGGAATCAGCAAATCAAATCACAACACACAATTAGTGATGAGTGAATCTTTCCCGTTTCGCTTTGCCGAAAAATTTGCGAATCTTTTGAAACATTCGCGAAACTGTGAAAATGAAAATTGCGTGCTTCAAAAAAACAATTGTCGTGCGCATCAAGAATAATTGTTTTTTTGACACGCGGGCAACCATTTTTTTTTTCCACACCACATTTTTTCACCCATTTTACGAATAAATCCAACAGCAAAATGAGGAAATCTGCTGCGAATCCATGCCTGGCGAATAACACACAATCAAATAACTAAGCCACTGAACCTCTCTGAGATCAACCACATAGTTCAGCCCAATCCTGATGCGCAGATGTTCCAGCAGAGAGTTCATTCCCTGCCTGGGAGGCCCAGTAGTTATTTAACTGAGCTCATTAAAAGAAAACAAAATTATAGCAAATACAATAAGGCAAAATGAAAGTTGAGCGTTTAAGGTCATCATTGATGTAATCAGAGACTGAAGTAGCCTAGAGCGCAGAGAAAGGTTAGTGCGCTCAGCGGAGATTATCTGCAGGATATTAAGCCGGCTACATGGGTTCATCAATCATTACTGAGGCTTATCAGGTGCTGAGGCAATGTGTATAAAGGCTCGAGTATCTGAATATCTACACATAACATCTTCATGTCTGACCAGTTTGTGCATTCAGGGTATATTTATTGACATACATTATATACAGTTATTTTAATTCAAAGTGGGAAAGCTGCTGTTGGTTTGACAGTGTTTCCAGCTTTGCTTCTGCCTTTGCCCAGACAACGATGAAAGGGCCTAAGGCTTGAAGCTGGGAACATATTGAGTTCTCACAGTGTAAAGGAAACCAGCCCTCTACAAAAATAATACCTGCTGCATTCTGATTTTCATTCTTATTCACCCAGGGAACTGGGGATTCAGCTTTGCAGTCATTAAAGGGGAGCTATCATGAAACAAAATGTAATGTAAGCCTTATCTCATGGAAATAAGAAATGCTCTAAATATAAGTTTGGTTTCATGAGAGGGGGATAGTGCAGAGTAACTTTCATAAACAGCACAACATATTGAATTGATTGTATTTAACAATGTTCTTATTAATATCAGAGTAATAATACTTCTATGTTTTCTTTTGTCTATGGCTTGCCACAAAAACAGATCTTCCCACTCATACCTTATTTTTCCATATTTCTATGTGGAATGTGGTCTGTGCAGAAACCAAAAACCCATGTGGTTTGGTTAAAATCTTGGCTTGTGAAAATGGTGTAATGCTCTGACCAGACTTGAACCACAACCTCATGTGGCTCTCAGCTCTACAAAGCTTAACAAGTGGAAGTAGCAGAGGTTTAGAGATTTGGGGAAAATATATGTAACAGTGGAAATCTTCACCACCAACTTAAAGCAGAAGGAAAGGCTAAGTCACTGGGGCCAAAATGTTGGCACCCACAAGTGACGTACCTTTTACTGGTGCCCCTGTTAGGAGAATAATTACGCCAGGGTCTCTGGTTCCAGGGAAAGCAAACAACTTTGTGGCAGCAGTTTGGGCAAGGTCATTTCCTCTGTCCACCATAATGCCTCCATGCACAAAGTGATTCTGTACAGAGCTACACTTGCTACTGTTTCAGGCCGGTAAGGTCTCCAAATAATGCCTTCCTTAGATTTGACCAGATGGTTCAGTGTTTATTATATAATAATCTTAATAATAGTGCTCATCCAGAAAACTATTTGCCAGTTTCTTATGCATATGCTATACCGGGGGTCCCCAACCTTTTTGACCCTTGAGTCACATTTAAATGAAAAAGAATTGGGGAGCAACACAAGCATTCAAAAAGTTCTTGGGGTGCCAAATAAGGGCTGTGACTGACAGTAACATATTGCTCACGAGCCACTAGTTGGGGGGCACTGTGCTATATATATATATGCTTTCGGAGTTTATGTTTATGAATGCTAAACAGACTATAGCTAAGGTCTAAAACCCAAAAATTTGCAGGCCAGGCAACCATAGTTCTGTTACTTCTAACTTTCCAGTCAATCTCTTGTGTATTTAATGATTAAGCTGTAAAGTTTGGATGAACTCTAAGTCACATCTCTTTCCCTTTCATTGCCCTCTCCTTTCTACCTTTACATGCTCCCAACTTTATTTTTTCTGTTTCCTTTTTATAATATGTAATATATTTATAATGAATCCTAAGGATGTAATTTAATTCAGCCTTAATTAGGCATGTTATATATTTGCACAGTATGATGGTACTAGGTACTCGATAGATGTATAAAGCATTGTCAGTTTCATTAAACAGTTCTTACTCATACCTATCATTTTGTTTTGCCCAAACAGAGAATAATGAGAATTAAGCTACCCTAAAAAAAAAGAACTAGTACTATGCTGTATATTTATGTATAATTCTAAATTCTCCAGTGGAAAGTCTTCCACTTGTAGCCTCCCCAAACCAAAATTTCAGCCTCCTCCCTGTTGACTGGGCATAACAGACCAACAATGATTGAAGCAATATGTTGATGGGTAAGTCACCCTCATGGGTGCCAATGGTAAGTTGGGCAGTTACTGTAACTTCTTTAGGGGTTTTATGAAGTGTCCCGTTCTGTGCTTTTCAGGGTTAAAGAAGGAGACACAGAAAGACCATGAGATTACTAACAGACCAGCTCTTTCATCGCCTAAAAGACAAGCCCCATCAGCTAACAAGGTCCAGTCACCAGGTAAGAAAGAGGAGCATTATAAGAAGTTGGCCTGGAGCACCCTGTTTTTAATGAATATTTTGGAAGATTGAAAGACTTGCCTGTACAGTTATGGGACCTGTTATCCAGAATGCTCGGGACCAAGGGTATTCCGGATAAGAGGTCTTTCTGTAATTTGGATCTCCATACCTTAAGTCAGCTAAAAAATCAATAAAACAGTAATTAAACCCAACAGGATTGTTTTGCATCCAATAAGGAGTAATTATATCTTAGTTGGGATCAAGTACAGGTACTGTTTTATTATTACAGAGAAAAGGGAATCATTTAACCATGAAATAAACCCAATAGGGCTGTTCTGCCCCCAATAAGGGGTAATTATATCTTAGTTGGGATCAAGTACAGGTACTGTTTTATTATTACAGAGAAAAGGGAATCATTTAACCATGAAATAAACCCAATAGGATTGTTCTGCCCCCAATAAGGGGTAATTATATCTTAGTTGGGATCAAGTACAGGTACTGTTTTATTATTACAGAGAAAAGGGAATCATTTAACCATTAAATAAACCCAATAGGGCTGTTCTGCCCCCAATAAGGAGTAATTATATCTTAGTTGGGATCAATTACAACAGGGGTCTCAAACTTGCGGCCCGCGGGCCATTTGCGGCCCTCGGTACAATATTTTGTGGCCCGCACCAACGCCTTCTCAAAAGCAATGAATGGATCACGATTTTTATTGCGATTCAAAGGATAATGCAAGGCACGGCGGGCGGGAGCTGCTGATTGCGGAAATAACGTTATGCCATCATAACAGTTATTATGGGAAGACGTTCTGTGTGCACAATTAGCTGCTAAGGAGCTAATTGTGCACACAGAACGTCTTTCCATAATAACTGTTATGATGGCATAACGTCATTTCCGCAATCAGCAGCTCCCGCCTGCCGTGCCTTGCATTATCCCTTGAAAGCCAATTTTTTGTGAAATCCCTTATGCGGCCCAGCCTCATCCTGACTTTGCCTCCTGCGGCCCCCAGGTAAATTGAGTTTGAGCCCCCTGAATTACAAGATACTGTTTTATTCCTACAGAGAAAAAGGAAATCAGTTTTAAAATTCTGAATTATTTGATTAAAATGGAGTCTATGGGAGACGGGCTTTCCGTAATTCAGAGCTTTCTGTATAATGGGTTTCCGGATAAGGGATCCCATACCTTCCCATACCTGTACTACATTGCTGCCTCGCATGAATTCCATTGTTAAGCTGTATGGAAACCTCCTATGGAAGTGGTAGGCAGTCACTGACTAATTGCTCAGTTTGCTTTCATAAGTAGACATTTTAGTAGATCTCTAGTAGACCAATGGCTACAATGTAATTCCCTTGAAGGTCCTGCTTACCCACACAGTCACAAGTGGCAGATACAGGGAGGGGACACTTTAAACCCAACTACTTCAAAGGGGAGCATTGCTTGTAGGAACTGGCATCTGAAAATGTTCTTCTTGACCTGCAACCAGTAGAATTATATACATTTTAAGAAAACAGCTATGATTTCCATGGTTTTCCTGCTAAATTTTCTCAATTATCTTCCATTGCAAATTATGTTTAAATTACTATTCATTATGCAAATTACAGATGTTTTTAGTTCTTTGTATTCTGATATTCATTGACAGCTCTATACTGCCTAAAGCTTCTCTATGTTCATTAATGCTATATACATCTATATATTTGATCCATCCTTTATGCTTGGTAATTAAACTAGGAGGGCACCTATCAGCATTTTATAAAATGAGATTTCTCCGGGTTGCTTTGTTCTACATTGGCCCCTGTTTTGTACTTAATGGTTCAGCAGATTGTCCCTATTTAGTTGATGTATATACAGTTTAGTATATATACAGCAACAAGAAATCCTCTGCACTCACCCATTATCAATATATATAGGGCATTAAGAAGTTCTGGACATTAAGATGCCAAGAAATGCCCTCCCCTTTATGCAAAACAGGGATTTCAAGCTGGCCAACTATGTCAAAGGCATTCTGGCCAGTCCTACACTCACTTTAATCTGATTCATTAAGAATTCTGCTACTTCAATATACATTTTATACAGGGACTTTTGCCTGTAACATACTTGCTTTTAAGGTTAAAACCCCCTTTTATTGGCCCATTGGCGTCACCTGACTGTAGCTGGAATGGGTGGGAGCTACAATATGGAGCTGGCCACTGCTCCTGTATAAACTGTAGCAATAAAGGGAAAGTTGTGCTCACCACTAAATTTTAAACCATTAAGTGGGGGTGCAATGAGGCTGTGACCACAAAATTCCTATAGACAGAAACAAGAGGTCCCCTGCACTCACCCATTATTAATATATACAGTGGTTCTCAAAAGTTTTCTATAAATGTTCTATATTTTTATATGAATATGAGCTAAAAGAGCAGTTAAACCTAGTTAAACAAATGAAACAAAAATGATCATATTTGGTCATGTGTTTATTAAAAAAAGGTTCCATTAAGATATCTGCAAAAGTAAGTGAAGCCTTGGGACTATCATATAATTTGAAGGTGAAATCTGTGTTTGGTGGTTTCAGTCAATGGGATGACAATCAGGTGTGAGTGGGAAACCCTGTTTTATTTAAAGAATGGGGATCCAGCAAAGCCTGATCACACATACAACCAAGAAAAGCTGCACTCTATTAAAAAAGTGTTCTAGGTGGCACTAATGTGGCAAATCTATTGGCAGTAAAAAGCAAAAATGACTTTCCTTATTCTTTAATCCAACTGAAATGTTGACGAAAAACCTAAAACTGAAGCTGTTCTGTATGTGCAGGACTGATCAATGTTTACCGCAAATATTTAGTTGCAGTTATTGCTGCACAAGGGGGTCACACCAAATACTGAGAGCATGGACTATCAGACTGGCCAGACCTGGGATGAGTTTCGCTTGGCCATCTTGAATATATTGCAATACATGGACAAACAATCTTTGTTTTGTTAATATGATTTTATAATGGGTAAGTGCAGAGGACCTCTTGTCTTTTTTTATTCTTGATTATATATTTATATATATAAAATAAGATAAAGCTGTGTGTTTTGTTTATATGCTGGGGTGGTGATATGAAATGCTTGTTCCCTGTCTGACAGTTTCTAGTCAGCATATGCAGCAGATTATGGAGGACCTGGTGCAGAGAAGAGTGATTATTTTAGCCTTCTGTGCAGATTAGCTGCTTTGTGCTGTTCCAAGAATATCTGGAGCATTTCGGGCGGCTGATAGGCACGCACCTGTTTAAATAGCCCTGGCAGGGCCGAGCTGACCTTGATTGTCTTTAGCAGGATTTTGTGTTCCCGCTGTTAAAATTGCTCACCTCTTGCATTTGTTTACTGTCACGCCAAATGGATGGTTTGTTTTTCTGGTAGTGAGTAAAATATCCAACTGCTACTGCAAACCATTCCTGTGCTGAGCTCGCACTTCTGTATCTCTGTGTCTGTCTTCTCCAGGCTATTCCTGAACCAAAGGACAAAATGGGTTTCATCCATAAGCACAGTATATGTTAAGTTACCTTAAATATAAAGAAGGGAATAGCTTGGCTCTGCCCTGCAGGGCCCTTCCCATGGGAACAGAGACCAACAATGAATGAAGGACAAACAGGTTTCGATTGGTATTTTTCTGGGTTCATTGTTGGCCTCTGCTATTCAGCCACTCAGGATAGAATGAGATCTAGTGTCTTGTTAACACAACTGATTGTAGCCAGTGGCATAAATAGATGTTACTGGGCCCCACAGCAAATTCAATTTAGGGTCCCTAAAACATTAGTAAACATTAGTAAACTGACCTGTACCAAGATATATTGAAATTGCGCATTTATTTAGGGCCCTTCTGGGACCCCAACGCTTCAGGCCCCCCCTGCAACTGCAGGGTCTGCTTCCTCTATAGCACCCCTGATTGTAGCTAAGTCTCTCCCCTATCTACCAACCCTCATCATCATAAATGTTATGTTTATCTCAAATGCCCTCTAATTTATAAACAACCATACTATGTTAGTTTATTTATTATTTAAGTGCTGGAGGTTGTGGCAATGCAAACTATTAGAGGCTGATAGATGGGCAAGACATGCCCCCTCTGTTTCACAGCTTAATAGCTTCAGGTACAGCCCCCTCTATTACATCTGTGTCTATTCTCTATGATTCCCAAATAAACAGGCTGTGCATTATGGCTGGAGGTTGCCCCAGGCAGCAGTGCAGCTGGTTCCCTTTGCTGGTAGAGTCCATAGAGAAAGCCCACGTGGTTGTATGTAATGGAAGTGGATGTTTTGTTTTCAGATCCTACTATAAACATTGCCTCAGTATATGGCATTATGCAAACTGGCAAAACATAAAGAGGCAAATTACAGAGATTATAATTTAGAACATGTGGCCCTCCAGATGTTGTGGAACTACAACTTTCGGATCCCATCAATATCCATGTTAAGCCTGGGTTACACCTTACACGCTGTGTCCCCCTCCACCTTCTAACAGTACTTGGTTACTGTGAACCCCCTCTGAGTAAGTTACCCATGTGTGCTAATGAAGAGACAGTAAAATACAGACATATACACAGACTGAATGTAATTGCAGGTGCAAAGTTTGCTCCAGATTTAGTAATTTATCAATAAGAGTTTTGCTCTTTGCCCCTGTTATTCTCTTGCCCTTATTAAAGGATCAGCCATTTAGCCATAGTTCCATTAATATCTAGGACAGAATGTATGTTTCACCCCAAACCTCACTGACCTTTAAAGTGCCTGTTTAAACAAGAAGATCAAATTGGCATTCTCCCCAAATCTCACCCTCATTGACCTTTAAGGTGAGAAACTCTTGGTGTGACATTGAATTTAGGAAAGATTTTTATTCCAGGCATTTACAGAATTTGCATTTTACAGTATGTGTGAACTTCACTAGAATCTCTATGTTCAACTAAATGTCACTTTAAGCTTTTGCTATCGCATTAACCCTTTGTCACGCTGTCCAAGGAAAGAACCACATGGGATAAAAATATAGCACTGATGATGTGAAGGACTGCCTTCACATCCCTTTAAAATCTGTGTATATAAATGCATGGTACATGGCTTGCCTGCGGCACACTTCTCTGTCTATTGCTAATTATCCATGGAGAGTAAGCGTTTAATATGTGTCTAGTTTTATAGCCAGTCTAACGCTCGGGGGGAAATTCTCTGACAGTTGCAATCTTGCACCACTGTAGTCATCAGCAGCACCCTCCCTTCATCCGTTGGCTTTGATCAGTTATGTGTAGACATAGTACATTAATAATACAACAGTAGAGTCTATTAATATAGTTGAAAAGGTCTGGTCGGTCACTGCACTGGCGCATATTTGCTGCTATGTTTTTGGGCTTCTGCCCCAGCTTCCTGTTCTTAGACCCCTCTATGCAGGGAAAATGCCAAGTTGCATATGCACTGAACATAGAATTGAATTTGGCTGTGCCGAAACCTAGTTCAAAGGTCCCATTATTAATATATACAATTATTAGGTCTGTTATCTGGAAACCCATTATCCAGAAGGTTCCAAATTACATGAAGGCATCTCTCTTAGATTCCATTTTAATCAGGTAATCTACCTTTTTAATAATGATTTCCTTTTTATTGATGCCAATTAAGATATAATTCATCTTTATTGGAGGCAGAACAATCCTTTTGGGTTTAATTCATGTTTAAATGATTTTTCACTAGGCTTAAGGCACGGAGATCCAAATTACCAAAAAGCCCTTTATCCCGAAAACTCCAGGTCCTGAGCATTTTGGATACCAGGGCCTATACTTGTTGTAGGACTGTCCTATCCTATAGCCTTTTGCCTAAAATCCCTAGAATCTTCTGAAAGCCGGAGGCTCCCCTATGTCCTGGGAATTGTATCAGCAACTAATATCACCATATTGCCATTTTGTTACCATCTTATGCTCTCTGCTTTGTTCCTGGAATTTATAGCTCCTTCTGCCTACAAACTGCTGCTCTGGGATCTGTAGCAGTCGCCCCAATATGCTCCCCTTAGAGGCAGCTCTAATGATAGAGCCTGGAATGTACAGTACTAACATGGAGCTTTATATCTGTAGGTCAGTGACCTCCCTTCCATTCCTTAATCACATTTCAGTGTTGCCCCCTTCTTTGGCACACAAGATGTTAAGGCTTTGCCTTCGTGCTGTTCTTCCATTCCTTAATCACATTTCAGTGTTGCCCCCATCTTTGGCACACAAGATGTTAAGGCTTTGCCTTCGTGCTGTTATGTATTTATCACCTGCAGGGAAAAGCCTTCCCCAATGTTACCAATGTTACACAGCCACAACTGATTAATCACTGCACTGATGCAATACACACCAAATAGAGTAGCAGTGAGAGCTCTGAGATAAACCTCTGCTGAGTTATAATCTATAACCCTCTGAGTGAATCCGTTATCCTTGAATAGCCTTGCGTCTACCTCCTGCGGCTCGACTGAGCTTATCAGCCCATCCTGACATATGGAGGAACTGAGCCTGGCTGATTATCTGTGCTGATGCTTTCCTATTAAAATTTAACAAAGACAATTTGAGTATGACACTTCCTATAATGAGCTGTCCCCATATAAACAAAGCAGGGAGCAGCCAGGGGGGCTGTCAAGCTACTCATTGCGTCTGATGTTTTATCTCACTTGGCAACCTTGGATAACAAAGAAATACAATAGCAAAATGCTGATTGTTTATCACATCTCAATAATGATACTTATTATAAAGACAATATAAATAGGTTAATCTCTTTGCACTCCAGGTAATAAAGGACAAGGTAACTGTAAATCACTGGAGGGGTGATTCTAATTTGTTAGGCACCCCCCAGTGAATGGAATTGCTAACCTTGGCCACTGAAAAGATGACAGCATGGCTCTCTATAATCAGGCAGGTGCAGTTTTTAGAGAAAAGGAGCCCTGCCCTAGGGTCCACAATTAGCAATTGTATTCACCCCCAGTGATTTCTACTTTCCTAGCTCAGCAGTTGGGTGACTAAATGTAGTTGTAGCCTTAAATAAAGCTCCATTGTTACCTGGCTAACAGGCACAGCTTTTCATATCTTCTCCTCTCAGTGGTGTGAATATGCCATAAATGATGGTCAAGAAGGGCATGGCCAAAAAAGTCCAGTAATGAAAAAGTTTAGGTTTATATTTCAATCAGGAATAATAAGTCTTCTTGTATCAGGTATAGAACAATGCCATAAAGCCATACCGGTATCCCCTTATATTAGTAGGAACATGGAATGGAACTATATCACACCTACGCTTGTACAAATGGTCCCTATATATATATTTTTCTGTTGTTGTTCTGATGCATGGCTTTTCTATACACTAGGACACCCCAAACTCAGGCCGACTATCTCTAAGAATGGCTATGCTGCCAAGCCAGAAGTACAGTCCCGAGAAACCGAGCGTCAGGTCATCCAGAAGCTCAAAGAGAAGTGCGAGGAGCAAACAAAGAAGCTCTTATTGGCCAGAGAAGAGCTGAAGAGAGCGAGCTGTGGCTTTGCGGTCTTTGCCGTCACAACTCAGTACTTCTTTCAGAAGGTAAGATTACTCTCAATATTCACAGTCATTTTTGCATGATTTCAACCTCTGACTGTATAATACACAAAAGCCAAAAACCATATATCCTTATCAATATTGTCTGGCGATGTCGATTAGTTGTAATTAGAGCTTAGTGATGTCAACGTTCAGAATTACTGATACATGTATATTGTAAAGAAATAATGTTAAGGTAGCCATTTTCAAATTATCATAAGGTTAGTGGGCATTGAACAATTGTACATCTAACATTTTTTCATCCGACATTGGTCAAAAAATTGATCAGGTTTGAAAATTTTCGTTTGTTAACAATTAAATGTATTCATTGACCAATTGTTTGCAGGGCTAAGCAGGTAGCTGCCCGCAGTTTCCTAGCTTCAATTAGACAATATTACTTAAATCGGTTGTATATCTCTAATGGATAATGCAAAAAAAATTATATAGTGTAATAATATGTTGCTTGTATGTTTAGCAGAGGCTTATATACTGCCCAAAGGTCTCATCTGCCCCTTTGCCCTGTCCTAAATTCATTGCTGTATGGTTATATAACTGGATGAACTGAAAATTTAGACATGTGAAAGATCATGTTTGTTCATCCTCTCTGCTGTTCAACCCACACGCCTTCCTCAGGAGGTTGGTCTGAGTGGGCAAAAACATGTCTAGTGGACAAATAAACATTGACACTTCACACTGTTGAACCTTGAATACCCCCATTTAATTCTGTATTAGGCACTCCTGGGAAGTTGCTCTTTGAGTATGTGTTTATCCCATGTGTGTTTTATTTGCTTGGGGGGCTTTAGAGAAAGCAGATCAGAGATGGATGGACTTGTCTGAGAAATCTGATGTTGTCTCTTGGCGGAGGGGAGAAACAGCAACTCAAGTCTCTGCAGTAAAATCTAAGCAAAGTAAAGAGTAGAAACTCTTATATATAGAAGAGCAAATGTTGATTGTTTTTTTTTTTCTAATCTGTAATTAACCACGTTTCAAGTAAAATATGTAATTGCTAGAAACAGGGTATTGGCTACTATGTTAGGATTGTCTGTTTGGGGCTGTCCAGCTCTTATTGATTGACTTTTCTCAGTATTCCCTGACCTGTAATGATACCTAAGTGAAGCCTATTAGGAAATGGTGATCGGAGAGGTTTAGCTTTGTAGGTTACAGGGATACTGATGCACTCACAGCGTTTGGGGGATTAGATCACTGGGAACATGTGCTGAACAAGTGAATGCAGTTTGGCCGCTTATACATTGGTACAATGTCCCCATCCTGTCACTCATAAGCAAGTCACCACAATAGAGTCATCTTGTTACTTCCTGCACATACTGAGAGAGGATTTATCTGATAAGACTCAATGAGAATTTCATTTCTATAACTAAAACTAATAACTAATCAAAGCACACACAGATCAATAACTGGCAAATGTCATCAACAAAGGCCACATGGTTCACTATGAAAACAGACTAAGAACTTTCTGTCACTTACTGCTTTGCCATTTGTCTGGATTTAAAACCAGACCATGTATTTATATGTGTTAATCATTTACATTTAGTTACTTTTATATCTATCCATATAGGCCTGCAGGGCCCGCAGATTCCCCTTTCTTGACGTGCCTAAATATGCGCACCTGGGGGAGATGGTTGGGTGGGCGGCGGGGTGCCCCCGGTGGTTGGGAGGGCCCTGCACCCCCCAATCTGACCCTGTAAGTGAGTGAATAACGTGCTAACACTAACTGATGTATATGGGGTTTGTTTAATTTTTTTAAAAAAGATGAAAAAACAGTAAACAATACAAAAATACTTTAAAAAAATAAAAAATAACGAAAACAAAAAATATTAAAAGCTGCGGTTTTAAGAGTTCATAATAAAAGTTATGTTTTATAGTCCAGTCCTAAGAGGATGTTCCCTAATGCAAGTGTGTTCCACTGGTTGTTGTTAAGTGATAAAAACTAACAGTGTTTTGGTCAGTAACTCCCATTTGACAGCTGGAAAGAGTCAGAAGAAGAAGGCAAATAGGTCAAAAACTATACAAAATAAAAAATGACAACGAATTGAAATGTTGCTAAGAAATGGGCAATCTATAATATACTAAAAGGTAAATTAAAAGGCAAACTACCCCTTTAATAATATGTTTTCTCCTATATTTTTCCACTCTGTTGTTCCATATGTCTGCTCTCCTTGCATGAGTTTTACCCACAGACCAAGGGCTTCCCAAAACCTTTCATAAATGCTAAATACCTGCAAATAGGTGCAAATGCATATAGGTGGCACCTTTATATTTATGTCCTTTACAGTCGATTAAATACTCCTCTGCATTCGTTCTTCTACCTTAAATCCAATTATAAAGCATGAGTCACAGCTAAGTGGAAATAAAGCAAGCATGACTTCCCACACAGGATAATAACCGGACCCTGATCCCTCTGTATTTAGCAGTAAGGTATTTGTGGCCCGAGGGCATTGGTACATGAGTGGGAAGGTGAGTCTTGTGTGTACTTGGCCTTGCAGGTAACAAATAATAACATTAGCCTTGATGATGGACAGCGTGGCCCTGTTAGATATATTAGTCACTTTCTGGCAGTGTGAGACAAACATACTGCCTAATTAATCATTTCCACAATAAATACATTACCAGGGACTGTCTCAGTCTGTGGTACCATGTAGAAGAAGAAAGGGCTAATTAAGAATTAGGCAGCGTCTTTCTCTGCACTGCCTCCTAACGGCTTCTAATCACACACTGTAGAGAGTATGAACAGTATGCCAGGGACAGAATGACAGATTTGGCTTCTGAGATTTACATCCTAAATATATTTGTATTTTTTTAATTCAATCCAAATGTATTAACTTACTCTTAGGTCCTCTTTTTAAAGGGGACCTGTCACCAAGACATAAAAAGCTGTGTAATAAAAGTCATTTGCAAATTAAACGTGAAACATAATTCTTTTTGATCCATACCTGTGCGTCGGCTAGTTTTCTATTAACATTATACCATAATCCGAACATTCACAGCTCTAGACATGCAACCAGGTGGGGCAGGGACCTAGTCTAGTCAACCCCAGTCTTGGACGCTTGCCTTCATCCCTTTTTTATACTGACCATAAGCCTATGTAACCTCTACAGCATTGTGTGCTGCTTCCATCTAATTGTTGTGGGAGTTGGTCCTGAATGTCAGGCTTTAGGAGGCCAGTAAGAGCATTAGAATGCTCAGTTCAAGGCAAGCATGCAACCATTTAGGGCATTAGCACCTTCAAAGTTCTAGACTGTCCTACAACCAATCACAACATTAGAACCTTCACAGTTCTAGGCTGTCCTACAACCACCCAGAGCATTAGAACCTTCAGAGTTCTAGGCTGTCCTACAACCACTCAGAACATTACAACCTTCACAGATGTAGGCTGTCCTACAACCAATCACAGCATTAGAACCTTCACGTCAGAGCATTAGAATCTTTACAGTTCTTGGGTAACCTTACAGCCAATCAGATCACTGATAATTCAGTAGCCACTGAGCCAAATCCTGTCAGATTAGAAACCTGAAATAAAATGTGTGGGGACCACAATTCCATTGTGCACAGGATTGTCTGTGTGTTGTGTATCTCCATTCCCCTGCTAATGAATGTTCCAACTTTACAGTGTTTCCTTTACTACTAAAACATATTTCAAATGTAAAGAATAGGCAGAATACTGCAAAGGTCAGAACAGCCGATTTCAAATGAAGTAAGCAAATGTTCCCCCCAGCTCATCACTTCTAAACACTTGCTGAGCACTTCACAAAAGGAGGTAAAATCACCTGGGCATGTTAAGCCTTTCAGTCAACGCAGCATTTCTATGTGTGTGTGTTGACAAAGTGAAACGACTGCGTCCAGCCAATAATTCAGATGCAGAGCGCAGGGGAGATTGAAGGAGACAGCACAATAAATCCAGAAGCAAGAGACCGGTGCCAGCAAGAGAGATGACTGACAGCCAGATATTTTGCTGTGTGTCTGCTCGACGCTGACATTTAATAGCCGGGATAATATCTGACGTTTAGCATTTCCCACAAACAAGATAAGTTCTAGTATGGGATAATTAGGCGATGTTTCATTTCCAGGCCTTGACATCTTTTATGTGACAGTATAACATCCCTGTTTCATTTCAAGGTTTATACACTGAGAATGAAATGAAACTTTGTGGCAAACAGAAAAATATGTTTATTCAAAGAAAAGAATGCAAGCCACAGATCCAAAGCAACACAACCTGACAATAACAAGAAGTACAAGCCAAGGATACCAAGCAGCATAAGCCACAAACCCAAGCTATATTAGCCAGCTGTACAAGCAACACAAGTCACACTACTAAACAATAGTAGCCATTGATACAAAGTAACACAAGTCAACAATACAAGCAATACAAGTCGACAATACAGGTATGGGACCTGTTATCCAGAATGCTTGGGACCTGGGGTTTTCCCAGGTTTATGGATAATGGATCCATTACTTGTACCAATTTAATAAAAGCCAAGAATACAAACAACACAAGCCAGCAAACAAGCAACACAACATGACAATACCAAACAGTGCAAGCCAAGAATACAAGCAAAACAAGCCAATAATACCAAGCAACACAAGCTGACTATACAAATTAATACAAGCCAACAATAGAAGTAACACAAGCCGACAATAAAAGCAACACAAGCTGACGATACAAGCAACACAAGCTGACGCTACAAGCAACACAAGGCGACGATACAAGCAACACAAGCTGACGCTACAAGCAACACAAGGCGACGATACAAGCAACACAAGCTGACGATACAAGCAACACAAGCTGACGATACAAGCAACACAAGCTGACTATACAAATTAATACAAGCCAACAATAGAAGTAACACAAGCCGACAATAAAAGCAACACAAGCTGACGCTACAAGCAACACAAGCTGACGATACAAGCAACACAAGCTGACGATACAAGCAACACAAGCTGACGATACAAGCAACACAAGCTGACAATGCAGACAACACAAACTGACATGGCCAAGCAATACAAGACAATTTTACAAGAAACACAAGCTGACAATACCAAACAATACAAGACAATGATACCAAGCAACACAAGGACAGTGTTCTTCTATATGTGGATAGGCTTCATTTATACATTATAAGTTTGTGCTCCTGTACTTTATGCTGACAAAACAGCTGAGATTTGTAATGGAAAAAATATTTAAATAAATTACTTTCCAGAAATATGTGGTTTAATCGGCTAATATATATGCACTGGACAAAGAGGTCTGGAGCTTTAAATGCCCATTTAAGTGCTATAAATGCAGAAAATTATCTATTCTCAGCCGTGCACTTTAATAACAGCACAACAGCCATTTGCTTAAGCTGCACTTCTTCTAATGAGAACCTATGTGCATGATCCATTTGTCACTAAAGCATAGTGTACTGCACGTCTGGATGGGCTGAGGGCACCGGCTAAGTACTCCCAGATAAATGGCTCCCAGGGCACATTACCATGATACTAACACTTTGCTCTGGTCATTTAAAATGTGTCATTATTAGTATTATTAAATATATAAGCTGGGGTAAGGTGCTCCGAGCGACACAACCAGAGAGCATTCCAGTTTAGGCAACTGAAGAGTTTTGGAGGCAAGAATATTGCAACCCTTCGTTAGTAATAACACTGACACTTTCCTACAGCTATATGGACATGACAGGATCAAGTTCAAGGGGCAGTTTACCCCATTTTTTCAACACGAGGGCTTGTGCTGAACATACTTTTTACCTATTGATTTAATTAAGATATGTGTATCATTTTTGTTATTTTTTGCACTTGCAAAATCTGAAATATTCAATTTCCTTTTTCCCAAGCACAATCAAACCAAATCACCAGTCCACTAAGAAGTGCTCTGAGTAAACAAACCCCTCCCTTCCCCCAGCTCCAGTCTCTTAGGCTTTTAGATAAGGAGCAGCACAATCAAACCAAATCACCAGTCCACTAAGAAGTGCTCTGTGTAAACAAACCACTCCTTTCCCCCAGCCCAAGTCTTTTAGGCTTTTAGATAAGAAGCAGCACAATTCAACCAAATCCCCAGTCCATTAAGAAGTGCTTTGTGTAAACAAACACCTCCCTTCACCCAGCCTCAGTTTATTGGGCTTTTAGATAAGGAGCAGCACAATCAAACCAAATCACCAGTCCACTAAGAAGTGCTCTGTGTAAACAAACCCCTCCCTTCCCCCAGCCTCAGTCTCTTGGGCTTTTAGATAAGGAGCAGCACAAACAAACCAAATCACCAGTCCACTAAGAAGTGCTCTGTGTAAACAAACCCCTCTCTTTCCCCAGCTCCAGTCTTTTAGGCTTTTAGATAAGGAGCAGCACAATCAAACTTTGAAAAATCTTGATTGTGGACTAGCGGTCCACTTGCCAAGTTGGTGAATGGGAGACCTCCTATCCCAACCCCCTGCAGGTCTCTAGCACAAGCAGACTAGAAAGAAAGGTAAACTTTTTCATTAAGAAGTAAGATATTAAGAAAGATCTTGACGCTGCACATTAGCACGGGGAGAGCTGCTTCGGGAAATATTATAAAGCTAATGGTTAGAGCTCAGAATTTGGCTGCTTTACAAGGATCAGAGCATAAGAGTTGACCAGAAGGCAGCTGTAAGATCTTTTCATTAACCTTCTTTTGCATATACACCACCTGCAATGAAAGAAGCAGCAGAAGGCACCCGGGGAGGTACCTTTAATGTCTGAATGAACAAGGAAATCGTGCAGGTTTTTAGGACACTAAAAAAATTTAGCCTCCACCCCCTAAAAAGTTCAGAACATGTTCTTATTTGCTTCGTTATGGAAGGAGTCGCCTCAAGTGCTTCTCTAATTGCAGAAGATCTGTTCCACCGCCGACATGGGAAGACTTTGATGGAACAGAATTGGGACGAGTATGTTTTAATAAGAGAGAAGCAAAAAATGATGTTGATCATTATCTCACTGATCCCTTTCCATATAGTTATTATACTTTATTGTGTGCGTGCCATCCCTTTACTTCTCTCTGGCCTATTTAGGAAGACAAATCACAGAAATGATACATTGCTTTCCCCCATGTCAGCTCTCAATGACGATGATGTCATCACGCCAGGGGCTCGCCTGTGGGCGTATTTGTATATGGGCAGACCCGCCTGGAGACAGATAGAGGAGGTGTCTCGGTTCCTAAGACCATTGGAAATATGTGTATTCCGATGGTCTTAGGCGACCCCTGTGAAAGGGTCGTTCGACCCCCAAAGGAGTCCCGACCCACAGGTTGAGAACCACTGTTATAAGCGGCCATGAGTTTTAATCAGTACTTAGTCACACGATTCACTGAAATTGTGTATTATAACAAATAATGTACCCCCTGTTGTAAAATATGAGGATAGTGGAAGTCACCTCAGAGTTCCATGACCTGTATAAAAGCCCTTGGTCTTCTATATGACCATGGAACTCCTCAGTGACTTCTAATTTCCCTTATATTTTACAATAGGGGGTACATTATTCACTATATATTATAGAAGGGGTACATCATTACCTAAATTACAGAGTTTTACTTGTACTCAATGAGTTATACAGAGTGAGTTATATTACACTCTCTCCCTTAGGCAGTACAGAGCCAAATATAATAACAGGCCACTTCAGTTCACTCTAATAATCACAACTAAGGTGCAAGAAATAAACCGTATCCCAGCAGAGTAATGATTTCTCGGCTAATGGATAAAGAGCTCCAGGCAATGAAATAACATCAGTGCAGAAAGCTGTGTTGTGCAGGTCCATATACTAAACCAGGGCAAGCCTCGGCCAATGGCTATCTTTTCATGGCTTATTGAGACTACTGACGTGTATCTATCAACTATCTATCATCTGTCTATTATCTATCTATCATCTATCTGTCTATTATCTATCTATCTATCTATCTATCATCTATCTATCTATCTATCTATCTATCTATCATCTATTTATCATCTATATGTCTATTATTTATCTGTCTATCATCTATCTATCTGTCTATCATCTATCTATCTATCATCTATCATCTATTTATCATCTATATGTCTATTATCTATCTGTCTATCATCTATATATCTATCTATCTATCTATCTATCTCTCATCTGTCTGTCTCTATCTATCTATCTATTTAAAAAATAGTCCATAGGGTGCACACCATTTGCAGCAACAAAACCAGGGTGCTAGTACAAAAAAAATGCACTGGAACAAGGACAGCACTCCTAGGATTTAAAGAATTGTGAGCAAAATGTAAATGCAAAAATAGAAAGGTTTATTACTCAACGTTTCGGTCTCACACAGAAACCTTCATCTGGAGTGAAAAACAAACACCCTATCTATTTATATATGACAAGTGGGAACAACTTTGACAGTCTCAGCTTAAGATAAAGATGGGCAAAGTATGTGGGGTCCCAGCCTGGGAGTTAATTATGGTGAGTGATTGTTGTTATTGTGGGTATCAGTGTAACTACAAAAGGGTGGCTGTTAATGTTCCCTGTATGTCTATGTAACTATGTAATGAGATGTGGGAGGCTGATCAGGTACTGGACCATATAGAGGGTGCTAAGTTGAATGCATTCCTCTGCCTTTTCTATTCTCTATGAATTGCGCAGAAGCTTCAATTAATTTCTAGACAAGTGGAAAAGTTATTAGTTATTAAGTATTAGTGTGTGAGAAGGATCAGCTTTTCTATTATACAACAAAAAACGGATTTTTGGATGGCACAGTTTTGGAAGATTCCCTGTAGGCGGAGGAAGAATTTCATTTAACATTGATGCTTTGCATTTGTGCTGCTTGAAAAGGGCATGTGTGACATCTACTGGTGAACAAGTGGAACTGCATTGTCTGGGAGTTCATTGTGCCTGTTTCCTATGATGGTTTTATAGGCAGAGAAAGCCATAATGTCCTACCATCAAATATTGCTCCTGTTCTCTTTGTGGCGTATGTAGCTGCCCTTCCTAGCCCTCTGTCTCCTCCTCAGACCTTGGTTTTATTATGGTTTTCTAGAGACTCTTCAATAATCTTTGTGTAGTACAACAGTTTTGACTTCTCCATAGATTGCTATATACCTTTGCTATATACTTGTTTAACTGGGCACATCCACATATCTATCATTTTACATTTATCAAGTGTCAACATATTCCACTGTGCTGTACATTAGGCTCCATAACTATTGCCCTACTGATTAACTGATGCATATTTTTTGTTTTTGCAAATATTATTATCTCCCCAGGCAGTAAAGCAATAATTAATGATTTACATAACACTGATCATGTATTTCCATAATCCATGTCTATTTCCAGGCACTATTGTGTTAAATCTATTGGCAGTAAAACGACTTTCCTTCTCCTTTAATGGCACTCATTGGAAATGATGCTAATATGCTAGGCACTACTTGCCCCTGATTTGCCCCTACATGACGCACAATGCCCTCAGTTAGACGTATGAGCCTTCTAGTCTCCGTTATCTACACATATTGTAATATTTGGGAGCTTCCACCCTGCATACTGTGACAAGACAATGATAAAATACTTCCCATATCGTCCAGCAAAAGTCTGCCCCCCAATGGCCAAATGATGATAAAGAAGTGCTTGCTTGCTAACCTGAGCCATCACTTTCCTCTCTCGGATACTGGCATTCCCTAGTTTCACTCAGGAGGGAGAAGCTTGTTCTTTTCATGCTCAGGCGCTGTCCGTGGTGCTAATATAAAGGGGTTCTTCCTTTTTTCTGTACCCTGGGCGCCTAGTATTATTATTATTACCCTTTGTATATCACCAACATGTTCTGCTGCACTTTAAAAAGATTATACATTAGTCCCTGACCAGCAGAGCTTGCAATCTAAAGGTCCTATCACACTAAGCCTATGGTCACTTTTATCAGGAGCCAATTTTTTGATGATTGAAAGAAAACTCTCCTCCAATCAGCACGCAGCCAGTAACTTATTACAGGACATTGATAACACCGGCCCTTTATATCCTGCAGGAGCAAATGACTTGCTTAGAAGAACTTCATTAAAGCAAATTAAATTTTACATTTTGTGCCTTCAGTCTTGGAATTCACAACCATAGCAAGCAGGCACCATTTTGTGGACATTGTTATTAAGACAAGCTTTATATCATGTTTCTGTGCCAAAATGGGGGGCTTGATGCCCATGCACTGGCTACACAATGAGATGGTGAGGAGGGAGTGGGAATGTAAGGGGTGCAGTGACATCTAGGAAGGGCTAAATGGAAAGTGAAAGTAATTGTCTGCCCCGCCTCTATTCCTAGGGCAATATATGATTGACAGTTGGGATTTTGAAATCCCTTTATAGTGGTTATGAATGTGTTAATAAAAACAGGAATTTGGGTTTCATGTGTAACTTGAAAAGGACTTTTATTATGCAGCTTTTGATGTCTGGGTGACAGGGCCTGGTGGAGTTGCCACCTACTTGTCCCCCCCCCCCCCATGCCGTTTTGTAATAAGTCCTTGTAATGAATGGCCGGCTGCTGTGGTTGAGCTGCACTATTGATTTAGCTCTTATCTGCTTTACAATTAGCTGTATAGTCTGTAGAAGGCATAGCATTAAGCCCACATCTATGCATTGTTAGCTCTTGCCTGACATTTGCTGATCTAGTAAGAATCACTGGCAGCTCTAAAGGTGCAGGGAGAGAGACACTGATTCCCTTACAGGTTACTGAACTGGAAATACACAGGCCATTGGCACATGCAATGCATACTGTCTTCATTTTAAAGGGGAAGTAAGACTTTATCTTATATTGCATGAGCTTGCAATGGTTGAATGTGGCCACGTATGATGTGGCACTCGTGTTCCCCTGCTTACATGACCAGTTTAGGCACACAGTGTACCTTGTCATTAGCGTGTCCATATGGATGCAAGGAAAATGTGTCAGTCGCAGGAGAGAAGGCCCAAGAGCAGATTCCGTTCCCAGTGATTTCTAACAGGAACCATTTCCAGAATTGGATCACCGGTCAGCATAGATACATTCTAGTTGTTCCATTTGGACCCAAATCTTTTCACAGAATTCTATTCTTGAGTTTTGGGGGGGGGGGGTTCCTTATTGCTGAAACAATGTGCTTCTTAGCTGCTAATGCCGAGACCATAGGGGTTGCCATGGTAATAGCTTACAAGAGCATGAGGGAGAAATAATAATCAGGTGAAAAAAAGAATTATCCAAACAATAACAAAATATAGGCAGATGCCAGTAATGCATATAGGCATGGTTACTATATAAAGGGGCATTTATAAACCAAGTGCGGCCACACTAACATGGACCCAAATGTTGCACATACTGATGCCATTCATTAGAAGCACTTGAATCCGTCCTATTAATCCCCAAGTAAACCCTGTAAAATAAACTTGTATCCGTCCTGCCAGGGCACCTATTGACATAGGGGAACTCTGTAGGTAATACTAGGGTTCCCATAGTGGGGTGCAACAATAGGCACAGAAGAATTGTGCCTAATGCTAATGGCATCTTAATGTTACACATAGGAAACAACGTAAAGATGTTGGGCGCCACTTGCCCCTATTTGCCCCCACGTGACGCACAATGACTTCACTTTCCTCTCTCAGCTACTGGCTTCCCTAGTTTCACTCAGGAGCTCGGGCGCTGTCCGTGGTGCTAATATAAACTTCCGGGGTTTTTCCTTTTTTCAGTACCCTGGGCTCCTGGTATTATTATTATTGCCCTTTGTGTAATGTAGACATATATACCTTTGTATGATCACCAATCAGTCCCTGCACTAGTGAAGCTTGCAATCTAAGGGCCCTATTACTCTCATGCTTTGGTCACTTTATCAGGAGTCAGGAAACTCTCCTCCAATCAGCACGCAGTCAGCAATTCACTACAGGACATTGATAACACCAGCCCTTTATATAAAGCAGGAGCAGAAGTATTTCTGCATTAAGGATCTAAGCTACCGTACAGGCTGAGCAAGTTGGAGGAGGGTATCTTTTTATTGGAAACGGCAAAAATCAGTAAAAATGGCATCAGACAATGGAAAGTTTAATTTTATCCCTCAGCCTTGGCAGCAGATAAATGTAATGCCGAATGTTCCTTTGCTTAGAGACAAACAGGCAGCCGCTGTGTCGCTCTCACTCGGGGATTCCTGTTGGGGCAGCGAGGAAGCCGACATGCGCTGCGACAGTGAGGACATTTTTAGTATAAAGGAATCCCTAGTGAGCAGGAACATTCCCTTTTTACCTTTCTGTTGAATTCAACACTGCCCTTAATATACTGTATGAGCCAATAGCAATGTATATACATTCTCAGCGCATTTGGATTACAGCAAATACATTGCATGGGATAAAAGGCAGAAAGGCAGAGATAGACTGCACAAGATTCTGCTTCGGGTTTAGCTAAAAGTTGGCTTTTTATAAAAGTTACAATTTATAAAGTAGAACACTGTTAGAAGTGTGCCTTCTGCTTCCAGCTAGCTGCCTAAAAATAAATCTAGATCAAGGATTCCTAAAAGCGTGAAAGAACTGTACACATTAGAGGGGATTATAGGCAGATGGGGGATGTTCTATTTTTCACATAAAAACGCTCAGCGCACCAGAGCCCCCCCCCCCCCCTTTAGATTAGAGGAACGGAGCTTCCATTTGAAGCAGAGTAGGGGGTTTTTCACAGTGAGGGCAGTGAGGTTGGGGAATGCCCTTCCTAGTGATGCTGTAATGGCAGATTCTGTTAATGCCTATAAGAGGGGCCTGGATGAGTTCTTGAACAAGTATAATATCCAAGGCTATTGTGATACTAAAATCTAAATCATCTATCATCTGTCCAAACCCCACCCAGTTCCCATTCCCTTTGCCACCCACAAATTGCTTTTATTTTCTTGGGACCCCACCTCTTGGTACCCCCTGCACTCCCCTGATGGAGACCCTTATGAAATTTGTGTAAAGGAAAATATGCACCCTGCTGTTTAATAATGGTACACACAGGAGTTCCATGACCATATTATACAGGCCACACACCTCCAATGTGACTTCTGAGTTGCCATGTCCAGCAGGGCAGTCTGACAGATCTTCCAGGCACTTTTATGGTCCCCAGCCTGATTAACTGGGGGCAAGAGTAAAGTTGCTGGGTTGGGTTGAAGTGTCTCCCTCCTCTGATGTTGGCTTAATTGACTGCTTGAGTTTTGCAGTTATACAGTGAAACGTTATATTATACATACACCGTTTCTTGAGAAGACCATGAAATACTATTGACCAGTAATGTCCGGAGACACCTGTAACCCCAGTTGTTATTTTAGTAGTGATGATTCACATACATAGGACTGGGATAAAGCTGCCTTATGTAGATAGTGACAAGGAGCCAGCCTCTGATAGGGACTCAATAAAAATGCTGCCATGTTGATGGACGAGGGGAGTTTTACACAACAATGCGCTCATCAGAAGCAATAACCACAGCAATATGTTAATAAACAGTGTGGAATTTTCACAGACCATCTACCTAATGGATGAAAAAAGTGCTATCAAAGCTCTGGGGAAGCTGTAGACTTTAAATGAGGCATTACCCGGCGGAGTTTATCCACTTCCAATAAATGCAGTCTGGTTTCTGGATGCTATTAACTCAGCAGGATACTAGCAGAGTGACTCGGGCACTTTGTTAAAGAGTATTTGGCAAAAGTTTGTTGTTCTGGTTGTTCTGCACCCACCCGTCGGTACTAGTGAGCTGAACATTAACACTGTATGTCTCTAATGTGACCGTCTCAACAACAGAAGTACAGGTTAACATGGCCCAAGTCAGATGGGCAGCACTCCTATGGTATGGGGCATTTTGATTGGTGCTTCTTAGTAACAGTGGTGAGCATGATGAGAGTCTCTGCAGACGCAGGTTTTTAAGTATTAATTAATAGTCATGGACCAGTCACAGCACTTGTTACGAAATAATGGCGAAACTATAGAGGAAGCAGATCCCATGGTTGCAGGTCGGGGGCCAGAGGGGCCTGGAGTACAACGTCTGCTTCCTCCATAGCCGCTCTCATCGTGCCCGAGTCTTAGTATATGCAGGAGGTGCCCATAACTTCAGCGCAACAACCGGGCATGATAGTGACAGTAGGGCAGGGTGACAAATGGGACCTATTGTTTGGAAACCCATTATAGAGAGAGCTCCAAATTACTCAATTTTAATCAAATTATTATATTTTTGAAAAAAATGATTTCCTTTTTCTCTGTAATAATAAAACAGAACCTTGTACTTGATCCCAACTAAGATATAATTACCCCTTATTGGGGGGAAGAACAGTCCTATTGGGTTTATTTAATGGTTAAATGATTCCCTTTTCTCTGTAATAATAAAACAGTACCTGTACTTGATCCCAACTAAGATATAATTACCCCTTATTGGGGGCAGAACAGCCCTATTGGGTTTATTTAATGGTTAAATGATTTCCTTTTCTCTGTAATAATAAAACAGTACCTGTACTTGATCCCAACTAAGATATAATTACCTCTTATTGGGGGCAGAACAGTCTTATTGGGTTTATTTAATGGTTAAATGATTCCCTTTTCTCTGTAATAATAAAACAGTACCTTTACTTGATCCCAACTAAGATATAATTACCCCTTATTGGGGGCAGAACAGCCCTATTGGGTTTATTTAATGGTTAAATGATTTCCTTTTCTCTGTAATAATAAAACAGTACCTGTACTTGATCCCAACTAAGATATAATTACCTCTTATTGGGGGCAGAACAGTCTTATTGGGTTTATTTAATGGTTAAATGATTCCCTTTTCTCTGTAATAATAAAACAGTACCTGTACTTGATCCCAACTAAGATATAATTACCCCTTATTGGGGGCAGAACAGCCCTATTGGGTTTATTTAATGGTTAAATGATTCCCTTTTCTCTGTAATAATAAAACAGTACCTTTACTTGATCCCAACTAAGATATAATTACCCCTTATTGGGGGCAGAACAGCCCTATTGGGTTTATTTAATGGTTAAATGATTTCCTTTTCTCTGTAATAATAAAACAGTACCTGTACTTGATCCCAACTAAGATATAATTACCTCTTATTGGGGCAGAACAGTCTTATTGGGTTTATTTAATGGTTAAATGATTCCCTTTTCTCTGTAATAATAAAACAGTACCTTTACTTGATCCCAACTAAGATATAATTACCCCTTATTGGGGGCAGAACAGCCCTATTGGGTTTATTTAATGGTTAAATGATTTCCTTTTCTCTGTAATAATAAAACAGTACCTGTACTTGATCCCAACTAAGATATAATTACCTCTTATTGGGGGCAGAACAGTCTTATTGGGTTTATTTAATGGTTAAATGATTCCCTTTTCTCTGTAATAATAAAACAGTACCTGTACTTGATCCCAACTAAGATATAATTACCCCTTATTGGGGGCAGAACAGCCCTATTGGGTTTATTTAATGGTTAAATGATTCCCTTTTCTCTGTAATAATAAAACAGTACCTTTACTTGATCCCAACTAAGATATAATTACCCCTTATTGGGGGCAGAACAGCCCTATTGGGTTTATTTAATGGTTAAATGATTTCCTTTTCTCTGTAATAATAAAACAGTACCTGTACTTGATCCCAACTAAGATATAATTACCTCTTATTGGGGGCAGAACAGTCTTATTGGGTTTATTTAATGGTTAAATGATTCCCTTTTCTCTGTAATAATAAAACAGTACCTTTACTTGATCCCAACTAAGATATAATTACCCCTTATTGGGGGCAGAACAGCCCTATTGGGTTTATTTAATGGTTAAATGATTTCCTTTTCTCTGTAATAATAAAACAGTACCTGTACTTGATCCCAACTAAGATATAATTACCTCTTATTGGGGGCAGAACAGTCTTATTGGGTTTATTTAATGGTTAAATGATTCCCTTTTCTCTGTAATAATAAAACAGTACCTTGTACTTGATCCCAACTAAGATATAATTACCCCTTATTGGGGGCAGAACAGTCCTATTGGGGTTATTTAATGGTTAAATGATTCCCTTTTCTCTGTAATAATAAAACAGTACCTGTACTTGATCCCAACTAAGATATAATGAATCTTTATTGAAGGCAGAACAATACTATAGGGTTTATTTAACGTTTCAATTATTTTTTGTAGTATGGACAAAATAAAAAAAGGACCCGTTATCCAGAAAATCCCTGAGTATTCTGGATAACACATGCTATACCTGTACTAGCATTTTATATCAGTCTGACCTGTAGCCCTTCAACCACAGTTCAACTCCCAACATCTGAATGCTTTAGAAAGGTGCCAGCAGTTTGTGCCCAAGTCAGGTAGGTCATTTATAAACACTGGGCATATTTTCCTGTGGGCAGGAACCCATGGTGACCAATCAAATTGCTTCATACATTGTTCTACCTGCAGCTGGCTACATTTGCTTATTAGTTGCTATGGGTTACTGCCCGTGGGCAAATTTGCCCAGTGTTGATAAATGAGCCAATGAAGCCCCACATCGTCGGTTTTCTTCACAGGTACCACTACTTCTAACAACAAGCATTTATTCCAGTAAATGATATTTAATAATCTTTTAAACCACGGCCACTTTGAATGTTTAATGCTCTTGCCAACGTAGGCAAAGCTTAATCAATATCCTGCATAAGAATAAGCAAAATCTCCCATATTCTAAACCCCATTATAGGTTGGTCTGTGGTCACTGAGTCTGACCAGTCTGTGGTCACCTCTACCTGTCTGCATGATATACACACTAATTAGATCCAATGGGCCATGGGATTAACTCTTTCCCTTCATCATGAGAAGAGGGTAATTATTTGTGACAGGCCAGGTAACCCCCTACAGAGACAGGGCTTTAAGCCTTTGTTTGTCTGACCATGTGTGTTGCTAAGCTGCTTATAAGAAGGTGCTAATACATCTGACAAGGCAGATTTGCAGTTATTATATAGATATACACAGACGGGGTGGGAGTATTGTCTGCCCATTAGAATGATCTTACACTGTATGTATTACAATACAATAACAGCTGTGGGTATGAAATCTATTATCTGGAATGCTTGGGAGCCTTTTCAGGATTATTATCATAATGCAGAGCGCTGTTCCTTAAAGGGATGGTTCACCTATTCTAAGCAACTTTTCAATTGGTCTTTTTCTTCTAATCCTTTGCAGCTTTTAAATGGGGGTCACTGACCCCAGCAGCCAAAAAAATATTGCTCTGTGAGGCTCCATTTTATTGTTATTGTTACTTGTTATAACTTATTTTTATATTCAGGTCCTCTCCTATTCATTTACCATCCTCTTATTCAAACTGTTCCCTGGTCTCTAAGGTAATTTGGACCTTAGCAACCAGATAGCTGCTGAAACTATAAACTGCTAAGCATAAAGTGAAATAACTAAAAAACTACAAATAAAAAATGAAGACCAATTGCAAATTGTCTCAAAATATTACTCTCTGCATCATGCTAAAAGTTAACTCAAAGATAACAACCCCTTTAAGGCCAATACCACACCCGGCACACTTTAACCTAGGATTGTTTTGCTTGGTGCATTATTCACCATATAAAATTCAGTTAATTCCTCTGCGGTTTATAAGTACAAACCCCCAACCTGCAACGGCAGAGCATTCTAAAAATCAATGCCATGTGTGTCGGTGCTGATCAGATATATAGTGGTTCAGAGCTGCTTCCTGTGCTGCATTAATACTGTCCTCCCGTCCCAACACACTAACCCCCCCCAAACCTGCCACATAAGCTGCAGGGTTCAACATTTTTTAAAAGTACTCTAAAAGCCTATAGGATTGTATTGGGTGTTTGAGGTATGAACGTGACAGCTGCTTCTATTATCTTTAAAAGCCAAATTTCTGGTTATTGCTAGAGCCCAGCATCGGGTTGGGTACCCATGGGCTGAGGGTAGGACCTGCGGGTGAGTGTATGGGTGCTGGCTGGAAGGTCTGCAGGCGGGCTGGGTCACAGTTCTCAATATAAACAAGTTTTACTCCTTTAAACTATTTTTCCTTTTTGTTTTTAACCCCCCCCTACTTCTAATGACGTCACTTCTGGTTTGCAGCAACAGCCTATTCAGTTAAATGGTGGGCAGGGGGTTGCGGGTCAGGTGGCTGGTAAGTAAAAATGTGGGTTGCACATCTGGATCAGGGGCTGGTTTCAAAAATTGTTCCTGCACTATTTGGGGGTACCCCAATACTGTACCCTGCTTGAGGCAGAGATGTTGCCAAAGTGCCAGCAACACAGGGCAGAAGGTCTGAATCATAACTGTGCATTATAATTGGCCCTCATTGGCCACCCTGTACTAGCCTATAGTAGCTAAGGAGATTGGTGCATGCTGAACTTCTGAGAGAGAATTCAATATCAGGGAAGCCACTTTTGTAGGTGGTTGACGTGGCCTGGGGTACGGTGTTTAAGATATGGGGCACGTGGTGTGAGGGGAAATTATTGTCACCTTTTTTTTTTTTTTTATAGCAGGCCTGTTACTGAGAATATACAGAGAAAATACACTATTTATATATAACGTACACTTAAAGAGGTCACCAGTATGACTACAGCTCCCAGCAGCCTTTGTCACTGATTAAGCCACACCCCACACTGTATATTCTATGAATCACCCTGTTACTGTGGGTGTTACATCCTATGGAATCACCCTGTTACTGTGGGTGTTACATCCTATGGAATCACCCAGTTACTGTGGGTGTTACATCCTATGGAATCACCCTGTTACTGTGGGTGTTACATCCTATGGAATCACCCTGTTACTGTGGGTGTTATATCCTATGGAATCACCCTGTTACTGTGGGTGTTATATCCTATGGAATCACCCTGTTACTGTGGGTGTTATATCCTATGGAATCACCCTGTTACTGTGGGTGTTATATCCTATGGAATCACCCTGTTACTGTGGGTGTTATATCCTATGGAATCACCCTGTTACTGTGGGTGTTATATCCTATGGAATCACCCTGTTACTGTGGGTGTTATATCCTATGGAATCACCCTGTTACTGTGGGTGTTATATCCTATGGAATCAGTTTATGTTGGGGGCAGTGCTGCCCCCTTACCCTAAGCCGATAGCTTGAGATGATCCTGTTCCAGGTCCGGTGGCCTCTTTGCCTAATTATTGGCAGTCTCTCTCTCTCTCTCTAGAAAATCAATTCCTCATGTGGTGCAACAAGAGACAAGAGCCCAACATCGCTTCCTTCTCCAACCCATTATGGCAGCGGTGCCTGACTCCAGCCCCAGCGCAGTGTAATTCATCATTAATTATTGATAATGTGTCCCACAATGGACTCCCGTAGTGCTGGAACTGTGATTAATGGCACCCAATTGCAGGAATGTGCCCTGCTAGCCTACTTACAGCTCATATGGAATAGGATTAAGCGACACATGAAATCAAAGTGACATATGGCCTTAGTGACACATGACAAGCCATCAAGTGATTGCATCTGCTGAATGAAATTATATAATTGATGTATCCAGTTAAAAGGATGCTTTTATAATTTAACCACTAACTTCACATAGACATGTTGCCATAAAGCAACAAATAAATATTTTCTTACATTCTTGAGATTTCACTTTATCTCACACTATGGTGCTCCCTTCTCATTACTCCCAAGCAATTCCCCAATGAGCACCCATTCATTAAGCACATCCCCCCATTCACCAATGGCCATTGAACCATTTAAATGCCCTTTTTTGGGTTTCCATAGTAAATTAATTAAGTTTCTGCCCCAAATAATCTCTCACCCCCTGCAATAGTGGACTGAGCTAAATGTACCACCTTTGCCATAAAGAAAGGGGGCATAGTATATAGAAAATTAGATACCATTGTTGATAGATAAGTCATAGGAAAGTAAGTGGACTTTTAAATTATTTGCCTGTACTGTGTGTCAGGGATAGACAACATGGGTTATTTGGTTGCACAACTTTGGAATATGGTACCTGCAGTTCTGCCTGTGTTGCCCTATTACTACTCCCAGGGGGTCATTTACTAAGCAGGGTGCAAAGTACAAATAATGGGAGTAACCTGCCATGGTTTTGTACTTTGAAGAGTTGCCACAGTTCTCAGTGCTCCAGAATGAAGCACCAAAACCTGCATTTGCCACATGAATATGTTGCCATTTAGCCACACTGTATTCATGAGAGGCAGGAAGGGAAACACAAATAGGTGTGCTCCTAACAAGCAAATTAGGGAGTGCCTTGCACCCTTACTTCACTCTGCACCTAATGCTTTTCAACATGATGTTATGTGCTAGCCCCAAGGCTCAAGTGCTCTTTAATTTAAGCTTTTGTGCCCCTTAATAGTCTTGCACTTGCATTCAGGGTCAAATTAAATAAGGCACGTGGGGGTCCATTTTGGATTGCAGAGACCTGCAGTAGTTCTTCAGAGTGCAAGCTGAAAGACATGGCAGATTGTGGCACTTAGTAAATAATTACCAGTGACCCCTCTACACCAGTGATCCCCAACCAGTGGCTCAGGGGCAACATGTTGCTCCCCAACCCCTTGGATGTTGCTCCCAGTGGCCTCAAAGTAGGTGCTTATTTTTGAATTCTTAGCTTGGAGGCAAGTTTTGGCTGCATAAAAAACAGAGCCTTCTATAGGCTGCCAGTCCAGATATGGTCTACTTAATAAACAATCACAGCCCTTATTTGGCATCCCAGGGACTTTTTTTTAATTCTTGTGTTGCTCCCTAAGTCTTTTCACATTTTTGGCTCATGGGTTAAAAAAAAAAAAGGTTGGGGATTCCTGGGTATTCTCCAATTTCTTGATGTCAAATTTGTGGCTGAACCTCCCACTAGGTGTCCCTCTTCCCTACCATTGTGCCTGGAGCTTGGGAGCTACAGGTTGGAGACCAGGTATCAGTTACAGTCTCTTTGTTTGCAAAATTGCCCAGGAGAGTGGATACATTTTATCCTAAGCATTCGATGGGGGAAGCCTTGTTACTATTATATATTAATGTTTCCTCCAAGGGACAGAGTGTCTCCTGTCAGAACCAGCAGCACCAGGTCTGCAGCTTTTGTTCCTAAAACCATTAGTATAACAGTTAAAATCCCATAGCAATGAACAGAATGTGGTTGAGTTTATACGTATTAAGCTCTAAACTCACATTTTGATAAATCTGCCCCTTTGTGTGGATTTATTATGCACCAAAGGCAACCCTGGCATTCTCGACTGCTTTTCTCTTGGCACCAATATGCTACTGCCTCTTTAAATGAGAAGCCCATGCTGATGTCATGCAGAATAGTAGCACAGAGAGAGCAGCCAGTGTGGCTGGCATGGGGGTGCCAGGCAAGCGGAGGCAATCAGTGTCCCTCATTCTGTAGCAATGGATCAGCAGCAGTGTCTGCCCCTCCCCTGAGCCGGCGGCTGCTCTCTCTCCCCTGTGCCTAAGCAGCTCATCCAGCCAGACAAGTGAGCAGAGCCTCAGCCTGCAAGAGGAGGAGGAGGAGGAGGAGGAAGGCATATGGAGACCACCGCAGTTTCTCCTTAGGATTTGCCACCAGCCAGCCCTCTGAATGAAGCTGCCGGGATGGGCCAGTGTTGCTGCAAGCGTTGTCTTTGCTCTCCTTGTCTGGACAAAACGGTACCTCCTTCCCATTTGCTCTTCTATTGCAGGGACTGAAAGGGCAGTAGCAGCTCTCTAACATGACTGTCTTCTCCCCTGGCTAGCAGTGCCACCAGATAGGCAACCCTCACTGCTTCCCAGGTTGCCAGACAACAGTTGGTTGCACACAAAGCTGCATGCTGTATAGTGTGTACAGGGGGAAGCACACAATGTGCTCTCATCCTATTGTTTCCTATTCTCCTTATCTGTCATTGTTCTGCAGCGGAATGTTTAGCTCTGGTCCTACTCCCGGCATCCTTCAAGGCTGTCAGGGGATGATGGGGCGTGTAGTTCCTCAGCAGCACAAAGGCTGCTTCTAATAATATATAGTTCGGTCTTACAGTAACTTTATATGATTAGAATTGTATTAGCTCACAAAATAAGTTCATTTTAGCAAACTAATGACCTATTAATAAAAACTGAAGTCTTTGTTTGTAACCCAAGAAGCAACGCCCATGTCCCAGCATAAAGAGCCAGACACAGCCTAATAAAAGATTCATATTTACATTAGAAAGGTCCATTTACCAGTCTCAAGGGTGCAAGGGAGCTAGCATACACTAAGCATAAGGATCTATTCATTAAGAACACTATAATATGGACCAGAGGTTGTGGGGTGTGGCTTAATCAGTGACAAAGGCTGCTGGGAGCTGTAGTCATACTGGTGCCCTCTTTAAGTGTACCTTATATATAAATAGTGTATATTCTCTGTTTAAGGATGTTTCTTTTCTATTGGCTACACTGTAGGTGGGAAAACCCCACTTTGGCAAAAGAAAGGACAAGTAAAGCCACATGCTATGGGGTAAAGCTGCTGTACTCCTTTTCCTGGCTGGCAGCCCCAACTCCCACTTACCTGTGTCTGGGGTAATGTCTGATCATAATCTTTTCCTTCCCTTTGCCTGTGCACCCAGATCCCTCTTAGAATAGGAGGAGGAGGAGGGCCACTCCCCAGTAAATTGGTATCTCAAATAGGGGCACATGGGGACCTCGTACTATTTTCTGGATGTTGTGTGTGTATATATATATATATATATATTTATATATAGTCTGTGGGATTAGCAGCAGCACCAACTAGGGAAGTGCCGGACTGTATTACTCTTCTTTATTATACGTCACTTATTAGGCACGCTGGGCATAGTGCATCAGCACCAGTTCCATCCGTCTGTCCATATGTACACATGTAAAACTGCATGAAGGCCTCCATGGCTCACTTTTATTGCTGTTACTGGTTATTCTCTTATTCACAGTTACTTTTATTCATTTATAAATTGTAACCCAAGCTGTAATTATTTGTCAGCAATTAAATCCTTAGGAAAACTCATTACTGTTCATGTCAAGCAGTGTCAATAGGAACAGCCTCAAACACAAATACAGCCTTTCTATTGGTTTAAAAACACTCTTATAACATTTTGGGGCCAAGAACCACCAGTACTTGCAGGCTAACTGGCTAAAATACTGGCAGGGTAAACAGCTTGTGTGCCGTTAAAGCTAAGGTTGCAGCCTGGCATTAAAGGGGAAGTTCAACTTTAAGTTAACCTTTAATATGTTATAGAATAGGCAATTTGAAGCAACAAGACCAAGCAAGCAGTCTTCATTATGTATAGTTTTTGAATTATTTATATATTCTTCTGAGTCTTTACAGCTTATAAATGGAGGTCCTTGTCCCCCGCAGCCAAAAAACTATTGCTCTGTGAGGCTACAATTTTATTGTTGTTATTCTTGATAATGTATTTCTGTATTCAGTTATTTTTCTATTTATATCAGTCTCTCATTCAAAACACTCCCTGGTTGCTAAGGTATCCCAGCAACAGCAACCAGATAGCTGCTGAAACTCCAAACTGGAGAGTTGATGAGCAAAAAGTAAAACAATTAAAAACTGTAAATAATAGAAAAAATGGAGACCAAGAGAGGTGGTGCTTGTTGCATGCCTTTTCTCCTCTGGCTTCAGTGCATTTGTGGCAGTGGTGCAACTCTAGACATTTTGGCTGATAGACATGTTGGTGCATAGGTGATTAAACCTCAATCAGAATCTAAATAATTTAATGGAAACGTTACACAACAAGATTTTTATGTGTTTTATGAATTCTGCAATTATAGGTCATTATTTCACATTCACAGCCACCCATAAAGCTGAAGGTGGTGGTAATGGATCCTCTTTTAGGCAAAGGTACTGGAAACAATGGGCAACACTATTGCCGCTTGTGTTTTAGGAGCTCCAAAAATAGGGACAACTCCTCACGGAGCATCAGAAGTCCGACTGCTCATAATTCCCTGCAGCAACCAATCTTCTGGTTCCCCACAAGGAAACCGATCTGTATATTTAGTCCACGCAGTTTCAACAGCACAAAGTGCCACACCAGTGTGACATAAAATGCCCATAAAGAAGATCAAGTCTGTTTGACTAGAATTCCCATCGTGTACATACTGCAATGTTGGCTATTTACCTAGCAACCTCTGGCCCAGATGGGGAGACAGTTTGCCAAGGGTTTAGGTCTAATATAGGATCCCAAATGCAACTAAAATGAATGTAAATTTAAACACACATTGACTGTGTCCACAATCGCACTTCTTAGCAACTTGTGGCCCATTTGGCCTACTCTGTGGCACTGATCAATGATCATTAAATCAACAACACTTATCATTATCCTTCCTTAGGAGTTGTACAAAGGTCATAGGTTGGTGTAGCTGGGCAGGAAAGTTGCTGAAATAGTTTGTCAACCATCACAACTAGAAGAGAGTAAAGTCTGATTCTTGGGACACGTTGGGCAACGGTTCCAAAACTTTGGCACTGTCCTCCCTAATGAGCCTTGGAGTAGTGTAGGAGGGTTTGGAGAATGGGAGGTGGAAATTGGAGAGAATAGCTGATTGCTCTCCTATATAGCCCAGATAGATAGCCAGATCAACCCAAAAGCCCAGATTAAAGGCCACTTAGGGTGGCATTTTGGGGTACATATGTATCAGCTGCCCCAGATACTCTTGAAACTATGATTGAATGACTGAAACACTGGTATTTTCCTGCACGTGTACTCAAGCTGGCCATACACATTACAATAACAATCTTTCCTGAGACCATTGGTTGCAGGAAGGATCGTTTGTCCACTCCACTAATGTTAAGAGCTGCATCGTCAGAAATGCAAGTAGGAACCCCATCTGACTATTCAGCATTAATGTACAGCTGATCTGGGGAGGCCTTCATAGGTGCCCAATAAATATTTCTATCCTCTCCAATCGACAAGACAACTGATATCCAAAGCTTTTGCTAATATCTGTTGCCTCGTCAACCCACCGTACACGCACCAAATATCGCATGAAACCTCGTTTTAATATCGTGCGTGTATGGGCACCTTCATTTCATGAGCTAAGCACCTCTGGGTTTGGCATCATATAAATTCTGCTGAGATGTTCACTGTGAAGGATATTATATCCTTAGCTGCTAGCAGCCATTGGTCTGGAGAGGACTTACCAGTGAATGAGAACTTGTTATTGCAGGGATTGATGACCTTGGTGGACTTTCAAGGAGCATTCAAGCATGAGTTGTTCCAGCGCTGAGCATTGGTCAGTGATTCTACTTCCCCCACTTTGTCATCTTTCTTCTTGGAAATGGAAATCTATGGCTTTGTGGTCAAGTGCTCAGTATGGTTACACGATCCACCTCCATTTATGCTAAGGCAGCCAAAGGATATGATTGCAGCTACAGTGCTTCATCTTTGTCTCAGGAAATTAAATAGAAAAAAAAAAGCCGAGCTTTATTTGAAAGAGAAAAATGATGGGAAATGTAATAGCCGAGCCTGCGGGTAACCTTGACTGCCCTCCAGCATTTGCTTTATGTGCTAAACCTACGCTGCAAGTCACGCTTTCCTAAATTAATGTGGATTATATGAATTTTCAATTGACAATGAATTTACAATAGTTTGTAACTTCAAAGGCCATAACTCATAAAAAAGTTGGAATTAATAAACCCTCTCTCTGGATAAATATTGGCTTTAAAGGAGAAATATTGGATAAATGAGAAAAACCCTAATTTTGTAGCCAATTATGAATAATATATGGTGCGGTTTCACTTTGTGCTAAAATTAATCTTATCTGTAAAAATGGCCCCTTTAATGGCCCCTTTAACCCTGATGTTGCTGGACTACAGCTCCTAGCATGCCTTTACCTTCATTATAGGTTACATTATTCTGGAATTTGTAGTCCAGCAACAGCTGAGTAAAGTTTGGTTGAGCAGTGCCGTGCAGCAGGGTTTAGTAGCCCTTTAAAGCTATATAATAGAGACATATCTCATGCCTGTAAGAGTATATACCGTTTGTATTTATACACCATTCATGTGACCTAAGACAAAATTCTCTGCAAGCATTAATGTCAATTAGGAGCCACAGAAGATGTATTGTTAGGAAAAATAATCTGTTGAGATTTTAATCTGACTGAACATTCTTTCAAGGTTTAGACTTTCCATGAGTTTTTTCTTACCCATAATCCCCACGGCTGGTGGAACAAAACTACACAGGGCACGTGCCCAGTCAGTATAACTTTCCCACATGTCTGTATGTGGCCGTGTCCTTTAGTTACCCACCCCAGGGAGGGTGCTCCTTGCTTAGGCAGAGTGTGTTACAGTTTGGTTTTACCGAGCATCCAAATGTATTATACACATACAGCAACCTATCTGCTCCTGCTCTTTCCAAGCCCATTCTGGGTAGTTACTTACCTGAGGACATATCACTAAGCATTAATTGCCCCCAATGCCTTTGTAATGCAGAAGAGACTGCACTGTTCTGATAAAGGGATGAGCCTCTTGTTTAAAATAAGAAGTTGGCCTGTATGTGTGAGAGTGGGGGCTTGTATGGGCCCAATGCCCATACAAATACACGTGTGGCTAAACTTCTTATCTTTGAAGCCCCAACCTTAGTCTCACTTTTAGGGAGATGGGAACAATCTTCCATGCCCCAGCCTTATTTACTATTAGTAGAGGTAGTGGTAGCGGACATTTTCCCTTATTAGTACATTGCTATACTCACAAGCTATGCAAGGTTTTATGTGATATCTGCAGAATAAGGGGCTTATCTATTATAGTGTGTAAGCCAACATCACCGGTGATATTGCCAATAGCAACCAGTCAGATCTTTCCTTTTGTTTTCTAACTTTAGGTATTAGATAAAAATTGCTGATTGGTTTCTGTGGGCAACATGACTGGTGATGGCAGCTTACACACTGTAATAAATATGCCCCCTAAGTGTCACTGTAGAATCAGTTATATGCACCTTTAGATTCTCGAGGGCATATAAAATTATGCAGAACTCAAGACGCAACCTATCTTTTTTCAGTTTAAAAAATGTTCAATAGCTTGGATCCTCTTCATAAGCCCAACTGTATCTGGGAACTAAGCCAGAGATATGAATGGAAGCACTTGGACTGATGCTGGGCTCTATATAAATCCAAATCAGGAGCTATTGATTGACATGAAGTTGAGATTGATGTGAGAATATATATATATACTGTCAGTATGGTCTCTGCAAGGGGCAGTAGGGATGCCACCTGGCTTGTAATTTACTGACCTGGCTGGTAAAAATGATTCTTGATCCCTATGTTATTCATAGAAAAGAAAGATAAATACACTTCACTAAAAATATGCTAAACTAAAATGGGCAAATGCCAGAGGGGCTGCTGTAAGACATAAACAGTCACTATTTATTGGGCTGGTGTTTGGGCCTCTGTGTACTTGGAATGCCAGGGCCTATTTTGACTCCTGGTTCAGGCCAGCCATACACCCACATTGGCACAGCAGGTTTTCAGAATAATGGGTTAAAATGGACTTTGTGGTGCTCCTGGGTACTGTATGGTGATGTGCCTAGCATATGGGAACCTGCACTCTTTATCTTAATTCTGCACCTTTTCCTCTTTTCCTTTGCAATTAGTTTTTTTCCCATTACAGCGGTTTAAAAGGAGACTGGAGGCTTATAGGAAATTGAAGTAAACACGCAGAGAGTGCTTCCTGAGCATTTTTGCAATTTGCTGTTTTTAAGGTGCTTTTATTCAGAAAATGAGGTTGTAAAGCTTTCTGCCTCTATTCTGGCTCCCCTCCTGCAGCCTGTAATTGCTCTGATGGTGATAACTCTCCATAATGCACAAAGCAAAAATAGTAGTTTTGACATTGTACATTTTACATGAGAATCACTCCTGCCTAGGGTTTCCATCTTTTCTGGAAAACAATGGCAGCCTTGCTATATTTGTATCTTTCCACCCCATTAATAACATTAGCTTCAAGCATCATTTCCAGCAGGGTAAGCAGTGACCTGGCGAGACCCAAGCAAAGAGGCTGATCCTGCAATTGCCCCTGGATTACTGCAGGGGGTGTAGGAGAAAGAGAGGTAGTTAAAGTCTCTAAAAAAATAACCCTGAATGATTGCATTTTTCAGTTAATTAAACAAACAGTATATTTTTCCTAAAAACAGTAGCACTACTTAATGACAACAGTACTAATTAATTATCCATTCAGTATTGTTATTTGGCCTTATCGCTGTTAATTTAGCATATGTTCTTACAAATACCTTTATGTCTGAAATGCGCTTTCTCTGCAGAATGAAAATGGCCTTGTAAAGGAAAAGCAGCTGCTGGATGAGCTTACAACAATCAGAGATGAAGTGGGTGAGTTAAAAACCTTTTGTACAGATTTGTCCCCCAGGCAAATATCTAAGCTTCGAGGCGGGTCAGTGATATATAAGACAGGGCATGGACACTGCAGAAGTTTGGGGATTTCTTTATCAGGAACCAGCAACCAGTTCACTGATGGCTGTGTACTGCTAAGCTAGAGTGGCCCTGGTGGCACAGCAAGCCCTGTGTGAGTGGCCCTGGTGGCACAGCAAGCCCTGTGTGAGTGGCCCTGGTGGCACAGCAAGCCCTGTGTGAGTGGCCCTGGTGGCACAGCGAGCCCTGTCTCAGTGGCCCTGGTGGCACAGCGAGCCCTGTGTGAGTGGCCCTGGTGGCACAGCAAGCCCTGTGTGAGTGGCCCTGGTGGCACAGCAAGCCCTGTGTGAGTGGCCCTGGTGGCACAGCGAGCCCTGTCTCAGTGGCCCTGGTGGCACAGCGAGCCCTGTCTCAGTGGCCCTGGTGGCACAGCGAGCCCTGCGTGAGTGGCCCTGGTGGCACAGCGAGCCCTGCGTGAGTGGCCCTGGTGGCACAGCGAGCCCTGCGTGAGTGGCCCTGGTGGCACAGCGAGCCCTGCGTGAGTGGCCCTGGTGGCACAGCGAGCCCTGCGTGAGTGGCCCTGGTGGCACAGCGAGCCCTGCGTGAGTGGCCCTGGTGGCACAGCGAGCTCTGTCTGAGTGGCCCTGGTGGCACAGCGAGCCCTGTGTGAGTGGCCCTGGTGGCACAGCAAGCCCTGTCTGCATTACTGAGCTAAAGGTTAGACAATGACTAGACAGAGAGAGCCAAATAGTATCAAGGTTATATATGTGGCAATAAGAACGGGCTAATTGGAATTTTCTTGGACTTTGCCCACCAGGAGACGATTTAGTATTGTCCTAGAAGGACAGTCCAAACCATATTGCTCGGACATTATTAACACTGGGATAATAAACTCCATTTTGCAATATTGTTATCACATAATGCAGAGAAGAGCAGTGGGGCACAACTCTGTAGTACATGGTCACTCTCATATATGGAAGCCAGTCTGCATACACAGCTCCAAGGGATATACCTTGTGTTTCACCTGGTTTGCCTGGTGTAGAAAGCCAGCAGAGGTGGCAACCCTAAATGGGTCCCATTGCTGGGTTGGTACTTGTAAAAAATTGTAAAGGGGGTTCCCTCCTCTTTTAAATTGTACCCAGACTGACACAATGGCTCCATGTGCAGGCACAGAAAAATGCTGATGCCAGAGTAGGGACTGATTCTCAGCCTACGGTTATCCACAGGCCGACTATGAGCCCCGCCTGGCATTAGCCTTAGTCACTGCAGATTTAACCCAAGGAAAAGGCTTTGTTTGTTGAAACTCACATTTAAAAATGCTGATGCCTGGAGATGAGGAGCCCCGGTAGCATTCAATTTTCCTGATCATGCAAATTTAAAAATATTTTTCTTTACTAGTTGTCTTGATGAACAGACAATATTCCCAGCTGTAGTGATTTATGTGTGCATCGGAGCAAGATGTTGGGTTTCACCTTGCAAACATCACTCTGATAACGTGTCTGGTAATGTGTTTAAAGGGCCACGGTGCCCTTGTATTCCCCTTTAGTGCTCTGCTTAGGGCCACGGTGCCCTTGTATTCTCCTTTAGTGCTCTGCTTAGGGCCATGGTGCCCTTGTATTCCCCTTTAGTGCTCTGCTTAGGGCCACGGTGCCCTTGTATTCCCCTTTAGTGCTCTGCTTAGGGCCACGGTGCCCTTGTATTCCCCTTTAGTGCTCTGCTTAGGGCCATGGTGCCCTTGTATTCCCCTTTAGTGCTCTGCTTAGGGCCACGGTGCCCTTGTATTCTCCTTTAGTGCTCTGCTTAGGGCCACGGTGCCCTTGTATTCCCCTTTAGTGCTCTGCTTAGGGCCACGGTGCCCTTGTATTCTCCTTTAGTGCTCTGCTTAGGGCCACGGTGCCCTTGTATTCTCCTTTAGTGCTCTGCTTAGGGCCACGGTGCCCTTGAATTCCCCTTTAGTGCTCTGCTTAGGGCCACGGTGCCCTTGTATTCCCCTTTAGTGCTCTGCTTAAGGCCATAGTGCCCTTGCCTTCCCCTTTAGGACTGTGTTTAGGGCCACGGTGCCCTTGCCTTCCCCTTTAGGACTGAGTTTAAAGGCCATGGTGCCCTTGCCTTCCCCTTTAGGATTGTGTTTAGGGCCACGGTGCCCTTGCCTTCCCCTTTAGGACTGTGTTTAGGGCCACGGTGCCCTTGCCTTCCCCTTTGGGACTGTGTTTAGGGCCACGGTGCCCTTGCCTTCCCCTTTAGGACTGTGTTTAGGGCCACGGTGCCCTTGCCTTCCCCTTTAGGACTGTGTTTAGGGCCACGGTGCCCATGTATTCCCCTTTAGTGCTCTGCTTAGGGCCATAGTGCCCTTGCCTTCCCCTTTGGGACTGTGTTTAGGGCCACGGTGCCCTTGCCTTCCCCTTTAGGACTGAGTTTAGGGCCACGGTGCCCTTGTCTTCCCCTTTAGGACTGAGTTTAGGGCCACGGTGCCCTTGCCTTCCCCTTTAGGACTGTGTTTAGGGCCACGGTGCCCTTGCCTTCCCCTTTAGGACTGAGTTTAGGGCCACGGTGCCCCTGCCTTCCCCTTTAGGACTGTGTTTAGGGCCACGGTGCCCTTGCCTTCCCCTTTAGGACTGTGTTTAGGGCCACGATGCCCCTGCCTTCCCCTTTAGGACTGTGTTTAGGGCCACGGTGCCCTTGCCTTCCCCTTTAGGACTGAGTTTAGGGCCACGGTGCCCCTGCCTTCCCCTTTAGGACTGTGTTTAGGGCCACGGTGCCCTTGCCTTCCCCTTTAGGACTGTTTTAGGGCCACGGTGCCCTTGCCTTCCTTGTTAGGGCTAAGCTTGATACAAGAAATATAAACTGGAATATTTATACAGCTGCAGCATTATGGTGTTGTTGTGTGCCAGCCTTTAGCAAATGGTAGGGAAGAAGCTTAATAGGTTCTATGTAATAAAAATGTAATATATATATAATATAAATCAGTTAATAAGGTACAAATAATAGTTGAGCAGATATTGGTTAGGATCTTCCCATACACCCAAACATTCCCAATGAGGGCCAATGGTTCAAACCTTTCTGGTTATATCCAATAGCGCCACAATATGCTGAAGGCCTCTTTGGTGCCCATAAATACAGACTATTCTGCCTGACTTGGGACAGTTTGGAGGTCTCCACACACCAACTCCCAACTCATGCCAGTTGGACAAGGAAAGAGTAAGAAATGACTACCTGTAATACCAAGAGCGAAGCAAGAAAAGGCTTTAGCCCATTGAATTCTTGCATATTTCAGTGTACATGGAGATGGAACATTTAGCTCAAGTAAATGTTCAGTCTTCAGCATCTTCAGTTTGACATGTTGTGTTGTGCTTGTGGAAACTAAAAAAACTAAGCCACATGTTGTGCTTAGATTGTCCTGTGATTGGCTGTGAAATGCTACACATACATCTAGATGACCCAAGACTTTTACTATAAACAGGGATTGCTTTGGAAAGATCAGTAGGAAGGATATGATAAATTGTTGAGAAGTCCTCACTCCTTGCTCATGTAGGGGCTGAATGGAACTGGATTCTGCTCTTCCTATGCCTGAGGTCTTTTTAGGGGGGGGATTAAAGTGGCAAAGCTTGTACTAGGTCTAGTAACCAATAGCAACCAATGAACAAATAGCATTTACTGATTTCCTATTTGAAAGTAAGCATTTGATTGGTCACTGTGAGTTACTACATTGTGCAAATTTTTTTTTCATTACCCACTATGTGTGTAAGTTATTGTATATGTAGATTTATTCCATCTGAAGCTGTATCCATAGAGCAACAGACGTTCATATTCCTGTAAAAACGGAAACCTTTCTCTTTGATATCTGGACATGTTAGGGGAGGAAATTTCCCTAATTAGAAACTGACGACCCTTTGTCTGGCAGAAGGAAGATAATTAGCAATTGGACGGCCTCTGTTTTCCTATTATTTGATTGCTCATTATTTCTGTAAGAACAACTCTTTTTTCAGTCTGTGTTGTGTTTCCCTGGCTATCAGCACGTTACTGGCACAGACTGTATAATGATATAATAACTATAAGTCTGGAGGTTTTACAGTGTAAAATAAATATATAATCCAGATTGAGCATAGATAATGCAAGCAGGGCAGGTAAGGTGCATTTGACTGTTGCCTGTCCAAAATCCTTCCGAATGAAAGAACATTTTCTCTGCCAGGACCTTTCCCCTGTGTGGCTGCCTCTAGAGGCTTCCATTGTCTTCAGTGGGAAAGTGTAGGTGGCTTTATCACTGATGTCTATGGGATCCATGGGAAGCTTCTACTGACTTACGTGTATGCTCCATTGGGATGGGGTTCTACAAGTGGAAAAATGACAAAGGAGAATTGTTTTTAACAACTATGTATATTTGCAATATACTTCAAGCTGGCCAATTACATCAAAGTCATCCCTGGCCAGTCCTACACCCACTTTTATATGATTCAATAAGAATTCTACTGATTCTTTATACATTTTCTAAGTTTTTCCTCTGCAACTTGCTTGCTTTCCAAGGTAAAAACTCCCAAATGGTTTCCATTTTATTGGCTCCCCACTGGGATCAACTGACTGAATCACCTACATGTCATGGCTGAGACTGAAAATAGGCCCTGGCATTTTAAGTACACAGAGGCCCAAACAGCCCCCCCCCCAGCCCAATAAATAGTGACTGTCTGTGGCATCTTACAGCAGCCCCTCTTCCAGAATCTACAATGCCCCTTCCATATCTACAGTTGATAATAAGACTTATGCATTATTGACCTTCGTTATTGTTCAGTGCAGGGTAAGAATGAATCCAGCAGAATCTGATTGCCTGGTTTAACCACACAAACAAGGTTTATAATTAATAAAGCACTAGAGCAGTGCCCAATTCCGCCATCCAGTAACTGTCCCTTTGTGCATTTTTAGTTGTTAATATCACGAGGTGTGAGAAACTGCAGAAGGAGAAAGAGGAGCTGGAAATGAGATTTGATAATGAGGTGAGGAAGCTGGAACAGGAACAGGAGCGAGAAATCCTGGCACTGAAGGATCGGCTGGAACTGCAATACAATGAGGAAACCGAGAGGCTGCAAAAGGAACAGAGTGTCCAGCTGGAACGAGTTCGATCCCAACACCAGGAACAGGTTGGTTATCCATTCTGTGGCATATGGTGTATACAGAATGCATAAATATTATTATCTTTTATTAAATAGAGTATCAATTTATATTGTTTGCACTCATCCCTACCCCCAACAGAGCGTAAAGTCTAGATATATATGGGTTCCCTGAGATTCATTAGAAAAGGCAGCTTCCAAATGTGCCACTGACATTACTGGGCCTCCTAAGCTTGGGCTCTCAACAGCCACATCTCCAGTATATATGCCACTGGATCCACTACTGTCCAGTTTCAGTCTGGGGAAGGATCCCCAGAATCCCACAACAGTATTCCAACATCTAGTGAAAAGCCTTCCTACCAAAGTAGAGTGTTGTGTAGCACCAAAGAGAGAACCAACTCCATATTAATACCCTTGGTTTTGGAATGAAAGTGCAGATCCGTTGGCCCTGTAGTGTATGTCATGTAACTTTTGTCCTTGCAGTGTATGTTAAACAGGAGCAGACTTACTAAAGTGAGCCCTAGAGCTACTGTACAGGTCAGAAAGTGAACCAAGCAGCTGTTTCCCATGTAATTAAATAATGTAGGAATTGGAATCTTGCACACCTCAAATGCATGCAAGCGTCTTCAACTGAGCCTAATTATATATAAATATATATATAAATATATATATATATATATATATATATATATATATATATATATATATATATATATATATATATATATATATATATAGCACTAGAGTTCAAGAGGAAGGTAACCTCTATCACGGCTACTGGGGCTGGTAGCAGTTCATGGCAAGTGTTTCCTGACTAATATGTTGCTATCCTATAAAAGAGTAGATGGTTCCCTGACTTCGGACTGATCGATAAATACAGTAAAGTATTATGTAGCTTGTGGGGAAACATTGGGACATAAAGTTTAATATTGTGATTGGGTGAGCGCCAGAATGTCTGATCCGTATATGAATCTGGAACAAGTCCATACAAATTGAATCAATGCATTTTACCATAACTATATATTTCTCTCTATTGAATCAAGTGTCTTTATGACTAAAAATAGTGCTACAGAGCAACATGAGTAGAGAGAATTGGTCGGTACAATGTGAAATCCCACAGCTGCCATTGCTGCTGCTACATAGCTCGGTGCTTAGCAGGATGTTCAGCCTAAATGGGACTTGTCAGGCCTGAAGGAATGTTCCATATTTTTGAAAATCGAATAACTACTGCTGAAATGATATCATATAAAATAAGTTTTTTTCCTTCCTGCTGCACAGATTGAAGACCTGGCTGCCACCCATGAAGGTGCACTGTCCCAGATCAAGCAGAACTATTCGTCGGGCATTCAAGCAATACGGGTTGAGCAAGAACACAGAATGCACGGTAAAACAATGCAACTTCCATCATTAACTGTGCAGATATAGTGGAATACAAGCTACTTGGCAGCCTGCAGGTTACTGAGTGGGAGACATACAATACCTTAAACTCTTTAGGGACAAATTAGGGGTGAGTGTGCCTGGGGCAATTGCAGGGAGATTGATAATAAAAAGAATAATGGCAGAGTTTGCCCCAGGTCTGGTAACCTGTAGCAAGCAATCAGCAGATATAGGTATTACTAGTCAGTGAGATACACAGAGGCCTGAGCAGTTTCATTTGCATCAGATTGTTATTAATGTGTTCATTGTGTGTCAGTAATTAATGTGCTGGATTGTGGCTTTGCCATTCACCCAGTTAGATATAATTGGGAATGTTATTGGGTAGCCACTAGGGTCAGTTCTGACTGCAGAATGGAGGGGGGCAATCTGCCAACTGACCAAACAAGCAGATGACTCAGTAGCAGATAGGGTTGCCACCAGTTTCAAACTGAACAGTCCAAATTTTACATGGGCTTTCCCATTTCCCTATAATGCAGGCAGGACTCTCCCCTGATTGATGAGCAATTTGGCCCAGGGTCCACTGGGGGGTACAAAGCCCCCCAGGCTGCCAACCCAGGGCCCCCCATGGCCCCCGCCACCCTTCCTCCCTTGAGTGCTCATAAATGAAACTTATTTTCAGCCCATCAGGGGAGGGAGATCTGCAGCCAAATAACATGGTGTAAATCCTAATTGTTTCTTTGACAAAAGGAATTCTGGGAACTAATCTCAAGAGCTCCAAGAAAATCCCATTTACAGTTGGGAATCTGATCAGCTATTATCCTGGCTTCTGCTTTAAAAACCCAGTGGGTGAGCTTTAATGCCCTTTGGGATTAGTTCCCAGAATTCCTTTTGTTTATTTGCATCTGTATGAGGCAGTCTCCTCAACTAAGGATTTGCTTGTGAATTGTTTCTTTGGAAATTGTTTGTCTCTCACGTTGTACAAACACAAGGGTAAATACGCCCCCCTGTGATAATAAATAGGAACTGCAGCTAAAGAGGAAAGAGTGTCGGTTTAACATCTCACTGTCTTTATATTGTATGATGACCTTGTATTTTATGTTTCTTGTCCCTTCATTCCATCAGTTACACTGAGATGCAGCAGTCTGAATAGCCTTCCAGTTTGCCACTGACCTGCCATACTATAAAGGGGTTGTTACCTTTAAATTAACTTTTAGTATTTTGTACAGAGAGCTATTTATTTGTGTTTTTTTAATTGTTTACCTTTTTTTTTCAAAAGCTCACCAGTTAAGAATTTTAGCAGCTATCAAGTTGCTAGAGTCCAGATTACCCTAGCAACCAGGCAGTGGTTTGAATGAGAGACTGGGATATAAATAGGAGAGGGTCCTGAATAGAAAGGCAATAAAATTGTAGCCGCACAGAGAAATAGTTTTTTGGATTCCGGGGTCAGTGACCCCCATTTGAAAGGTGGAAAAAGTTAGAAAAGGAAGGTGAATAAATATAAAAAATAAGAAATTAAAAAAATGAAGTCCAAGTTGCTAGGAATTGGCCATTCTATAACATAACCAGCACTTTCAGTGTCTGCCCTGGTCCCCGAGGAAGGCAGCATATGACCCACTATAGAAGTCCCCCTCACTGACAGTCAGTAATCGCTGTTTCTCCCCTTTGTCTGTCAGACCTGAAACAGAACCACGAGCTGGAAAAGAAAAACCTGGAGGACAACTTTGAAAAACTGCGACTGTCGTTACAGGTAATGTGTACGTGTGGGTTTAACTGAGGAGAAATACTTCTGAATTCAGTACAATACATTATCCCCTGCTCTATGGAGCAGCTTGTGCGGCCCTGGCAATGTGCAAGGGATCAGGCCACACTTCCGGGGGGGGGAAGCAGCAGGTTATAGGGGCCTTTCTCCCCCAAATCTTCATTTGCTCCATTTCCTTGGTGATTTACAGTGGTTTAAACACTCATGGCCTTGTCACTTACCATTGCAGTAACACCCCAGAGCTCCATGTCAATCCCAGCACAATAGAAACAAAAGCCTAAATATCAGTAAAGCTAGAAGTGTTGTTGCCCAGAGGTTCAGCAGCCCTATAGCAGTAACTGTCACCTGGAGCTCCCCATCTTATTACTTCTGAGTGTGGGTGGCACTGTACAACGCACATACTGGGTGCTCTGAGCTGCTATTGATACAGTCAGCAGGGGGATCAGGAATAATCAAGTGGAAAATAGGGGTCATCTGTTGTAGAAGCTGATGCTACAGGGCTGATTATTAAAGCAGAGCTAAAGCTTAACTAAAGAATTAGGTTAGAAAAGCTGCACATTATGTTTTGGGCTTTTGTACCAGCCCAAGGCAACCCCAGCCCTTTAGCAAGGAAGATCTGTGCCCACAAAGATGCCCCAGTAGCCCCCCATCTTCTTTTCTGCTGATTCCCTGCACATTCTCTGTGCTGCTGGCACTTACCTGAGCTTAGGGGCCCACTCACAATATACTGTATATATAGAATATAAATGTCACACTATACTGTATATATAGAATATAAATGTCACACTATACTGTATATATAGAATAGAAATGGCACACTATCCTGTATATATAGAATATAAATGTCACACTATACTGTATATATAGAATATAAATGTCACACTATACTGTATATATAGAATATAAATGTCACACTATACTGTATATATAGAATATAAATGTCACACTATACTGTATATATAGAATATAAATGTCACACTATACTGTATATATAGAATATAAATGTCACACTATACTGTATATATAGAATAGAAATGGCACACTATCCTGTATATATAGAATATAAATGTCACACTATACTGTATATATAGAATATAAATGTCACACTATACTGTATATATAGAATATACATGGCACAATATACTGTATATATAGAATAGAAATGGCACAATATACTGTATATATAGAATATACATGGCACACTATACTGTATATATAGAATAGAAATGTCACACTATACTGTATATATAGAATAGAAATGGCACACTATACTGTATATATAGAATAGAAATGTCACACTATACTGTATATATAGAATAGAAATGGCACACTATACTGTATATATAGAATAGAAATGGCACACTGTACTGTATATATAGAATACAAATGTCACACTATACTGTATATATAGAATAGAAATGGCACACTGTACTGTATATATAGAATACAAATGTCACACTATACTGTATATATAGAATAGAAATGGCACACTGTACTGTATATATAGAATAGAAATGGCACACTATACTGTATATATAGAATAGAAATGGCACACTGTACTGTATATATAGAATACAAATGTCACACTATACTGTATATATAGAATAGAAATGGCACACTGTACTGTATATATAGAATATAAATGGCACAATATACTGTATATATAGAATATAAATGGCACAATATACTGTATATATAGAATAGAAATGGCACACTATACTGTATATATAGAATATAAATGTCACACTATACTGTATATATAGAATACAAATGTCACACTATACTGTATATATAGAATAGAAATGGCACACTATACTGTATATATAGAATAGAAATGGCACACTATACTGTATATATAGAATAGAAATGGCACAGTATACTGTATATATAGAATAGAAATGGCACACTATACTGTATATATAGAATACAAATGTCACACTATACTGTATATATAGAATAGAAATGGCACACTATACTGTATATATAGAATACAAATGTCACACTATACTGTATATATAGAATACAAATGGCACACTGTACTGTATATATAGAATAGAAATGGCACACTATACTGTATATATAGAATAGAAATGGCACACTGTACTGTATATATAGAATAGAAATGGCACACTGTACTGTATATATAGAATACAAATGTCACACTATACTGTATATATAGAATAGAAATGGCACACTGTACTGTATATATAGAATAGAAATGGCACACTATACTGTATATATAGAATAGAAATGGCACACTGTACTGTATATATAGAATATAAATGGCACAATATACTGTATATATAGAATAGAAATGGCACACTATACTGTATATATAGAATACAAATGTCACACTATACTGTATATATAGAATAGAAATGGCACACTATACTGTATATATAGAATATAAATGGCACAATATACTGTATATATAGAATAGAAATGGCACACTGTACTGTATATATAGAATAGAAATGGCACACTATACTGTATATATAGAATATAAATGGCACAATATACTGTATATATAGAATAGAAATGGCACACTATACTGTATATATAGAATACAAATGTCACACTATACTGTATATATAGAATAGAAATGGCACACTATACTGTATATATAGAATAGAAATGGCACACTGTACTGTATATATAGAATAGAAATGGCACACTGTACTGTATATATAGAATATGTCACACTGTACTGTATATATAGAATATAAATGGCACACTATACTGTATATATAGAATATAAATGGCACAATATACTGTATATATAGAATATGTCACACTGTACTGTATATATAGAATAGAAATGGCACAATATACTGTATATATAGAATAGAAATGGCACACTATACTGTATATATAGAATAGAAATGGCACACTGTACTGTATATATAGAATAGAAATGGCACACTGTACTGTATATATAGAATATGTCACACTACTGTATATATAGAATAGAAATGGCACACTATACTGTATATATAGAATACAAATGTCACACTATACTGTATATATAGAATAGAAATGGCACACTATACTGTATATATAGAATACAAATGTCACACTATACTGTATATATAGAATAGAAATGGCACACTATACTGTATATATAGAATAGAAATGGCACACTGTACTGTATATATAGAATAGAAATGGCACACTATACTGTATATATAGAATACAAATGGCACAATATACTGTATATATAGAATAGAAATGGCACACTGTACTGTATATATAGAATAGAAATGGCACACTGTACTGTATATATAGAATAGAAATGTCACACTATACTGTATATATAGAATATAAATGGCACACTATACTGTATATATAGAATATACATGGCACACTATACTGTATATAGAATAGAAATGGCACACTATACTGTATATATAGAATAGAAATGGCACACTATACTGTATATATAGAATAGAAATGGCACACTATACTGTATATATAGAATAGAAATGGCACACTATACTGTATATATAGAATAGAAATGGCACACTATACTGTATATATAGAATAGAAATGGCACACTATACTGTATATATAGAATAGAAATGGCACACTATACTGTATATATAGAATAGAGATGGCACACTATACTGTATATATAGAATAGAAATGGCACACTATACTGTATATATAGAATAGAAATGGCACACTATACTGTATATATAGAATATAAATGTCACACTATACTATATATATAGAATAGAAATGGCACACTATACTGTATATATAGAATATAAATGGCACAATATACTGTATATATAGAATATAAATGGCACAATATACTGTATATATAGAATATAAATGGCACACTATACTGTATATATAGAATATAAATGGCACACTATACTGTATATATAGAATATAAATGGCGCACTATACTGTATATATAGAATATAAATGCCACAATATAAGGCTGATTAGTAAATAATTTAGAGTCTCATTATGTGGCAGCTAATACACAAGTACAATTTGCTTGAGAACATAAAGGAGAACTAAACCATAAACATAAATATGCCTAGAAATGCCATATTTTATATACCGAACTTATTGCACCTCCAGCCTGTAGGTATCAGCATGTGAGCATCAGCTGCTCCAGGAGCCTAAAACATAAGCTGTAGTAATGATAGCCTAGTTTTAGTTCTGCTATAAGGAAGATCACAATTAGTGTATAGAGTTGATGTTAGAGGAGAGTTTACAGCGGGGGGATCTAATTGTCTATTTCTCATCTTGCTCCTTTTGAAGGATCAGGTGGACACATTAACGTTCCAGAATAACACGCTACGAGACAGAGCGAGGAGGTTTGAGGAGGCGCTGATGAGAAGCACGAATGAACAGTTAGAGGTATTACATTACATTAACATTTATTTATAAGGCGCCAACATATTCCGCAGCGCTGTACAATAAGTGGTTTCCATACATTGGACATACAGAGTAACATATAAAGCAACCAATAACCGATACAAGAGGTGAAGAGAGCCCTGCCCAAAAGAGCTTACAATCTACAAGGAGAAAGGGTTGAGACACAAGGTGTGGGAATGGGCATGACAGAGTTGTGAGAGGTGGGGCACAGGGTATTGCTAAACTAGATTAGGGTAAGCTTCTCTGAATAAATGTGTTTTTAGAGATCTCTTGAAGGCAGAGAAATTGGGAGAAAGTCTGACAGTTTGTGGGAGTGAATTCCAGAGAAGGGGGGCAGCCCTTGCAAAGCCTTGAATGCGAGTGTGTGAGGAGGGAATGAGAGAGGAGTTGGGGAGCAGGTCAGTAGAGGAGCGTAACAAGTGGGTTGGATGGTACCTAGAGATGAGTTCAGAGATGTAGGGTGGGGCAGAGTTATGGACTGCTTTAAATGTGAGGGTCATTAGTTTGAATTTTATCCTGGATGGTAGGGGAAGCCAGTGCAGGGATTGGCAGAGCGGCACGGCAGAGGAGGAGCGGTTGGAGAGGTGTATGAGCCTGGCAGCAGTATTCATTATGGACTGGAGAGGGGACAGTCTTTGGAGGGGAAGGCCAATTAATAGGGAGTTACAGTAGTCCAGGCGAGATATTATAAGAGAGTGAATAAGAATTTTGGCAGCATCTTGGGTGATAAATGATCGGATTTTGGAGATATTTCTTAGGTGAAAGCGACATGATTTGATAAGTGATTGGATATGAGGAGTGAAGGACAGGGCAGAATCAAGGATAACCCCAAGGCACCGGGCCTGGGAAGATGGGGTGATGGTAGAATTGTTAACCGTTATAGATACCTCGGGAACAATGTGGGCGTTGGATGGGGGGAAGAGAACCAGTTCAGTTTTAGAGAGGTTTAATTTAAGGTAACGTTGGGACAGTACCTTAAGATAACCACATGGGGGTCTGTACAATTCTTTTCCACAATCAGTTTTATGCAGAATGTCCTTTGAAACTCAAATTCATAATATTGTGTTCCACAGAATCTGGCCTACCTCTAGCTGGCCTGCCTGTGTAGTGCTGATAACAAGGACTTTAGGTCGGGGGTGACTGGTGACATCACTTGGGGGTAAGGGTAATGTAGCAGCGGAGAGGGTTAGGGAAGGGAGGGGTTTATACAGTTTTACAAATTGACTGACAATTATATTGCCGGTAATTATGCAATTCCAGCTCTGGCCCTGACTGGTGAGTTAGTGACTGGTGAGTTAGTGACTGGTGAGTTAGTGACTGGTGAGTTAGTGACTGGGCCAGTCAAACACTGGCCGGGTGGTAACCTTCCCTTTTCTCTTCCCCCCTCCTCTGAGAAAGCAAACGCTACACTTTACTATACACGTACAACATACTGGGGCGTGAAACAATCTTCTGCCGTAGCAGCTTTGCATAATTCGATGTCTGAAAATGAAACGGTTGTTTTGCAGATTGCCCTAGCGCCATACCGCCACTTGGATGAAGATTTGCACAGTGTGAAACAAGTGCTGGAGATGAAGAACCAACTAATCCATCAACAGGAGAAGAGAATAATGGAATTGGAAAAACTGGTACGTCCCTTACAGTAAAGCTGCCAGGATGCTCATTCTGCTGCCGGGATGTGCAGAGAGATGGGTCACTTACCATTGGTTCTGCTTCTTCTCTCAGGCTGAAATAAACGTTCTTTTGGAGGAGAAAGTCCAGGTCCTTCAGCAGCAGAACGAAGACATGAAAGCCAGGATTGCGCAGAATGTGGTTGTCACCAGGTCTCTCTATTACTGCCTACTAAATGCAATGGGGGTAATAATAATAAGTATCATGGCTGAATGCCTGCGCCAGTCTGGTAACCCAAACAGTAACAATAGACCACGTTACTACATAATCCCTTATAAACATTAAACTTGTTATTTAGAATTCTTTTTCATATAGATTTGAGATATGAGATCACAGGATTTTAGATTTCTCCCAACTATAAGACCATGTACATTGCCAAGTGCAGTGAGCAAAGTGCAATCACCGTGTTTTTTTCCCACAATGCAGCATTCTCCTAGAATTCCAGGGTGGGTTTAGGGGTAATACTGATGGCTGCTACACCAATGTGTTTGTATATCTATAACCTTATTATGTGATTAGTGACTATAAGAAATCTGTGACTATAAGACATTCCATTTACTGGCCTGTTGCTTTTTTCTAGGCAATTATCTGTTGAAAATGCCAATCTACACGAAAGTGTGGAAAAAGAAAACAAGGAAAAAAAGAGGTTAAGTCGCACAAATGAAGAGCTGGTATGGAAACTGCAGACAGCCGAGTCCATGAGTCCCATCAAACTGCCTTCTTCTCCCATTAATCACTCTGTTTCAGGGTCGCTTTCCCCCTCTAAAACCAACCCGTCGCCGAGATGATACCCAGACAGCCAATGAAGAACGGACTTGTATTCCATGACATTCACTTGAGAATGATGGGTTCTAGAAGAATCTTCCATGCAATGCAGTAGTTCCCTACTGTTCCGGCCACTGACTGGGAGAGAAACAGAACCGTTCCTGCTTTCAGACGATGACACCAAGCCAAGGAAACCAAGAACATAACGAAGATACCGTACTTAAATATGGATAAACCACATCCACGTTTCAGGTTCCACACAGTCCAAAATGCTGGGGATGTATATACTATTGTACATATACAAATAAAAATCTTATCTCCTTTCTTATTGGATAAATGCTGATGGTCAGCCATTTTTTTTTTTAATTGGTGCCTATGTCTTTTACCTTAAGGCGACATATCCCATTTTTACTCCCAATAAGGTACTGTTTATAAAACTATAAGTGAAAGCGCCTTTTCTTTTCGTACCACAACAGAACACCACAAGCAGGACGACCCGTTCACCAGCGAAATGACACACAGGATCTTCTCTGCCTTCGCAATAATCGCCAGCATGTCAGGCTCTCTTATTGGTTTACATGTGATCGTAAGACTTTTTGTATTCAAACTGCTGTCGGAGTTGGTGTTATTATACAACCTCTTGGCTGGGTCCAACAGTAAGCCACTAAGCTAGGTTCTCTTTTCTTTTTTGGTTTAATGTATGGTCCATTTTTACCGTGCACATGAATGGAAATATGATAATAATAAAAAAGCAACTTTTCAAACACACCAAATTGTTAAGTGACCTGAATTCCAGCAGCTGTCCCACCCCCTTCTTCAGTGTTCGTTGTATAGAGTGGCAGCCATTGCTTCGGTTTTCATAGACGAATATGCAGGTTGGTGAAATGTATGAGTTTATACCCATGAGTAGACACAATTACATCTAAAGCAACTGGTCTGGCTGAGTAATCTTGGGAAAGTTTCACTCTCATCCAACAGACTTCTGAAGCAGCCACTCTAAGGACTGAACGTTCTCAAGATTACGCACAAGTACAGATACTTTAGACCAGTGATCCTCCACCAGGGGCTCAGGGGCAACATGTTGCCCACCAAACAATGGTGTTGCTCCTAACGGCCTCAAAGCAGGTGCTCATTTTTGAACTTCCAGGCTTGGAGGCAAGTCTTGGAATTTACAACCAAAAAGAGCCTCCTGATGCTGGCAGCCCACATGGAACTTTCAAAGACTTCATCAAAGCCTTTATTTACCATCCCCCAGAAACTTTTTTCATACTTGCATGGCTCCCCAACACTTAAATGTGGCTCACCAGTAAAAAAAAAAAAAAAAAGAAATATGCATTAGACTTATCCCTACTAGATACTATAGGTCAGGGTTTGCTCTTGACTGTATCGTATACCAATTCAGAGAGACACTTAAATGGGCCGAACCAATCTCTAATGTTTCTACTGTAAAAGTCACTGCACTGCAGTCATTCTCGCGCTCGCTACATAAGTTGCTTCTGTCCACACAGGACTCGTATCCATCAGGGCTGGTGTTGCCATTACTGTTTTGTGCTACATTCATTTTTAGGTTTGTAGGGGGGCTTGGTTTGTACAACTCAGCAGGTTCTACCAGTATAGGGACATGTGTGAGTCTGTTCCTACTCTGAACAGCAGCACCAAGAAGACACAATAGAACCACATGCTTTGAATCGTCCCATCTGAACGACGGTTGCAAGTGTTGATTCTGCCATGCTGCACTGTCTGGGAATCAGGCTTTGGGGGGGGGGGTCACCAATATTTTTCAACACATTTATATGCAACTTGTAATTGTTCTTTTGGGTTTGCCCTATCACTGCAGTCGGCCTTTATAACATTTAGCGCATGATATAATATAGTTGAGTATTTGGCACCCCTGCCCTGCACCTTAGACAGCCACTCTAGGGGCAAGTTGCTAGAATGTGCCCAGTAAGGGTGGAAACAAATTCTAATTTCAGTATTAGCCTTCTGGCATTCTTTGGAAATATTTACTGCAAGATATCACTTTAAATCAGAACTACAGGACGCCACTGATCTCATGGAAATAAAAATGGCAGATCCAAGAGGAAACCAGAAGCTGCGAGGGAAGTAGCAAAGAAACTTTTATTGCAGTTAAACCAGCACAAACAATATGTACAAACAGGGCGCTTATAATGGGAGGCTAAATCTATAAGGAGCTTCACGTTTTAAAAGCTACAAAATAACCCTGAACACATAAATAGCGAATGCATAAATACACAATATCTACAAATGACAAAGATAAAAACAGATTTTATATACAGCTGAACAAAAAAACACACAATTGCTTAACTGATCAATTGCTAAAGATCTGGGGAATAAAACTATGGTACATACACACCCAATGGCGGATAAATAATATAACTAGGAGACTGCAGGAAATACTACACCAGGCTCTGCCCAAGGCACGAATGGGAAGAGTAGAAATGCACAAAGCACACAGTGTACTATATGCTGCAAGAATTAATATATATTTATACACATATATATACACACACATATATCCCAGGTCTGGCTGGGAATTCCTTCTTGTGAGGACAAGTGCTTCCCAGGGCTTTGGCTCTGATCATGGTATTGGAGATTGCGGTTTATGGGGAGTTATATATAATATTGTATATAATATGATTAGACATGGATTTGGGACAATACAAGACAGCGGTATTCGGCTAGCTTTATGTACATAGAGCTTCTCTGCCGACGCCAGGAGTGACGCTCTTGTGCCTTTCCGGAGCCTGGCTATAGCATTAAGCAGAGTATACAGTCGGGGCAGCTGGATATGGCCGCACACTTTGGCTAATCTTCCTGGGGTCCGAGAGTTGGAAGTGAAAGTCACATTGATGTGTATGGGCTGGGAGGGGGTCAGTCTCCACACGATTGCTGGGAATACAGAACAGTGCAGATTAGCCATACACTTATGTACCCGAGTCCTGTATCCTCATCAGCCCACAGAGGGATGGGTGCAAGGCAGGTTGTCTGCATCATTCTGGTTGGCCAGTAACCCCCATAAACTCCCGATCAGTCTGGTTCTCCATTTCCACTGACCTCGATGTGACTGATTGTCTGCGGGGCTTGTTGTGCGGCCGATACTCTGACTGATGGCAGCAATTCACATCAGACACACACAGCCTACATACACGGGTGCAAACTATCACAACATGGATCTGAAGGCAAACTAAGAGAAACAAATCCCTATTAAAGTATAAGAAATCTAATTCTTTTAAAAGGGAAATCCACAGCAAATTTTTCTTTTTAAATAATTTAAGAAAATATCATTGTAGGCAAGTTTCCGTTATATACCTATGTATATATTACACATTGCCAGTGGTTTTAGTAACTCTATACTGTTGCTTAGATTTCCCGATTTAGTATATAATATTTTCTTTCTTTATATAAAAAGAAATCAGACAATTTCCATTTGCCCCAAAACCATAGAAACGTTAGGGTATAGGGAGGGTATGGGAGACAGCAATGCACACAAGTGGATTCTAACAATCTGACCATGTAACAATATGTACTAGTGCCACTTGCAGTATATTTGACCGTATTTTATATAAATGTACAATACAGAGGGCACGTAGGGAGGAAGCAGATGGCTAGTCTCAGCTTGGGCCCTTGGCGTGACTGAATTAGTGGCTAGTTAAGCATGTCACTCAGGAGGGGGCTCACATGCCCTGCAGATTATATAGGGAATAATGTACCCCCTATAGTGAAATATAAGGATATCACACCCAGCAGGGAAGAAGGCAGGAGCATCTGTCCTTATGAACCACTTAACCGGTATGTGATGTAACATTAGATTGAGAGACACAAATGGCAAAAGTGTGCAGAAGAGCATTCTGGGCCCCGGGGTTTGCAATCGAATTCCCTAGCAGGGCAGTTCACAAGAGGCAGGCAGCAGCCACAACCCCAATAACACCCAGGGGAAACCCACATAAAGACAAGAAGAGCATCTGTGCAGATTATACCTCATATGGTTCTGTGTGGGTCCAGTTGGACAAACCCATGCCTGATCTGGACCCACTGACCTGCAACCAGACCCGTAGCTGCCACCCCACTATGCCCCCTACTCACACCTGCAGTGGGTTTATTTACCACCCAACCTGGGGACCCGCAAAACCAAAATTGACATCACCATGGACCAGAAGTAATGTCACCCTGGAGGCGGATCAACCAAGTATAGGGAAAATATGACTGCTTTGCCAGAGGCAAGTGGGAGAATGAACAGCCTGGATACCCGGACAGGTTCCCACGGAACTCCCACCCAGCTGGTTAATTGGGAATTTCCTACCCAAACACAGAGCGCTGTGCAGGTATTCTGTGAGTACTCGACCTACCGCAGGTCTCTGCCATGTGGAATCAAACCTGGGTTTATGCCCAAACCCCTACGGTAACAACAGCGCTGCCCCCTGGCAGGGACGATAGCGGCTCATGTGTTTCTCTCCTGCTGCTACACATTACCGTGTCAGTACCATGTATGAACTAACCAGCTTATTTGCAGCATCAATCTGTTTAAGAAATGTGGGCTTTTTTCTTAAAAAAGAAACACAAAAGCATAAAATATACAAAAACAGTAGAAATATTCTGTAAGAAGCTATTTATAAAATCACTGTTTAGGCGCATAGAAAATAGCCCAAGTTTTCCAGCATAAAACCTCTTACACTTCAAAGCTTTAGATGCAGCGAACGTAAGAATAAAGTCAGTTATCAGACACAGCGGCTAGTTATCCAGTGTATCATACCCCTGCCACAAATGATTACAACCCCCCTACAGACTGACAGCAGGGGGCACCATAACATACCTGCCCCCCAACAAGCAGCAGCTCTGCCACATACCAGCAATCAGCAACATGGAGCCAATCAGACGTGGCCTGTTCCAAGTTACTGTTCACCTATTCTGTGAAGCAATGGCTTCTCCGATTATCTTTCCATCTACTCAGCAGATCAGCCGCCTCTGTGCTCATCGTATCAGCTCACAGCCCGGCTCAGGCACCAAACCAACGCAGCTCTCAGCTTGCTCATTACCTGGTAATTAGGTGCCCAGTGCAGACAAATTAAAATCTTACAAAGTAAAACTAAACCCCCAAACAATGTAGGTCTCTATAAAAAATATATTGTATAAAACAGCTTATATGTAAAATCCTGTTTCATCTAAATAAACCAGTTTCATAAAAATATACTTTTTAAGTAGTATGTGCCATTGGGTAATCCTAAACAGAAAATTGCCATTTTAAGTACTAAGGGCCGCCCCCTGGGCTCATAAGCAAACAAACCAAGGGCACACATACATGTTAGGCCCCATCAGCCAATGAATAGACAAAGTTCTGTCTTTTACTCCCACACTACTTCCTGTTACAGTCAGAGCTGCATTATTTCCTGTCAGCTGATCTCTGAGGGAGCACACAGCCCATCACAAAATGGCGGCTCAAGTTATAAGATGTAAAAGGGCAATATTTACTGATATATATATATATATTCCAGCTTGGTGAGATTCTTTAATAGGCCACTTAATATGATATAAACTACCTGTTGGTCAAGTATTCATTACGGGGGTATAGTTTTGCTTTAAAAGATTTCAGAAAAGCATATATGTAGGCTGGCACAAACTTGACCGCGTTAGGAAAAAATTGTATAGGGCAAAAACATTCCCTAAACTTTTTCTAAGCAAGTCAGGAAAATAGTAGCTGAGCAGGGATTGGTCTCTTCTCTTGTGCAACCTGACTGGTTGATTTTAGTTAAAATATGTGTCAGTGTTGCAAAGTCAATTAGCCTATGAATAAAGGAATACTGTCATGGGAAATGTTTTTTTTTTTTTTTTTTTTTAAACCCATCAGTTAATAGAGCTTCTCCAGCAGAATCCTGCATTGTAATCCATGTTTTAAAAAGGCAAACAGATTTTTTTTTATTTCACCCTAAAATCTGACATTGGACTAGACATATTCTTAGTTTTTCAGGTACCCTCAGCCATGTGACCTGTGCTCTGATAAACTTCAGTCAGGTATCAGAATAGCACTCAATAGTAAGAAATCCAAGTCCGGCTTGGGACTCCTCCAGTTACATGGGAGTAGGAGAAACAATAGGTTAGCTGAAAGCAGTTCTAATGTGTAGCGCTGGCTCCTTCTGAAAGCTCAGACTCGGGCACAATGCACAGATGGAGCCTACACACCAATATTACAGCTAAACAAATACATTTGTTGGTTCAAGAATAAAAGTTTAAATGGTAGAGAGAATTATTTGCTATGTAAACAGTGTAATTTAGAAATAAAAAGTACCCCATAAAAATCATGACAGTATCCCTTTAAATGCCCCATAAAGGCACGTGTAAGGTTGCCCCTAACATGGTCTAGTTTGTGCCATCCTCTAAGAGCTGGATTTTGTGAAGTTTCCTCCTCAAGCTGTAGGTCTGGGGAATGTGCCCCTGGGCCCAATGTTCCAACTGGCGAGTCTGCATTCCATGTATTGCCTTTGTGATTGGATCCAGATATATTGCCTAGATAAGGATTCAGCCACAGAATAGCACTTGATATTACATAGAAAATCCCTTTAATTGCACACGGGGTCACATCCGACCCGACAGTGAGGGGCAATAGCTTGATGAAACGTTAGCCTAAGTGTTCCGGACACTATCACTACGTATATAAAAAGTGGAGCCATAATATGGGTAAATAGTGTCTGCCAATGGCAAATAAATACACAAATGACCCAATAAGTAAAAAAAAACAACCCATAAACTATAATATGAGGGCAGGTTTCGAGCGCCTGAGCAGCACTAGATAATAATAGATCATAATACTTAAATTATAACCTGAGATCAAAGCTACAAAAACCCATTTCTCTGGTACAAACATCTCCAGTGCGGACACTACAACATGCACGACAATTCACCACTTGAAAGGCACACGGAGTTATAAGTCAACTTGTACAGCATAAACATACACCTCAATACTGACTTTGTGTAACTACAAACCAGCCTGCCAATCACAAGATGGCTGCAAGGAGGCAATGCCAAACAGGAGAGGAAAATTAAAAAAAAACCAATTTCCTCTGGGGATTCACAGTACCAAAAACTGAGAACGGTTAAGTGCCCTGCACTTAAATATTGTTTAATGTATCAAAAAAATAAATAATTAAAAAAAAAAAAAAAGAAGTATCTGTTCTTTCAATAAAAGCTACGCGTACGACAGTAAACACGCACCGTCTCCCAAAATGGTGACATTTTGTTGCAAAATAAAATTCATTCGCTGGTTCGGAAACCAATGAACTGTAGCAAAGAAAAAAAAAAAATAATAGATGGTGGGGCCCTGTTTGTTCCATTACTTTGGGATGAACATTTCCGAGTGTGTACCAAAAATATATTAAATAGCAAAATGAAGCGCTAATATAGAATATAGTGCCGTATTGCCAACTGCAAGTTTGCTATAGATATTAAGGTTGTCCAGTTTCTTTGTAGCTTGTGTTTCTCTACATATTTCAGCATTTTAGGGCTGCTTCTCATGTAGTGTCCCATATTGGATATAAGTTATTAGCAGCATTGATAGGCAACTGGTAAGGATGTATCCAACAGATTTAAGTACAGTTTAGTTACCAGTCAAGCTCGGAGCGGAGAGCTTTGGGTTTGTTCTGTACAGGAAGTGAAACATGGCAGTAACAGTGCGCAGGAGGGGTCAGTCTTCTCCTGTTATCTCCCACGTGATTGAGTTTTCAGTAGCTGAACCTTTTAGCATGACTTGCTTTTCGGTCTCATCAGCAGGCACATCCTCAGAAGGGCTGTAATTTGGGGGAACGCTCGCTGTTTCGGAGCTTGCCGCCTCGCTGCTATGCCACATGCCGTAACCAAAGTATATAAACAACCCTGCAAAATACAGAAGCTAAAGTCAGATTGACTGCATTTACACAAATAACACAAACCCCTCCAACCGGTCTCCTAAAATCACAGAAAAATGATGGGAAGAGGCATTGTTTGCCTTGTGCCGATTTCCCCCCTTCTTTAAAATACTAACACGTGAATGCTCAGGTTCTGATTTAAAGGTCAACTAAAAAGCAAACAAAACAATAGTTTGTGACTATAGGTCTGCTATATGGAAGATTCTGATTTTTCCCAAAGAATATTTATTATAGCACCAACAGATGGTATAACGATTAAAGGATGGTATCATTAGGCTACCGACCAGGCCAGGCAAGAGGCTTAGGCTAATAATCTCTACGGTTGGGATCAGGCTTAGGCTACTGGCCCTTGGGCCAGGGAACATGCTTAGGCTAATAATCTCTAAAACTGGGATCAGGCTTAGGCTACTTAACATAGGGTGGGGGAACAGGATTAGTCTAATAATGCCCAGGGAGGGGATCGGGTTTAGGCTACTGACCCTAGGGTGGAGACTAGGTTTAGGCTAATAATCCCTAGGTCGGGCACCAGGTTTAGGCTAATGACCCTGATGTTGGGATTAGATTTAGGCTAATGATCCTGGGGTGCGGAAAGTACTATTTCAGTGGGAATCTAGGGATCAGGGTGTAGGAAGGCAGTTGCAGTTTAGTCATATTTAATCCAGGAATGAAGTATGAATCAGAGCAGCAAATACTTGGCTATGGGCACAAAGCAAAATAAGCTGTTTTTCATCCTTGGACCCATACATTAGCTCTAGTTTTCCAGTTGTACAACACAAAGCAGTCACGTGGTAAATACATCACACGATTAGTATTTACACAAAACACTAATATATGCCTTACCTATTACCATCCAAATTGTAAATCGGATCCACGTTCCCTTGTCTAGCTGCATCATCAGATACACGTTTACTAAAATGCTCAAAATGGGAAGCACAGGAAGCAATGGTACCTAAGAGGGAGAATAAGGATCAAATAATAAACCCATAACAACTGCACAAAAAACATGAGTGGTACAAAGAATCTCAGACCTAACCCCCTCAGACCTTTGGAACAGTGAACAAGTTTGGATAGTACTGTATCCCACTACAGGTAGGCGAGTAAACAGAAGCACAATATGCAGCATAAGAAGTTAGGTTGAAAAAAAATACACACGTCCATAAAATTCAGCCTTATATTCCTCTATATAACCTGCCTAACTGCTAGTTGATCCAGAGGAAGGCAAAAATCCCCATCTGAAGCCTCTCTAATTTGCCACAGAGGGGAAAAGATTCCTTCCTGACCCCAAGATGGCAATCGGCCCAGTCCCTGGGTCAACTTGTACTAAGAGCTACTTTTTTTAACCCTGTATTCCCTCACTTGGTCACTAAAAATTCATCCAACCCCTTCCTGAAGTGAATGTATCTGCCAGTAGGACTGATTTGTAGTGTTAATGAAGCTTAGGGGAAGGGCTTTGGATACATATGTAGAAAGTGGGAAAGCCAGAAATTTATAAGTGACACAAAAAGCCCTGAACTTGCACAAGACAGAACCTGCAGTGATTATTAGATTACTGATTTTCAGCCATATTTTTTACATGGTGTTGCTAAATAAAAATATACATGAATAAAATACACCAAACTTACTTTGAAGGAGAGTTTTGTTTTGCTTTCAGGCTGTCGCCAAATGACAATGGTGAGGAACAGACCTAAGAGAGCAGTGACAGCAAGTGGAACAAGAATTGAAGGATCTCCGCTCAGCATTGATTTCTGGCCCAAGACTGCCAGGCAGCAGAAGACGATAACCAGCAAACCTGAGATGGAAACAGATCAGGGAAAAGTGAGAGGAGGGCTCCTCATTTGCAGAACACACAGTGTATCAATAATGAGATTTACTGTTTCTACTTCCTCAAATAAGTTCATGAGGAATTGGGTTTCTACTTATTTACACTAAAATCACTCATTAAAATGTAAGGAAACCCTAATTTGTAAGGACAATAAAACACTATACGCCTCCACAACTGCCAATTCCCCGATGCTTAAAAAATATATATCCAGTTTAATGTAAATTAGACAGAAGTCTTCCAAATCCACCATGATCACCTTTTTCTTTTTTTTTTTTAAAAAAAAAAAAAAAAAAAAAAAAAAAAAATTATATATATATATATATATATATATACGGTATGTTACTACTTTTATGGGCTATAACTTCCAGCCTCAAGGACCACTTACAGGGAAGTTCACTGCAATACTTACCAATGAGTCCAGCGGACACATTTACGATAGAGCCAGATGACCTGGAAGGTTCACTGTTTTGGTTAAAGAGCAGTAATGAGAAAGTAAACTTGTCCTCCACTATAAAACCAACTTGGGATCCTTCAGATGTTTCAGTCTGTTCAGTGGGGTCATCATTGGTGCTTGCCATCTGGTATGCAAGGTTAGGCTGGTCTGGTTGATATCTATAAGGCACAAAAAAAAATAAATAAAAGATCAAATCACAATAAGTATGGTATTGCCCTGGCAGGTCCTAAGAAAACCTAAGGCATTGCAGTAATTGTCCCTCTTTAGTGGATGGTTAGAAGTAACTTACATTAACATCCCATTCTTTCAACCTTTTCTTAATTGGCTCAGCCTAACATGACAAGGGCTGGAACCCAGAAGAGGCATGTGACTAGAGCGCAGGGGGGGGCACTAGGGCACATAACTCTACTACACCCCAAGTCCATATTCTGCTCCTCTATATCCAGGCCAGGCATCTAACATTGTACATCAGAGAATATAAAGATGAAGCTCACACTAAAATTAACTTAGTATAGTGTAGATGGAAGTATTCTAGCCCAATTTGCAGATGGTCATTTTTTTATTTTTTGTTTCTCCTCAGTTGTCAGGCAGTAATACCTGGAGCATTAAAGGAAAATATGAATATGAATAAACACTGGCCAAGCGTCTAAAGATAAATACAAATGTGTTTTTGTTTAGCACAGGCAAACAGGTGGCTATGTGGAGTCAGAATAGACTTAAGAATAGGAAAGAGCCTGAACAGAGAGATAAGCAATAAAAACTGAGAATAACAATAAAAAAATTATTGCAGCCTGTTTTTGGGCTAAGTACCCCATCAACCTGAGGGCATTTTCACGCTAAAAAACAAAAAACAAAAATGAAAGAATAATTATCCCTGCCCCCAATTGTGAATACAAATGAGCACACCTACATATAAGGAACAAGCCAAGAATGTGTTACCTTAGCACCAAAACACAGGCGGCAACCAGAGAGTAGGCGAGCAGGGTTCCAATAGACATAAGATCTACCAAGTCCTTCAAATCAAAGAGAAGCGCCATCAGAGCTGAAGAAACAAAATCCAAAAAGAAAAATCTATGAGGATACAAGCCATATTATGGTCAGATAGAAGCCACCGTGTGAGAATGTTCTTTGTATGACTATACAAGGCCAACACTATAATGGGAGTATCTAATTTGCAATTGCTCTTTTTTTGTGCGCTCTGTAGTGTTTGGCATCTTTAAATTCCAGTATGGAACTATACTCTACCCACATATGTATTCGGCATTTCTCTCCATCTGTAGATTGGGCTGTTACACCACCCCTGGGGTAACCATACAAAAGAAAAAGCTCAAAATTATTCACATCAGTCACTGTCCCAGTGGAGCTTACAATCTAATGTGCCAATCGCAAACACACACACACACACACACTATTTTATGGCCAGTTTTATTAGGAGCCAATTAACCTGTCTTTGGGAGGTAACTCTGAGTACCCATGCAGACACAAACAGAACTACTATACAGTGAATAATAGACACCCTATTGTAAAATATAAGGATATTGTAAGTCGCATTAGTTGTGAGTTTGTTGTGATTTCTCAGTGCCAGCCGAGAAATAGAAATGAGAAGAAAAGCATCAGCTTGATTACATTAGTTAAATCTGCTTGAAAACTAGGGGGAAAAATGAATGTATACTGCAAAAGTACTCAGAAGAGCACTCTTATTTTGGGGTGTTTTGTTCCCCTATCCAAATTACTACATGTAGTGGGCCAATTCTCATACAGCATGTTGGAGGGTTAGATTATTTTATAATTATGATGTCATACAGTGACGTCTATGGGGCCTCCGAGTAGAGTGAGGGTCACAACATTTTTTGGAAGACCACTTCCAGCCTGTGGATCTCCACCTTGAAAGCCCTGCCTTATAACAAATACACCATCGATCACTGATACAATCAACAATTTAAAATATATAAAATATATAAAATGTGACATTAAGTAGAAGCAATTTATTAATAAAATTACCTGCCACAGACCCAGATGTTAGAGTTGCTATTACTGGGGTTTTGGTTTTTTCACTGACTTTGGCTAGAAACTTGAAGAGTAACCCGTCATCTGCCATTGCAAAGATCACTCGAGGCATAGGAAACATGGATCCAAGAAGGCTAAAACAAACAAAAATATCCAAGATCAGCTTTAAAACACAGTCAAAATAATTAACAAAATTGCATTTTCTATCAAGTTTCACTAAAAATAAAACTAGATTATAAAGCTGTAGGAATCTTGCCCATGGTGCTGCGCCCCACAGTAACAGATTAACGGTAACCTTTAACTTGTGAAGTTAGAATATTGAAAGTAAACATCTGATTGGATGTGCAGGTTACAGGACCAGAGCATGCTATGCAAACTCCTATAATTTTAATTTAAAATTGAGTGTGTAACACATACCTTGTAGAAAGGGCACAAAGGGATCCAACAGCAACTGCGTACCTTGCACCATCCCATCCAACATAGTTAAATGCCACAGGTAAGGGGCTTTCTTTATTTAACAAATAATATGGCATCATAAGTGTAAGTGCTGCAGACACCCCAAAGTATGCCACAAAACATATCAGGAGAGAAGCAACTATTCCTATTGGAATGGCTTTCTGTGGGTTTTTAACTTCTTCTCCTAAAAAGACAAGAAACAGCAGTTAAAAACTGTACATAGCATAATGATTCAGTGCTGCCAAGATATAGCATTCCATTTATGGCCCCAAGACAAATTTGCCCACTTAATGTACAGTGTAGAAACTAACAATCGTTACTGCTAAGTAAATAATTACAGAGTGATGAGAATTCAGCCCCATATTTGTTAAATGTAATTTCATTGGTGCCGATTATACATGAAAGTGCAATGCTGAGGAGCTCATTGCAGATACAATACAGGTATGGGACCTGTTATCCAGAATGCTCAGGACCTGTGGTTTTCCACATAAGGGCTCTTCCCATAATTAGGATCTCCATACCTTCAGTCTACTAGAAAATGATTAAAGCATTAATTAAACCCAACAGGAATGTTTTGCCTCTAATAAGGATTCAGTATATCTTAGTTTACTATTTTATTACAGCGAAAAAGGACATTTGGAATTACTTGATTCTGAAGAAGTCTTTTTAAAATGTAGAATTATTTGATTTAAATGGAGTCTATGGGGTGATGGCCTTCCTGTAATTCAGAACTTTCTGGATAAAGGGTTTCCAGATAATGGATCCCATACCTGTATGTGCTAAAGGATGGCTTATTCATACCTGTAGTTGCAATACAGTCAAATCCAACAAAGGCATAGAAACATGTGGCTGCCCCAGAGAGAACCCCGGCAAATCCAAATGGCATAAATCCACCAGCACCGTAGTTCAAATCCTGCTCCTTTGTTCCACTGAAAGCAAAAAAAAAAAAAAATATTATCCTTCAGATTTACAGCACTGCCAGCTGAAGGGAAGTGTGACAGAGATAACTAGGAAGTAGAGAGGTAAGAAGGCTATGCAACGCAAAGAAAGTCGAAGTAATTACCATTACACACTATTACATACACACACACATATAGTATATGCACAGAAAATGCAATTACGTTAGCGACAAAATTTGGCGACATACTTGGGAAGGCCAGTCACATTCGTAACATTGAAGTCGTTTTCCGATAGTTGCCAGTTTTTTACGGACCCTTTCACAAAGCCAGAGATGATGACAAATCCCAAAACAAGGACATTGATGCAAGTAAAAACCTTGTTCACAAGAGCAGATTCTTTTACGCCAAAAGATAAAAGGCCTGCGAAAAATGGAAGCAAAGAAACAAATGACATTTTACTATGGTATGTAGAATGTAACGGAAGTAGTGACATGGATACTTATTATATACAGATGTCTCTTACATAAAAATGCACCATTTTTTACATAAGCACAGCTGAATAAAACAGGTCAAATCAAGACTGAAAACATATCTCTGTGCTTAAGTGCCAATATCCTTAGTAGAACCCTGACATCATTAAATGAAGGGAAAAAGCCAAACATATACAAAGCTAAACTTATACATTACCTGTTAACACCAGAATTATAAGGACAGAAAATATGTCAGGATAACGGGCCAGCACCCCTGGGAAGTTCATTGATATGTGTGCTAAACAGTACTCCTCAATCCGTTTGCCAATAAGATCATCAAATGTTGCACTCCAGGCACGAGCCACACTCGATGTTCCTATGGGGATCAAGAAAGGTGTTTTAGTCAATAATGTTAAATATGGAAGTATTATACTGACATACCCCCAGGGGGCTGCTGCAGTCCAAATGCCTCCCCCCCTTACCCCTCATTGCTAGTGAAGAGCACTCTCTGCACTAGAAGAGGCAAATCTCTCTTTAAAAAAAAAACAAATGCTAATTCAGCTCTTAGTTTCCAGAGGAAACTTTTTTCCCATCCCTGGCAAAGCGATACCTTAGGCGAGGTTTTTAAGAGCAAAAAGGAGGGGTTATATTTTCCTTTTCACATATATGAACAAAAGCAATGGCTGGATTTTGCAGATGACGTTGGTACATGTGCAGAGGAATATAAGATCTCTGTCCAAGGTCAAAATTTAAATAAAAAACATAAAAAAAGAGATTCCTAGTTATTCAAAAAGATCATAAGGATATACAGTATATATATCCCCACAAAGAGTTGCACACATTCTATAAGGCTAACTTCTAGGTGAACTAGCAAATGAGTTGAGGGATAGATGCACTATTCATGCCCATGGGTTCTAGCAGGTGTCTCTCTCACATGAGGGAAAAATGGCAACACATCACATAAAGCGCCATGCTATCATAAATGGGGAATTACCACAGATCATTTTAATTTGCATTATTTATTGCAATATATTTTATACCCTTATGATCTCTGAATAGGTTACATTTTAACGATGCAGGCACTGTCTATAATACAGCTGGGTTGGTGCAATTTAAAGGGCTCAGTAACATTTAGGTTTTATTTTACAGTTATGGGTTTTCCCCCATATAGATATATGGTGGAAAACCCATAACTGTAAAATAAAACCATCTTCCTCCTTGAATACAGAAGGAACTGCACTTTACATGTTGCATTGACTTACCAATTACATAAGAAAGGATTAAATTCCACCCTGTAACAAAGGCCAAGAACTCCCCGACTGTAACATAACTGTAGAGGTAGGCAGAGCCAGTCTTTGGAACTCTTGCACCGAACTCTCCATAGCAAAGTCCAGCTAGAACAGAAGCTAAAGCAGCAATGAGGAAGCAAAGAACAATGGCAGGCCCGGCATTCTCTCTTGCCACTGCTCCAGCCAGAACGTAAACTCCGGCTCCAAGTGTGCTCCCTACCCCTAAAGCAACCAAGTCAAAGGTGTTGAGGCATCGGGATAGCCTGCTCTCCTTGCTGTCAGATCCCACGACTTTGCGACGGAACAGCTGCTGGCCAAACGTTAGAAGAATGTCTCCAGAATTCATCTTTTGTTCAATCCTGAAAAACAAAGAACAGAAATGAGGATGACATGGAGAAAATGCAGCGAAGAACCTTCAACATAGTCCTCTCTAAATACATAGCAGAGGTCTGTTTAATCCTCTGGACACTTCTCCAGCAGTTCTATTGTTCTTGGAGAGGACCTGATTCCTCTGGCATTCATACTGCATATTCAGTTTTAGGGTCAGATTGGGACAGATAAATAATTCTGTACAACAAGTGTCCATTGTTAAAGAATATCAACACTGCTGGAACTATCTTGCCTTCAATATCTAGTTCACTGAAGAGACATTTGGGTGGTTTCTAAGGTTTTCCAGCTCAGGAAATAATGAACCCCAAACAGATATCTATGTGCAAGGACTCACATCTTTTTATCAGTGACTTTTTTTCTAGAGACTTATAAGAAAATAAAATATTTTAGTAAAGATTTCTATTAAAATGTTCTGAGGAGTTTTTACACAAACAATTATGGTCTGAAGTACTAGGTAAAAATTAAGATATTACAGTAACCTCATATTATAGAAGCAAATTATGCTTAATGCAGGGAAATACCTATGCTAGATGTGCTTATTTTGTTTCTATAAGCTATAAAAAAAAAATCACAGCACATGTCAGCGATGTGAAGAATACCATAAATATATATGTATATATCTCCAATACCGGCATTTACCTTGCATTGGTGCTAACCAAACAATTCAGTAGTCTAGCAGTAGAAAGCATTCATGACAACTTGTTGCACAAATGTAAAAGTTTCAATAAACCATATATGTGTTACATCTAATGTCTACACTGGCAGCCATAGACCTCTATGCGCAGTAACCATACCCCATCGTAATAGCAATATCCCAGAGTCCTGTCTGTCTGGCAGCCCACAGCTTCCCAATCACTATTCACAGCAGTTTGTATTTAAACTGGAGCAAACACTCAAGCACACGTGAATTTACAGGTTAAAAACAGATATAGCTGTATATATAACTATATATATGTAACTAAACCATATTCATACAATTTGTTCCTTAGGAGGAAAAGTTTATCTTTACCCACAACTGCAGAATTTGCTGTAAGTGTTGCTACAAATTATCCGAGAGGCCTTGAAGCTACTGCTGACAATTATTTTCCTAGAAATGTGATAAAGATGAACAGCAGCCGTAGCACATAGGCAGGCATACAGATTGCTAGGGAGGTAGCCGGCTATCAGACTGAACTCACTCATAGAAAACTGCCGACACTTAATCAAGACCTTCAGAAAAATCTAATCTATAGATAAACAGAGAGAGAAATGCCAAGCTGAAGTTTTACGCCGAGATACAATATGCCCTTCCTACGTTTTCCTTAACCATCTGTTGGGAAGCTGGTCTCCTCCAAGCAGGTCTTTAATAGTGGCACACAGATATAACCAGGCGTCTGCAGAGCAAAGCCAGTCCCTGAAGGTAAATATGTAATACAGCTAAAGCGCCTCACTTAAAGCGGAACTTTGGCTTCTCAACCAAAAAGTGTTAAAAAGCCCCATACAACACAGAAATCCCTTATATATCTACCGCTGTTATCTGTTCCTTGAAGAAATATGACTAAATACTATTTTTTTGTGCTGAAATCCAGCTGCAAAACAGTTCTTTTTCTGCATCATTTGAAATCCTGGAAGGGTAGGAGGGACTAAAACATCGATGTTACAAATTGTAACAACTTCTCCACAGCTTACGGACAGCATGCAGGAACTACACAACCCACGATGCATTGCATTCTGATGATCCTTTTGTTATTGACATCACATGTGCAGGGGATTGTGAGGATGCAGGCTAAAGGCAGGCTGAGGACAGTCGACTACTGTTACATCTAGTCAATCTAGTCAGCCAGATCAGCAGGGGAATAGGGGGGCCAGGCCCTACTCTGCCTGCCCTACCCTGCCCGTGTGTGCCATACTCTGCCTGCCCTACCCTGCCCGTGTGTGCCATACTCTGCCTGCCCTACCCTGCCCGTGTGTGCCATACTCTGCCTGCCCTACCCTGCCCGTGTGTGCCATACTCTGCCTGCCCTACCCTGCCCGTGTGTGCCATACTCTGCCTGGTCTATTCTGTGCCACATGTACCCACCAACTGGTGTTTTCTACCTCAATGACAAATGGTGAATTTATCAATAAACAATGTGTTCCTTCAAAAAATACCTTTTTAATATATAAAATAAAAACTGAATGGTCTAACTATGGTCTCACTATTGAAATATGGCACTTAAAAACAGCAACGAAAATTTCCTCCGCCTGTATTCTGCTGCAGGGTAGCAGGGGATTTCTACAGTTATGTAGAGTTGAAAAAAGGGGGAAGGAAAAATTAAACATATATATCTATATAAGGTTTCTGTTGTCCAGAAAGTTGATCAACAAAACGTTTCCTTATTAGTCCAACGTACACCATGAATTCTTTGCCTTATGGTAACCATATATAGACTGAACTTGACATTTACACACTTGTGCATGAATTGTTGAGTCTGCAAATACTAGCTATATATATATTGCTCTACCTGATCTGAGAAGCTATGTGTATCATTTCATGGATAGATCACTAGAGTATTCCAGAAGAACCAACATTTACTAACAAATGAACTATGTGAGTGGACATCTGATTAAACTACAGTATTGCGAAAGTCTATAAGAAAGGAAGGGGGGGTATCTACACAGACAGCACAATACAGCCACACAACCCTAGAGTATACAATGGAATATTTGACTTGCTATTCGGGATTTTAGTACAATGTACAAGATGGGGCCCTAACATAAACCACAATTATTATCTTTACAAAGGTAAGATTGCTTGTGTAAGTATGAAAATGAATGTTTACCATTAACAAACTAGCACACTCACTTGTATGAAGGTCACAGCAGCTTATACATATAAACTACACAGCAGCTTATACATATAAACTATAGAAATGTTTCCAAACCACTTTTTACAACCAGTGCAGGGTAACAAAGTAATATACATAGTAATGCTGTAAATGAGGTTGGAAAAAAAAAATAAAAGAAAGAAAAACATTTCCTTCTTGACTTCATGGTGGAAATCAGACCAGTTCATGGATCAACTTTATTCTAATCATTAATCCCAGTACATTATATTTTACCACATACAAAACTCTTGGTGTTGCTGCCCCTTTAACCTGAGAGGCTCCTCTTTCTTCTATACGGATTATCAAGGACACAATAAATATAAGCTCTGTTCTCAGAATTCCTTCTCGGCAGGGTAAGTGACCTTTCATGTTAATGACTGCTTATTCCTGCTGGACGATGCCCAGGAACAATGGCCCCCCGAGGAGCAAGAGAAGCCCAATGTTTAGCTCTACGGGCCTCCCCATCTACAGTCGTGTCCAGAAGACCTTGAGATGCTCTAGTTGAGGTTAAACGTATCTTGCCAAGTACTATATTTTGATTTTACTCAAAGACATTTTGTCCATAACAGAACCGGTGTTTCACACACAACAAACGTGAATCATGGAGCTTTTGCTTGGCTTCACACAATTTAGCCAAATATTTTTGTTTCTCGGGAAACATTACTAATTTTCATGCAACAAAAAGCATCTCTTTGAAGAAAAATATCATATTTATTCATTACTGAAGACTTTAAAAGGTGGCAGTGTCTGTTACCAAGGCACCAACGTCGTTATGAGCACATTATGCCACACACAGGGGCGTCCCAGAACATTTAGTACATGAGACTGCTGTTCTGAGGGAAAGCATACAACACTATGCAGAGGAAAGAACTTAAAGGCAAATTTGGGGTTAGAAATTTAATCCCACAAAACAGAACACAACTTCAACGTTCAGTAGAACCAAAGCTCAGCTTTTATAATAAATATAATCTCACTTTATGCAAATGTTTGGATAATTTATGATGCCCCCTAAGCTTAGCTTTTCAACAGCAGCCCAGAGTACACTGAGCATGTGCAGTGTCACTGGCATGAGAAAGAGTCTAACAGGACCAAAAAGCAGGGAGCTCCTGTGGATAAGTTTGACGGCCTGGATTAATATGGTTATAGGGCTGCTGAAAAGTAAGTTCAGTAAATAAAATACAGAATTCATTTAGAGGTATGGGATCTGCAATCTGGAAACCTGTTATCCAGAAAGCTACAAATTACTGGAAGCCTATCTCCCACAGACTCCACTTAATTCAAATAAGTTTTTTTAAATGATTTCCTTTTTCTCTGTAATAATAAAACAGTACCTTATACTTGATCCCAACTAAGATATAATTACCCCTTATTGGGGGCAGAACAGCCCTATTGGGTTTATTTAATGGTTAAATGATTCCCTTTTCTCTGTAATAATAAAACAGTACCTTGTACTTGATCCCAACTAAGATATAATTACCCCTTATTGGGGGCAGAACAGCCCTATTGGGTTTATTTAATGGTTAAATGATTCCCTTTTCTCTGTAATAATAAAACAGCACCTGTACTTGATCCCAACTAAGATATAATTACCCCTTATTGGGGGCAGAACAGCCCTATTGGGTTTATTTAATGGTTAAATGATTCCCTTTTCTCTGTAATAATAAAACAGTACCTGTACTTGATCCCAACTAAGATATAATTACCCCTTATTGGGGGCAGAACAGCCCTATTGGGTTTTTTTAATGGTTAAATGATTCCCTTTTCTCTGTAATAATAAAACAGTACCTGTACTTAATCCCAACTAAAGGGGTTGTTCCACTTAAAATCAACTTGATATTCTGAGACAATTTGCAACTGGCCTTAATTTTTTTTATGATTTGTGATTTTTTTAGTTATTTAGCTTTTTTTTTGCAGCAAACTATTTAATTTGATTTAAGCTATTCGGTTGCTATGGTCTAAATTACCCTAGTAACCAGGTAGTGGTTTAAATGAGTAGCTGGAATATGAAGAGGAGGGAGCATGAATAAAAAGATAAGTAATAAAATGTATCAATAACAATAAAATGGACCTCAGAGCAATAGTTTTTCTTTTAGCTGCTGAGGTCAGTGACTCCCATTTGAAAGCCGAAAAGATTTAGAAAAAGGCGGAAAATAATTCAAAAACTATACAAAATATAAAATGAAGACCAATTGTAAAGTTGCTAAGAATTGATCACTCTATAACATACTAAAAGTTAACTTAAAGGTGAACTAACTCTTTTATTCCTTATTGGAGGCAAAACAATCCGATTGGGTTTAATTAATATTTAAATGATTTCCAGTAGAATTAGGGTATAGAGATTCAAATTATGGAAAGACCCCTTTATACAGAAAACCCTAGGTCCCGAGCATTCTGGATAAGAGGTCCCATACCAGTATAGGAGTTAGTTAGGCTTGTTATCAAGCCTCTTACAAAGTGCCAAAAGCTCAAGGTAACACAGAACTTTTTAAATTCCAAGTCTATATGCAACACTTAACCTATATAATAATAGAGAAGCATATAATCTACACAGGTACAAGGATTAGCAATATTATTACCTGTCACAGCTTTAGGTTATATGTATGCGAGTCCCATAAAACAACATTAACAGGAAAGACGCATGAAGAGAGTTTGTGCTTCACTAAACATGAAGTTACTTACAATTTGCTCCTGCAAACAATCCATCAGAGAGAGCTCCAATCCCCAGCAATTCACATCTGCTCATCAATAGCCCTTTATTTTCCTGTTTTTTTTAAATGGGATACTCCAATATCTATGCTGAAATCTGCTGTGGTTTCCAGTTCCCCAAGGAGACGCAGGACAGACCCGCATGTTAGGAGCAAATAAATACAACTTTGCCACCCATGCCTCATGGGGGGGATCTCTCAAAGCCCTGGACTGGAACTTGGAAACACAAACGGCAAATAAATCTCACACTATACTTTTAAAAGCCCTTATAAATATGTATATAAACTGGAGTGGAAAATTCCAACGGTTAGTGTGCAATAGATAAATCCGTTTGATCAAGCGCAGCAGTAAAGCTAGATTCTATAAGTTGGTTTCCCCATGTTTACACAGTGCAGACTCAATGGCATTATGGGGTCACTCTGCACCAGACACACAACTAAGACTAATCACAGATTAACCTGCCCTGACTTATCTATCATTAGCCTCCAAGGAACAGAATAGTAAGCAAGTTAAGTCTATGTCATTTTAGCTTTGTACAAGGAACACACTGGATATATCCATATGAAGAATGCAAATGATATTACTGATATTTATATGCACGTTTCCCACACAAAATTAATCAAACCACAAAGAAACCACAAAAAGCAGATCTCAGGAGCAGGCACCATCACACATGTCACAAGCTGCAACACTTTACAATGTCCTGCCTACAGGCTTCCATTTAGCAGCTCGGTGATGTTGGGACTGCAGGGTCCATCATAGCCAGAAGGCAGTAAATTGGAAAACAACAATTTCATCCTATAGTTTAGTAAAGATCATCAGACACACCAGCGTTTTGTGTTTAAATTACACTGTTGAGCTTCAGTGAAGACTTCACAACAGGAAGTGAATATGTAACCGTGTTTCTCAACCGAGCATTTGTTTTCCTCCAAACCTTAGTTTTTTTTCAATTGGCTTTTTGGCCCAAACTTTTGTTAGAACCAGTTATTTGCCTCCTTTTAATCACTATATTTAACTGTATTTGAAAATGTCACATTATTTAGGGAGATCGTGAAGAAAATACAGCCTGCTGATGCCTGACATAGGCAAGTAGTTTGGGCAGATAAGGCCAAAAGTTACTTCCTGATTGGACACCTTAAGGCTCCTGGAAAGGTGGGAGAGCTGTCAGGTACATGTAAGGCTCCCATGGGGAATATCAGTGGTCCCAGTGCCCAGCCCACCTACAGCTATTTGCCCCTCATCTCACTTGTATAATCTTTGGCATAAAAGTGCCATGGTATTACCACAGTTCCATTTTTGATTTGATGTATGAGACACGGCACATAAATGGGTAATAACAAGCATGCTTTCTGGGTGGTATGGGGGGGGGAACAATAAAAATGAATCTAAGACCCAAACATCTAATTTCAGCATGGCCTTCTTGCATTCCAGCAACACCCAACACAATAACGTATATAAAACTGCAAGGCCCTTTACCAGTTCCTCAAGCAACCCCTTATCAGTGCCTTGAAAAAAACCCAGCCCACCAATAACTGTACGCATTGCCAACATATCACATATACTCTCATATGACAACTGATACTTCTATGTTCTTGGCAAGCAGAATTTTTGCATTCTTGGTGCCTTCCTTCTTCCTCATACTCTCTCACAAATGGTTAGGGTGGTTTTTCTGTCATAAACAAAGACACAAATCCTTCTTTAATAAATGGGGAATACCAGCATAAGCTTATTCAAATGATGTTATATAGGCAAGCAGCACTTTATGGAAGGGAACAGGATAAAATATAATAAGTGCTGAGCCTTCGTGACATTGGTATTGAGGCCTGCGGATGATGTTACAGTGCTACATGCGTGGGACACAGCAAGCTGTAAGCTCAGGACATTGATTCCCAGGAGTCCTTGCTTGAACCTGGCCATGGCACCTGTGATTTCTCACATTCACTGACTGACAGAGCAGGTTGCGTACTTCCCGCTGGCACTGGCACTGAATATTATTAAAGGGCGGAGGACATGGGCATCACCAATCGAGGACACTCACTTACAGAGCCTTTAGTAGAACAGCCAATCAGGGAACAAATAAAACCTCCCCCAATAAAACCTAACAGGGGTTTAACCATGAGGCTAAAAAACCACCCACATCCTAATTGCTGCTTTGATTCCCCATGTTGCCAAGTATGGAGTAAGACCACTCCTGCTTGTTGGCTTGAGTACGGGGCAAAAATAAGGGGCGTGCCAACGGGCATCTGCCTGGCAACCTGGTTGATTTAAACACAAACTACACAGGGCCACTGATGCAGTTCTCTACATAGGGGCAATTAATATCCAATTACTGGCCTGTGGGCCAAATCTGTGATAATTATATGCCTGTATGGCTATCAGTAGGCTAATGTCAAACTAGGAATATCTATTTGGGCAATGTCAGACGCAGTGCTCTGTCACCTGAGGGAGATCTCACGTGGGCAAGAAAGAATCTGAAAAAAACCATTAATTCAGATAAATGAAGATTGTTGCACTTTACTACTTACGGAGTGGCCAGATTTTATCAGCCAAAGGTCCACCAGACAGGTCAAGTGAAGACACAAGGAGCTACTTAGGTGCAGCAGCTACAAATGCCAGATAATACCTTGCCATAGACAGTACTAAGAACTGCCTCTCCCAAAACACATGTAGAGACAATTATCAGTAAATGATCAGCTTTGTCTATTTTTGTAGCCACGACAAGTAAGAGGTGATAGATGGGCTTGTGCATCAGAGCTTGCAATCTACAGCAGAAAGGAGAGTGCTGGTGAGCAGCTACTAAACACAAAGTACACCAAACTGGCCTAAAGACACTGAATTTTATCACCTAAAAGGGATTATTTTCTTTCTTTTGAAGATTTTTTTAGTAATGAGTCCCACATAATGCAATTTTTAGGCTGCCCTATCTCGTGGGTTGGGTCTAGTAGCTAGGGACGTAGTCACATTCTCTATTCCAGGGCAGTCCAAGTGCCAAGTAACAGCTGTAGGAAAAGTGTGGGCCTCAAAAGGATTTTTATGGCCCCCAGAAGGAAAGATGGGGGTGTCCATTGGACCATTCATGTCAGGCAGTCAGGGCACATTACTCTGTAAGCACCATATCCCCTACAGCAAAGAGGCAGAACTTGCTGCCCTTCATATTTAGCAATTACACCCATTACCCCCCCAAAAAAAAACTCCAGTTGCTCCTTCCATAGTGCTTTAGCTTGGTGATGGGATTCTGGGACCTGGCCCATCCCTGCCCTACGTGTCCCACGTTACACAGCAGTGTCATTAAATATTTATGAGTAGCCATTAACTAACCATTCTGGAAGCAACAGAAATGGGCCAATAGAAAGTCCCATGTTAATGCCATAAAGTGCTCGTACACCCCCTTGTTCAACACGAGCTTTAAGGGATACTGTCGTGAGTAATTCACTCTGCCATTTAAAATTTTAATCTTAAACCAACAAATGTATTTTTTTAGCTGTAATATTGGTGTGTAGGCGCATCTCAGTACATTGTGCCTGAGTCTGAGCTTTCAGAAGGAGCCAGCGCTACACATTAGACCTGCTTTCAGGTAACCTATTGTTTCTCCTACTCCCATGTAACTGGAGGAGTCCCAAGCCGGACTTGGATTTCTTACTATTGAGTGCTATTCTGATACCTACTGGGAACTGCTTTCTTGCTCCCTTCCCATTGTTCTGCTGATCGGCTGCTGGGAGGGGGGGCATATCATTCCAACTTGCAGCGCAGCGGTAAAGTGAGACTAAAGTTAATAAGAGCACAGGTCACATGGCTGTGGCACCCTGGGAAATGAAGAATATGGCTAGCCCCATGTGAAAATTCAAAATTAAATATAAAAAATATGTTTGTGTTTTGAAAAGCAGATTTCAACGCAGGATTCTGCTGGAGAAGCTCTATTAACTGATGAGTTTTGCAGAAAAAAAAAATCATGTTTTCCCATTGCAGTATTCCTTTAATGAACAGAGTTTGAATTAAACATATTTCTATTTTCATTATGAAAAATATGTTTCATTGTAGAGCTAAAAAGAGCAGATAATTCAAAGAGACTCCATGTAGGTATCTCCCATCCCACCCCATTACTGACGCAAGTAAGGGAACACCCCTATGGCCACAGGGCACCAAGGAGCCCTATCATAACTGCTGCCTTATAAAAAAAAAAAACTAAAAATATATATTTTTAAATTAAAGACCAGGCAAAATGTATTTTCAGCATAAGTCCTACTCATTTAGCCTGTGCGTATCCATACAATACACTGTAACAGCAAATGTTTCACACACACACACACACATACGTATATATATATATATTTTTTTTTTATCATATACAAATATCATTAGCTGTGGCACACAGTCCCAGCATCCCCCGTAGAACTGTAGCAGACCCCACATGACTGGGGCACATGGAGGGGCGGAGCCAGTAGCCAAGAGGCAGCGCTATTGCATCATGCCATGTGGGGAGGTATATTTGTGCCCATAACACGGCTGGTACCGGCAATAATTATTACTATTATCATTTCATGCCTCAGGGCGGCGCAGGGTCGCCATTATAAGTACATTCATACACATTGTGAAGCGACAGCAGTGAGTGAGTAGCGAGCAGGCAGCGAGAGAAGGCGGGACAGCAGCTGTCATTACCTTTGTGGAGCGGAAAATGTGACGCGGTGGGGGGGGTCACGATGGGCTCTCGGAAAATACCGAACTCCTCCTGCACTTGGTACAGCCTTTCTCTCAACCGTGACAGTGCCTTCCGCTCCGGAATAGATTACTCACAGCTCCGGCTCTCTCCCCGGCTTGCTTGGAGCAGGTACCGCTACACGTCACTGAGGGGGCGGGGCTAGGACTGACAGAGCCTTACATGGGCGCCCCTTCTCACACGTGACCTTGACATACGCCGCTCCCATTGGCCGGAGCGGGAGTAGTAAGGCTGGGAGCTGCGGTGCATGATTGGTACCTCACAGAGCCTTATTACTTCATTATCCGCCCGTTCAGGCTCAGGCAGGCTCTCTAGAGTTGTAATAAACCAATATTTACTAGACGTCTGCAATTAAACACTTTGTGGAGGGTGCCCCTTTTCTGTATAAAACTGAAACAGAGCCAGGGTAGTTATTATTCACGTTGCCATCGTTCCTACAGTTGTTGGCTCAAAGTGTACGTGGGGTTTGTGCTGCCAGGTCTAACTTTCAAAAACAAGCAAAAGAGTAAAGGCAAAATCCTTCCCAAACCCTATGGGGATATATATCTGGGCATATCTAAAGTGTATAGCCCCCCCCCCCCCAGAGGAAGAGAATAAAGACTGAGAGAGCTGAGGAATGATGACAGTTCTAGAGTAAAGGGAAAACATGGCAGCAAGAATGAGT